>NC_134854.1:23596666-23920416 GCF_049852395.1 Peromyscus maniculatus bairdii | reverse complement strand
TGAAAAGGTTCCATGGGGTGCTGAAAAGAAGGTATATTCTTTTGTTAGGGTGGAATGTTCTGTAGATATCTATTAAGTCCATTTGAGTCATAACATCTGTTAGGTCCTTTATTTCTTTAAGTTTCAGTTTGGTAGATCTGTCTTTTGGTGAGAGTGGTGTGTTGAAATCTCCCACTACTAGTGTGTGGGGTTTGATGTGCAATTTAAGCTTTAGTAATGTTTCTTTTATAAATGTGTGTGCCTTTGTATTTGGGGCATAAATGTTCAGAATCAAGACTTCATCTTGGTGGATTTTTCCTGTGATAAATATGTAATGTCCATCCTGATCTCTTTTGATAGATTTTAGTTTGAAGTCTATTTTATTAGATATCAGGATGGCTACACCAGCTTGCTTCTTAATTTCATTTGATTGGAAAGCCTTTTCCCAGCCCTTTACTCTGAGGAAAAAAGTGTCTGTCTTTGAAGTTTAGGTGTGTTTCTTTTTTTTTTTTAATATTTATTTATTTATTTATTATTTATTTATTATTTATTTATTTATTTATTTATTTATTATGTATACGGAAGAGGGTGCCAGATCTCATTACAGACGGTTGTGAGCCACCATGTGGGTGCTGGGAATTGAACTCAGGACCTCTGGAAGAACAGTTGGTGCTCTTAACCTCTGAGCCATCTCTCCAGCCCCTAGGTGTGTTTCTTGTATGTAGCAGAAGGATGGATCCTGTTTTCATATCCATTCTGTTAGCCTATGTTTTTTTAGAGGTGAGTTGAGACCATTGATATTGATGGATATTAAATACCAGTGATTGTTAATTCCTGTTATTTTTTTTATGTGTGTGGTAGTGTTGTGTTTCCCTTCTTTGGTATTTATTGGTGTGGTATTATCTATTGCCTGAGTTTTTATGGGTGTGTTTAACTTCCTTAGGTTGGATTTTTCCTTCTAGTGCTTTCTGTAGGGCTGGATTGGTGGATAGGTATTGTTTAAATCTGGTTTTATCATGGAATATTTTGTTACTCCATCTATAGTAACTGAGAGTTTTGCTGGGTATAATAATCTGGGTTGGCATCCGTGGTCTCTTAGTGTCTGCATAACATTTGTCCAGGACCTTCTGGCTTTCATAGTCTCTATTGAGAAGTCTGGTGTTTTTCTGATGGGTCTTCCTTTATATGTTACTTGGTCTTTTTCTTTTGCAGCTCTTTGTAGCAGGAATCTTAAAAGTTCTTATTAATAAAATCAAACCTGAGGCCAGTTATTGGGGTCCATGCTGGTAGATCAGAGAGACAGAACAAGCCACAGCTATCTCACCTCGCCGGGATCCTCAGCTGGTCTTGTCTCCTCAGACTGGAGGCCTCTGAGTCCTCATCCAGAATGGGTCTCAGCTGAATTACTGCTCAAAAGCCTGAATGCTTAACCAGCCAAAATCTCAACCAGCCAAAAGCTTCTAGTTTCTGGTCCTCACACCTTATATATCTTTCTGCTTTCTACCACCACTCCCTGGGATTAAAGGCTGGCTTTTTGGGATTAAAGGTGTGTGTCACCATGCTTGGCTATTTCCAATGTGGCCTTGAACTCACAGAGATCCAGAGGGATTTCTATCTCTGGAATGCTAGGATTAAAGGTGTGAGTGCCACCATTTTCTAGCCTTTGTATCTAGTGGCTGTCTGTTCTCTGACCCCAGATAAATTTATTAGAGTACACAATATTTTGGGGAACACAATACCACCACAGCTCTTAACATTGTTTCTTTGTTCTGCATGTTTGGTGTTTTGATTATTATGTGGTGAGGGGACTTTTTTTTTTTTTTGATCCAGTCTATTCAGTGTTCTGTAAGCTTCTTGTATCTTCATAGGTATTTCTTTCTTTAGGTTAGGAAAGTTTTCTTCTATGGTTTTGTTGAATATATTTTCTATGCCTTTGAGTTGGTATTCTTCTCCTTCTATCCCTACTATTCTTAGGTTTGGTCTTTTCATGGTGTCCCAAATTTCTTGGATGTTTTGTGTTACGACTTTTTTGTCTTTAGTGTTTTCTTTGACTGACGAATCTATTTTCTCTATTGTGTCTTCAGTGTCAGAGATTCTCTGTTCCATCTTTTGCATTTGGTTGGTTATGCTTGTTTCTGTAGTTCCTGTTTAGTCAGAATTTCTATTTCCAGCATTTCCTCAGTTTGTGTTTTCTTTATTGCCTCAATTTTAATTTTCAAATTTTGAACTGTTTCCTTCATTTGTTTAATTTTTCTTGGCTTTCTTTGATTTATTCTAATTTTTTTGTTTTTTTCTTCCATTTTTAAGGGAATTTTTTATTTCCTCTTTAAGGGAGTTTTTCATTTCCTCTTTAAGGGCCTCTATCATCTTAAAGTCATTTTTATGATTGATTTCTTCTGCTTCTTCTGTCTTGGTATGTTTAGGTCTTGCAGGTGTAGAATCGCTAGATTCTGATGTTGTCACATAGGTCTTTATGTTGTTGCCTGTACTTTTGCACTGGTGTCTACTCATCTCTTCCTCTGCTCGGTGCAGGTGGTGTCTGTGTCTGAAGGCGCCTCTCTTGTTCTAATTGATAGTCTTGGTCCACTAGGAGTTCTTGGTCGAATCGGTGTTGTTGGGCTCTGTTTCTCCCAGAGCAGCTTAGTCCAGTCAGTGTTAGTGGGTTCTGTCTCAGGGAGCAGTTGTTCCCAATTGATGCAGTGTTGGCTTATGGTTCCAGTGGTTGTTGAGTTCGTAGAGGTTTGTTGTTGTTGTTTTGTTTGTTTTTTGTTTTGTGGGGGAGCAGGCAAAGGTAGCTGTCTGGTCCCTGGGACTCCGATGGCTGGGGCCTAGGGGCTAGAGACCTGGTCTGCCGGTCAGGAGAGGGGGCCTTACCTGTTCCCAGTCAGTGTAGAGTGGACTTATGATTCTGGTGATCTGGTTTGGTGCCTGGGCGGTGCCTTCTTTTTTGTTCTTGGGTCATGTTTTGCTCATTTGTCAACTCCTCAGCTGATCTTGTTTCCTCAGACTGCAGACTGTAGGCTTCTGAAACCTCTCCCGAATGGATCTCAGCTGAGCAGGTTGTTCAGCAGGGCAATCTCACCAACACCTCCAAGTTGTTGCATTTCACAGGATCCGCAGCTGGGCCCTGGGTTGGACTCAGGCAGAATGTTCGGGTCCGTTCTGGTCGCGTCCCAAGGAGACAGCTCCTTCCCCGAGTGCTGGGATTAAAGGTGTCCCTGCTCCAAGCTCTTAATCTCCATGTTCTCAATCTCCATGTTCTCATCAACTCCTCAGTGGATAAAAGCTCAGCTTCTGGTCTTTATTATGACCTCACCTCTGCCTCTGCCTCTCGAATTTAAGGATTCTTAACCAGGTTCAATTTGCCTAACTTTGAGATCATCTCTGTGTACTACCATGACTCTCACCACTAGGGGGAGATTGTTGACAATAGGAAGATTTTTATAGTTTTTAAAAGACTTTCTTTGTGCTTTTTCTCAGTCTTGCCTCCCTACTCCCCCTTCCCTCCCCCTCCCTTTCCCTCCCCTTCTCTTTCCCCCCTCTCATTTATAGCAATTATGTTTTCTTGGTCTTAAATTTGTTCAATTATAAAAATGAACTGACATTCTCACTCTGATGTTCTGTTAAAATATCCCACTTCTAGTGAGTTATATGAACAGCAGTTGACACTAAGCTAATACAATCCCAGGGTAGTAATAGTCCTATTGGAAAATATTTTAAAATAGGGGCAGATTAGAGATGTTTTGCTGTTGAATCAATATTTATAATGCATTTCACAACTGATAAAATATATACAAATTCCAAACCAGAAGATAAATTTGTTCCTATGATTAGTTCTCATATAGAATTTTGACTGCATTGTGTCTACAATATCATTAACTATTTAAATTGGTCTCTTTTCACTGAAAGTTGTAGAAACCCATGGGATTCTCGCTGACTTGAATGAGTGAAAGTGGAATGTTCAGAAGTACAGTGAGCTTCAGCTATGGTTAGATTTGAGGCCTGAACAATATAATGAGGATATATTGCAACACTAGGCAGATGACCACATGCTCCCAGATGCAGAATCCTCCAACAAAAAGGAATCATCTTCCCAGGAAGTTCTCCAGAAAAGACCAAGGGAAACTCACTGACCTGGCTTGAGTTGATGGCTTGCCACAACCAATCAGACCTTAATATTGATGGCTTCAAGGAAGAGGAAAACAGGTTACACACAACAAGGGCAGCTGCACATAAAATATGTGTAGTAGATTCCTCATGAATGAATTTCTGGTAGTAAAAGAAAGTGGGAAAATACAGGACAGGAAGGGAGAAGATGTTCCTGCCATCATTCCCATCAGGGCATGCAGCTGAAGGAATACTGTCCCTGGCTCTATTTTTTGGATAATGAAGACACCTAATTCCTAAATGAGGGGAAAACAGACATGGTATGCCATTTTCATTATAAACCAGAAACTTTTCTTCTTTCTCAACCCAATGGAAATCACTGACAACCTATTACTTGACTTATAAGAGTACTATATTAAAATATTTAATAGAATTATTTTCAAATTCAATAGCTTTGCTAACACAACAGAAAAACATACAAAGCCTTGTCTGTAATATCTTTTGTGATAAAACTAGAATGGGAGGCACAGACTCACAGCATCTCTTAGTAATGAACAGAGACATGATGTGGGCTAAGCCTGATGCCTTGATTTCAGGCTTTGGAGCTACAATGATAGAAGGGGAAATCGGCAGCTGGAAGTCTCCCTTGGACTTGCACAGACCAACTGCAGCACATACATGTTCACACACACAAGTGAAAATATAACTACTAGAAACAAAAAAGACACGATATGCAAATAATTCCCTTGTATCATATTCTATGAGTGCATCGTAAGTTTTCAGCTTCTACTTCAGATCCACTGGCTAGAGTTTGATGGCACTTGTATAAAGATTCAAAGCTGTGATCTTATCCATTATGTCGTAGGCACCAATCATATTTAGTCCCCGAACAAGTTTGTCTCTTAAGGCCGTAGCTGTGAGTAACACGTTCTGATCTGCTTTCCACTTAACAAAGGCTTGGTAGATTCTTTCATGTAACAATGGAGTAGTAGTACTGTGAAAATTTAAATAACAATTATTTTAATTACCAGCCATGAACATTACTTTAAGTTCCTTAAAGGTTGTCTAAGTCTTCAAATTAATTTTCCATATTTATGTGAGACTAAATTTAACTGAAGACAGTATATATGAACATTTACAGTGAGCCTGACACACAGAAGCAAACATTATTAAAAAAAAGCTTACATTTCAACTTACATTCAACTATTAAGACAATAATCACTGTGGGTTATTTACTGTAACCCAATGCAATAAAATGCATACTTTATGGCTTGGTCTCACTTAAACCTCACGACAACTTCCTAAGCTTGTGTATTCATTTGACCTCAGAAGAAACTGGAGCAGAGAGAAAGAAAAGGACACGTTGAAGGTCAGGAAGGCAGCTGAACTAAAAGCCCAGCAGCTCATCTCACACAGCCCGTCGTCGCCATTACACGGTATGGTTATCCAGCAAGGATGACAAATATGTCACAGGCCAAAGGCCACCATTTACAGTAGAGTTTATGTTAATGTAAATATCTCAAAACTCTAATATCAAGATCATATGAACGCAGGGGGAAATGCATTTGTGCGAATGCCGTTCATACTTACTTCCTTGCGGAGCTGCTGCTTTCTGAGCTTGTCATGTTTAGTTTTTGTTGCAAAAATTCAAAATTTATTTCACTGATATTGTTGGCAACTATGTTGAATATCTTCTCTAAGATTTTCTCTACATTTGAACATAGAAGAAACATTATTTGTTTTGAAAACAAAGATACTTTGAGTTAATATTTAGTTTTCTTCTGTGTTTTTATCAAACGTATTATGTCAAATAAAATTGAAAATGACAATGTAGAGCTGAACTGTCTTCAGTTTGTGCTCCCCATTGTGTTACTTCTAGAATCTAAGGAGACCTACAGCCTAAAATGGCTGCTTTGAAAGAATCTTTACAAGCATCTTGATAGTGATCTCCAAATCCTTTACTTTTTTCTGGATTTGAAATGAATTTGATTCCTTCCTTCAATTCTGGCTGTTTTATATTAACTACTTTGAGAAACTAGCATTTGTTGTAAATATGGCATGTAGATGCAAATTCATATTAAAGTAATTTATTATTTAGTTAGATATTAATTTTTTTAATTTATTTAAGGCTAGGCATGGTAGCATATGTCTTTAATTCCAACACTTGGGAAGGCTGAGGAAGGCAATCTCTGTGAGTTTGAGGCTAGCCTGGTCTACCTAGTGAGTTCCAGGACAACCAGGACTACACAGAAATACCATATCTCAATATATATATATATTTGGGGGGTAGGTGCATGTGAGTATAGGTACCCACAGAGGCCAAAGGTATTAATCAGATCCTCTGGGGTTGAGATTTCAGGCAATTGTGAGCTAACCAACATGGGTGCTGGGGACTGAACTCAGAATCTCTGCAAGAGCGGCATATGCTCTTAACCACAGAGCCGTCTTTTCAAACCCATTAGTGCCTTTTAAAATAATAAATCTTCTAGATAGTGCTATGTAGATATGTCTTTGTTGGCCAGAGCTTCTAGAAAGTGTACTCTAAATTCACCTTTGTTAACTAGAATACCATGAGAATTTTCAAGAATTAAGGCTCTCCCATGCTCCATATCGCAAATACATTATGGCCTTTTCATTTTGAGAAATTGTATATACACTGTTAATTCCTCAGATGAGATTTCATGCTAATGATAAAAAGAAAATAGAATTGCTTAATAAATGCTCAGAAGGGACTCTGTGATCCTTGTTAACTTCAGAATAAATGTTTCCCAGGCTACTTCTCCCAACTTCCTCGAGGATCAAAATTGCAGGGTAAAGGCTCCTTGAGCATACAGAGATGTGGTAAATTTCCAGATTGCTCTCCTCCTCCAATCTGTGAGATGTTGTCATTGCCTACTGCACTGTCTCCATCAAAAGCAGAGCAGCAAGAATGGTTTCTTTGAGAACTGGAGAAACAGGGCTTTAGCATGGAGGTTCAGTCATGTGACTCCACCGCCTTTCTCTAAGGTGCTATCCACGATAGAAATACCACGTAGACACTGGGACCTCTGAGACCCCTATTTTATAGAAATATTACCTTTGGGTGTAGTAATTAGTATAGTCGGCCTACAGTGAGTTAAAGGAGACAGCCATTGGGACTTCATTTTCTCTCGAGTTTCTTCTATCAGTGAGGCTCAAATCTTAGGAAAGCTTCTACATGGCAGCCATGTGCACAGTGTATAATGTGGCTTACAAAGGACAGTACTTTTTACTACAACTTTGTCATTAGCTTATCCTGGTATATGCCATTGGTTATGTAGATATGGCACATGGTAAAATGATTGAGGAACAGCTGAAGATGTTTCAGTTCCCCCCATGATTGCATTGAATAATCAACACAAACAGCTAGCCTTCAGAAAAAGGGAGATAGATAGTTTGTTACTGTCAGTTCAAAGTCTCCAACCAAAGCAAGCTCCCTTACTGTACAGACAGCAGAACACTTATGAAACTAGGTCCTCGCTCATCACCCACCGTCTCTTTCATCTGCTCTTTGGAGGTATTGTGTGATCGTATGCAGCTGTTTTCCTCTACAGATTTCCATCGGTGGTCTCAACAAAGGATTGTCATCAAAGTTTATCTCTTTCAACGACAGAAGACTATAGATAGCACTAGGCAGGGCTGTCAGACTGTTTCCTAGTGAGGGAAAAATGGGAAGGAATTACTCCTTTCTGTACAGTTAAACTGCAGAAACAGAAAATATGCATGCAGAAGTCTACTGTCCTGGAAAGATGTCCAAGGACACTCCCAGTGATGACAGTTCCAAAGTGTCCATGCTAGGAGAGAAAAGGAGGATATATTAAAAACCACTGTGGGTCCTTGGTCTCCTAGTAGTGGCAAAATGAAGCCAGGGACTATCTTCTTACAATACAACAACTGGCTTTGCAGAGTAGGCATTATCATTCTTAAAATCAACTTTTTAAAAAGCGACTTTTATACAAGTGTATCTGGTATGGCCTAACCCTTTTCTTACCCCTCCCTCCCCTTTGTCCTCTTTAGTGTCCCTTCTTCCATACACGCATGACTTTTTGTATTTATGTAGGAAGCACACGAGAGGAAATACTATTTGTCTGCATGAGACTGACTTAATTCACTTAATATGACCCCCCATTGTGTTCATCTTCCTGCAAAGGACATGACTTCATTCTTTATGGCTGAAACCCCCTCTATTTTGAGTATATCTCATATTTTCTTTATCATTGCTCTCTTGTTGGACACCTAGGTGGTTCCATAAATTTGCTCATGTGAACACTGCTCAGTACACATTGACATGCAGGTGTGTCTGTAGTGCATTGATTTGGAGTCTTTGTGTAAACATGGGTGTGGTATCTAGGTCATACGCGAGATCAGGTTTCAGTTTTCTGAAAAAGCTCCCTGCTGACTTCCATGGCTTCCCTTTCCACCACATCCTTGCCAGAATTTGTTGTTACTCTTTTTCTTAATGACTGCCATCCTAGCTGAAATAATTCTAGATTCACAGAAACATTCGAGTTTGGAGTGCTTTAGCGTTGGCTAATGCTATCTCGCACTAGTGTGCTGCGTTCTCTTAATTGTGTATTCTATTTCTGTTAGTTACACATGGAGAAGAAGGCCTGTTACTCTTCCTGAAGAGTGATATCAAGAAACCAACCAAGATCTGAAGCAGTTCGTGTGGTGTTAGGAGGGCACCTGTCTCATGCTTGTGAGACCCTGGCTTCCATCCTCACACCATGGACAAAAGGGAGAGGGAAACAAGAACTCATTATCCAGGGCTAGTCATTCTGAGAGGGGGCAGAGAGCAAGAGAGGGAGAGAGGGAGAGAGGGAGGGAGGGAGACAGAGAAGGGCAGAGAAGGGAGGAATAAAATACATTATAAAAACTAGAATGATTCATATAAAATATGCATACAAGTCACAATGCATAATACTCAGATCCTGACTTTTCTCACTTGCCACTTGAGGTCACCAAAGTTCTTATTCCTCAATGGCCTGTTCCTTTTGTTAATAAGTACTCCATGACAGATGTCAGTAATTTATTCATTCACTAGATGAAGGAGGCTCTTAAGTTTCCAGTTTGAGTGATTATGGATAAATCCATTCTATACATTTGCACTTAACTGAAAAATATAGTTGAAGTTTGACTGATGGGTCATAGGGTAAGTGTGAACCTAACTTTATAAGTGTTTCGAAATGCTTATACCATTTTTGCGTTCCTGCCAATTTTTTTCTTTTTTTCTTTTTCTTTCTGTTTTTTGTTTTTTGTTTTTTTGTTTTTTGAGACAGGGTTTCTCTGTGTAGCATTGGTGCCTGTCCTGGAACTCACTTTGTAGCCCAGGCTGGCCTCAAACTCACAGAGATCCGCCTGGCTCTGCCTTCCAAGTGCTGGGATTAAAGGCATGTGCCACTGCCGCCCGGTTCTTTTGTTTTGTTTTGTTTTTTCTCCCCCACATTTCAGTGGCTCATAGCTTGCCAGGCTTCAGCTCTTCTGCTAGTGACATTGGGTTATAGAGTGAATGTGTGAACTTCCTTTTCTCTAAAATCCACGCTACCCAACATTACTCATGTGTTGCCTCTGTCTGTGTAACTCTGTATGAAGGATCCATCCAACATTTATACCAGTTTTGGTTGAGTTGACTTTTTTTTTATAGTGTTGGATTAACTCAGAGACTTTTCTATACTAGGCAAGTACCTAATTAAACTCTACCATTAAACTGTATTGTCAGCTCTTCATTTCTTTTTTTTTCTTTTTTTTTTTTTTTGTTTTGTTTTGTTTTTCGAGACAGGGTTTCTCTGTGTAGCTTTGCGCCTTTCCTGGGACTCACTTGGTAGCCCAGGCTGGCCTCGAACTCACAGAGATCCGCCTGGCTCTGCCTCCCGAGTGCTGGGATTAAAGGCGTGCGCCACCACCGCCCGGCTAGCTCTTCATTTCTTTTTGAAATCCCTTTCTCTCCTCTCTCTCCAATATCTCCTCCCCCCCTTTCTGTGCCCCCCCATGTGGAGTACATGGTTACTTTCTATGTGTACAACAATTACTTTATAAAGTATGTGGTTTTTCTATTTATTCTTTTTTAAAAAAACTTCTCTTCCTAAGGTCAAGGTTTCACATTTTGCTGAAATCTAATGTTGGTTATTTAGATTGATTTCTATTTTCATGGCCTCACACACCCCAGCCAAGCACCATATTCCCAGTTCTCAGTTGCAATGTTAATATGGTAGCTGAGAAATTTTTGTCAATATTTTCTAGTTTTTATCTACAAGTTTTTATATTTTTAGCTTTATGACTAGATTTGTGACTCATTTGAGTTTTTTTTATGATGTGTGGCACAGATCAAAGTCTTGTTGAAATTGTTTTTATTTGGTTTTCCTTTGGATTTTTGGACACCTAACTTATATCATTTATTGACAATATTATTCTCTATTGAATTACTTCTGTGCATTTGTTAAAATTCAATTGCCTATATGGGCTTGGGTCTATATCTAGACTCTACTTTATCCTACTAATAATCACATGTATTGTCTTGACAATAGCATGCTCTCTTCATTACTGGAACTTTGCAGAAGCCTTGAAATAGAGTTCCATGAATTAACTGCTGCATTCCTTTAAAAGTTGTTTCAGTTATTCTAGTTGCTTTGGCAGTTTATATACATTTAGAATACTTATTTTGTTTTTTTAATGTACTGCCGAGATTTTTGTGTTAGAATTCAGTTGAATTTGCATACAAGTTTAGAAAGCATTTACAAAACTTCCATATTGAGATATCCAGTGTCTAATACTATTTAAATATTGCATCCATGATTATAGCTCACTGTAGATCTTTCATATGCTTTGATAGATACTTATGTGTTTTGTACCATTTAGAATAGTACTTGAACACATTACTTTTCTTGTTTGTTTTAGAGTTTATGTATATGGAACCAATGCTGGCCTCAAAGTTGAGGCAGACTTTCTGCCTCAGCCTCCTGTGTACTAGAACTGCAGGCATGAACCACCATGCCTTAGCAGAGTGCTCAAAATTCAGTTCTAATCAGTTATAAATAGTATGCAGAACTTTTGCACATTAATAGTGTTAGCATTAACAACTTTTTAAGCGGCCGCCTTGCTACCTCACCTACTGCTGTTACCTGTTGGGGTTTCTACTAGTCAATGTCTCCGTTGTCAGAACCAGCTCTGCCCTCTTGCTTTTGAACTGTACATGCACTCTTTTTTGAGACAGGAGCTCTCTACATATTCTTGGCTATCCTGGAACTTACTATGTAGACCAGGCTGCCCTCAAACTCTTACAGATCCATCTGCCCTTGGATTAAAATTGTGTGCCAGGATACCTGACCCTTTTTTCTTTCTTTCTTGTCTTCTTGCATTAGCTGGGGCTTTTCCCCCTTTCTTTTGTTTGACTGTCCAATCATGAATGGGATTTAATATATTTTGTCATATGGTATTTGCTTCTTTGAGTATCTGGTGAGAAGTTCATGTCACTTTTCCTTGGCTTATTGATATAGTAAATTATGAGGGGGAAGTTTTTTTAATATTGACCCAGTCTTGCATTTCTAGTGTGCATTTCACACATAATTGTGATAGGTTATCTTATATATTGATGGTTTAATTTACTTAATTTGTTGATGAATTTTATATCAATGTTCATGCAAGAAATTAACCCATAAGTTTCTGAAAGTGTTGTACTTGTCTCATTATACTATTGGAAATATCAATGGCCTCATTGTATAAACTGGTGAGTGTCTTAGCCTCAATTTTATTAAAAGTAATTCCTTTTTACCTTTTACTGAAAATAGATTATTTTCTCATACAGTATATCCTGATTATAGTTCCTCCTCCCTCTGCTCCTCCCAGTCATGCCCCGCCACTGCCATCCTTTCCTCTCCAGATCCACTCCCTCAGGCTTCTAGGAGATAGTAACCAAATAAAATATAATAAGGTAAAATAAAACCATCACATCAGAGTTGGGCAAGGCAACCCAACAGAAGGAAAAGAGCCCCAAGAGACAACCCAAGAATCAGAGACTCACTTGTTCCCACACTTAAGAGCCCCATAAAAATACCAAGCTGAAAGCTGTAATATATATGCAGAGGACCTGGTATAGACCTGTGTAGGCCCTGCGCTTGCTGTTCAGTCTCTGTGAGTTCATATGAGCCTTGCTCAGTTGATTTCAGGGGGCCTTGTTCTTTTGGTATTCTCCATCCCTTCTGGCTCTTACAATCTAGACAGCTGGAAGTGAGCTTTTGAGGGAGGATATGGAAGCCTAGTGCAGTGAGAACTTCCTAAGATATATGAAGGTGATGACCTCCTAATGATGTCTCCTAATAATGGGGAAGATGGAGCCCCAAATGGCCATCTCTTGTCACCAAACAGGGCTACTAGTACCAGGACTGGGTTGCATTCAATTGAGTTGTTGGTCATGGGGACCCCCAAACAACCAGGTTGTTGCTAAGACAATAGATTGCTCTCTGTAAACAGATAGTGGGGCTCCATTGCTGAGGACAACACCCACACAGCTCATTGAATATGGAGAAGTCAAGCCGGTGCCTACATGAAGCCTTCACCCCTATGTTCTAGTGTCTTTGGTGCTGGAAGGTTCTCTGAAGGCTACTAAAAGAAAAGCATAAACACCAACCCATCCATCCACAAAACCTTTGGCCTACAATCTGTCCTGCCTGCAAGATATGCTAGGGTAATGGTGGCACAGAACTTGTAGAAGAAGCCAATCAATGTCTGACTTGACTTGAGGCCCACTCCACAAGGTATAATCCATACCCGACACTACTTGGGTGTGATCAAGAGCCAGAGATAATCCAGAGGCTTAGGGTAAAACCAAATACCATTGATCTTAATGAAAGTGTCAATAAAATGACTCTTTGTGATATTCTGCTATACTCATAGATCAGTTGCTTTATCAGTCAACATTAGAGAAGCTTCCTCCTGAAGCAGATGGGAATAAATGCAGAAACCCACAGCCAGAAATTGCAGACACACACACACACACACACACACACACACACACACACAGAGAGAGAGAGAGAGAGAGAGAGAGAGAGAGAGAGAGAGACAGAGAGAGACAGAGAGAGACAGAGAGAGACAGAGATAGAGACAGAGAGACAGAGACAGAGACAGACACACAGACACAGACACAGAGAAACAGAAAGAGAGGTGTCTTGGAATGTACAGCTCCAAATGAGATGTCTCCATCAAATCCCTCCCCTCAGAGCTCAGGGAACCCTACAGAAGAGGAGGCAGAAAGAACTGAAAGAGCCAGAGGGGGTGGAGGACACCAGGAGAACAAGGCCCTTCTAAAATAATTCTTAAGTCAACGTTTCTTTTATAAATATGTCATAGGAACCAGCAGTGAAAACATCTGTAGCTGCAGTTTTGTGTGGAAAAGTTTTGGCTCCAAATTCAGTCGCTTGAATAGATTCAGGATTACCTATTGGTCCTCAGTGAGTCCCTCCTCCTCCTGTTCAACTCACATTGCTCTCCCTACATTAAACCAGGGCTGGTTTGTGTGATTAGTAGAACAGAGCAGATGTAAAGCAGATGTAATATTATTTGGCATCCAAATTAAGTTTACAACCACACTGCTCTTTCTGTCAGCACACTCTGTCTCTCGCTCTCTCCTATGACTCCCTCTGGAGAAAACAGTTTTTGAGTCATGAGCAGGGTTACCCAGCAAAGAACCAAAGGCTGCTTCCCGGCCATGAAAGTAAACTTGGAAGCAGCGCCACGAGTCTCTGGCTGATGCTCCAGTTTATAGAGTGACTGTAATCTTATACAAGACCCTGAGACAGAAGTCAGTGAAACCAGAGTCCTGCTTCTCACCAATTTAAGAAGACAAACAACCAAGGGTAACCAACATAATAACTGAGGGCTAAAAGTGCTGAACAATCCATAGACACCAGAAGCCTGATGAAATTCAAGAATTATGAATGAAGGAAAGTCACTCAGTTACACATAGTACAAATCTACTTACATCTAAAAATAGAACCACAAAATTTGCAACAGATGTATATGATAAAGGACTGCTGTTCAAAATATACAAAGAAGATTTAACATTTAACAATAATCGAACAATGAGAAATATTTTAAAGTTCAGAACAGATACCTTACCAAAAGACATAGAGATGGCAAACAAGTATACCAAGACACTTCACTTCATTCATCAGTTAAAGCAACAAGGATACCACCAGACACCTATTGGAATGGTCAAACCTGGATCACCACCAACAGCAACTACTGCTGATGTAGAGCAACAGAACTCTCATTGATTACTTGTAGGAATACAAAGCGTTACAGCTATTTCTGGAGATGTTCACTGTCCCGTGGAGCATCTTCAATGTAAATTAATTTTGAACACATTGGTGGTGTCATTTGTGAAGTGCATCTTGGTAGACAGCACCTACTTGTGCCTTTATATTTGAAGCACACCTCTGTGAAGCACACAGAGCTATGTCTTTCCCATCCCTTCCAGTAATCTCTGTCTTTTAGTTAGTGTTTAACCAACTACTGTTCAATACAAGCACACTTGTATTTAAGGGCTGAGGCTGTAGCTCAGTGGCAGAGCACTTGCTTAGCAAGTGTGAGGCCCTAGCCTCACTCTCCAATCTGCTAAAAAAATGTGATAGTTGGATCCAGATAAAACATTTTACTACTTTTTTCCCTATTTGTTGTCTTTTAATCCTTTCTGATTACTTGAATCACTTTTCTCTGGCTGCTTTATCTTTGACTTCCTACAGTTTTACTAATGGATGAAAGCAGGGTGGTTTTGTGGGACTTATCTGTTTCTTGGTCTATGTTCTCAAACATGGGTTTGTTCAGTTTTTGAAAATCTGTTGAGCTGCAGATGGGCAATATGCATTCTTTCCATCTGGATACCATACTCATACTCTGGTAAACATATTTTTTTCAAGCAACAAATGGATGTGAGGAAAGAGGGACTATTATACACTGCTGGTGGAAATATAAAGTGTACAGCCACCATGGACATTAGTGGTGGTGGGAGTCCTTAAAAAAGCTAAAACAAAGAAAAGCCACCCATTGATCTGGGAATACTGCTGACACATATGAGACCCTCAGCTAACACATGATGGTCTGTTAGTGTTTACTGCTGCACTACTTACAGAAGTTAAGAAATGGAACCAACTGAGATGTCAATCCAGAGATGAATGGATAAGCCAGGGGTACAAGATAGGATCTTATTTAACCGTAAAAAGACAAATGAAATTATGATATCTGTAGAAAAATGAATAGTGGAGATCATTATGTCAGTTAAAGTAAGCCAGAGTCAGGATAGCAAGCAATGTCTTTCTCATATGTAGACTCTAGATTTAAAGTTTTAATTACTTTATTATTTTATGTGTATGAGTATTTTGACTGCATGTATGTATATATAGCATGTATTTGCCTGGTTCCCATGGAACTCAGAAGATGGCATTGGATCCCCTAGTACTGGAGTTATAGTTATAAGCTGTGATGTGGGTGTTAGGAATCGAACCTGGGTCCTTTACAAGAGCAACAAGTGCTCCTAACTGCAGAGCCAACTCTCCAGCCCCATGACTCCTAATTTAAATGTGTGTGTGCTTGTGTGTGTGTGTGTGTACAAGTGCATGCATATGCATGTACGTGTGTGTCTGTGATGAAAGTAACAAGAGAACCATGAGGAAGAGGAAAAGATCTTACAGGAGGGGAGAGGGAAGACAAAAATAGAGTAACAGAGTAGGAATGGGAGTAGAAAGGGGGACTGGCAAGAGACGAGCAGTAGCATGGGGGAGCGGGGCGGTGGGGCAATAAAAGCAAAGTAGAATGCTATTGTGTGCTTTGAAAAAAAATGGCCCCCAAAGGGAGTGGCACTGTTGGGAGGTGTGGCCTTGGTGGAGGAAGTGTGGATTTGGGCTTTGAGCTTTCATATATGCTTAAGCCACGCCCAGTATCTCAGACCACTTCCTGTTGCCAGCAAGTCAAGATGAAGGACACGCAGCTACTTCTGCACCATGTCTGCCCATATGCTACCGTGTCCCACCATGATGATAATGGACTAAATCTCTGAAAACGTAAGCCACCTCAAGTAAATGTTTTTCCTTTATAAGTGTCACATGGTCATGGTGTCTCTTCACAGCAATAGAAACCCTAACTAAGACAGGTGTATATGTTTGAAATTCCACAAGAAAGCTCATTACTTTGTATGCCAAACTTCAAAAAAAGAGAAAAAATAAATAGAAACAAATATATAGCTTGAGGATCCTTTCAGAGCTCTGTTTGGGCAATGTAGACAGTGGTACTGAATTAATAGCTTCTCTGGTGGAGGGGCTAAGCATCAGAACCAATGCTGCTGTAGACTACAGCTACAATGCTACCAGCAAAACCAGCCAATAGGCTATCTGGGAGGGCAGGAAGTAAAGACAGCACCAAGCCTGTAGACTGTGAAGAACACTGGGCTGTGTCCCTGAGGAATTGTCTCCCCTGGGTATGATGTGCCCATCTACTTTTCTTTCATTTGCTAGTCTATCTTTTGGGGGCAGAGATGACAGTATCTGTTAAAAAACCACTACACTAGGCTCTGTGTTTAAAATTTCATCATTCCATCATTACACTGTAAAGCAGTGGTTCTCAACCTGTGGGTCATGACCAAACCATTGAAAAACTCAGATATTTATATTACCATCAGTAGCAAATTACTGTCATGAAGTAGCAATGGAAATAATTTTATGGTTGGGTTCACCACAACTGTATTAAAGGGTCACAGCATTAGGAAGATTGAGAACCACTGCTCTAAAGAGTCAATATTATGTCCATTCATTTATTTCCCCAGTCTCAGGTAGAAACTGCTTCCTGCCATCGGTACATCTGTGGTAACAGTAACTCTCTTTAGCCCTTCTAGAAATGGCCTGCATTCAGACTGGAACTTGGGAGGCAGTGTTGGAACACAGCCTTTCATTGATCTGCACCACCACAGCTGCTCTTTCGAGCTTGATTGACAGAGTGGGTTTTTAATAGTTTCTAATTCTATGTGGAACAACAGAGACATGCCCCAGTCTGAAGAGCAGTTACAATGCCCCTGGCCATTGTGTCTTGATGTTGTCCTAACTCAAGCATCTCTAGGGAATGTACTTCCAGTCGGGAATTCTAGTCTCCGATAGAGCAGAAGGCTCTGGAGAATTTTTGTTTGTATTTTGTTTCCTTTTTTTCTCTTTCTTTTCTAATAGTTTATTTTTTGAGAACTTCACATATAAGTCCTGCATCTACATCACACCTACTTCCCTGTCTCCCACTTCCAACTCCTGCCATGTCTTCTCTTCCAAATTCATGATCTCTTCAATTACTATTACACGTATGTACATGCATGAGCATGGTATAGATGTCTATGTAACCTACTGAGTCCATTTGGCTTTGTTTATATGTTCTGTGTCTCTATGGACAACCTATGTGGGAGTTTGTCCATAGAGAATATAGGTCCCCCTCCTCTCTGTAGTCACTGATAACCTATAGCTTTTCACGCAGTGGTAGGGCCATGTGGAATTTCCCATCTACAGTGAAATGTCAACTAAGTTTGTCGTTATGCTGGACAACCATAATGTTTCAAGCAGCCATATTATTAGGACTTCATGGGTGCAGCTTCCATCATGCTTAGGAGACACTATGTAACAGCAGACATCCTAAGCCTCTGACTCTAAGAGTCTTTCTGCCCCACTTCCACAGTTTCCCCTAGCCTTGGGTGTAAGTGTTGCATTACAAATGCATCAACTGGGGTTGGGCACCCCACAGTCACTAATTCCTTACATTCTGACCAGTTGTGGGCTTTTGTAATAGTCTCCATCTGTTGCAAAAAGGAGCTGCTTTGACTAGGGTTAGAGCTACATTTATCTGTAGTGAAAGGATAAGTATTTAGAAAAGAGTCAAATGATATTGGTTTAGGAGCCCGGCAAGACTGGACATTCCTCTCTGATAGTGACTGGTAGTTGGATAGGTGTCCAGTGCTAGGCATGAGTCTCCTCATGTTGAGTGGGTCTTAAGTCCAATGACGTAACTGTTAATTACCCCAAAGGTGAAAGCACCACTGTTGACCTTTGCGGATACCTTGCTGGTCCAGTCATTCTGGTGTTTGTCAAGAATTGTGTCTTGTCATCCCAGCTGGGTAGGACTAGCGGTTCCTCCTCTCCCTTGACAACTTGCATGACACTTTCTGACACTATGAGAGCTAGTTCTCGGGGAGAAGGCTTCCCGGTCCCTCCCAGCTCGACTCTTCCAAGTCCTGTGTCCAAAGTGTGTGGTGTCTTGAGCAATAGTCTTACTTCAAATTCTGGGAAGCAATTAAGGGCAATGGCAATAGTCCACAGTGATGGTTTTGGAATTCTCTTGGGCTCCCCTGACAAATAGCTACAAAAGTTGTTTCGTATACCTGGTACTGTAGTGTTCAATAGACAGTCCATGGCTCTTGGGGGGAGCATTATCACCCCAAATAGCATAACTTCATCTAAACTATATATCTATGTATACACATATATTACATGTAATTTTAAGGAAACATAACATATGATCCCTATGTCTCCTTCGAATGCCCTTTAGCGTTACTTATGCTTCTGCCTCTCTCTGTATAGCCCTCTTCCCCCATTCCTACCTAAAGCTGCCCCCCCCATTTCTTCTGTTTCCTCCACCCTAGCACCCGTTTCCTTCTGTTTGCATCTCTAGGACTCTTTTCAAGGCAAGAAACCAGTTCTTCAGCTTTGTGCTCATTTCCTGTAATTGGGAAAAACATTCTGTGCCCCTCTTCCTCTGATGCCAACTTAATGCTCTGTCTGACATGCTCAACAAAACTGCAATTTAGACATCAATGTTCTCCTTACAGATTCTACTTATTGCTTATCATGCTTGACACATACCTCTGATGTCTAGGTGCTGTAGAACTTTTAAAGATAGAAAGGATGGTGGAAGAGTACTGATTTGATTGTTGTATGCAAGTAGACTAACCAGACTGCTCAGCTCCCCTATATTTCTTGGAATCTCTTTGATTGCATTGTTCGAGATGTCGAGTGTTTTGAGTTGAGTCATATTACACAGATCTTCTGGAATTCTTGTTAACTGCAAAGACAATTAACAATCATACTTTTATTAAATCTATAAATATTTGTATCATTACATTTTCCCCCTGAAAACAAGTGGAAGAATAGTTTTATTTTAACCCTTTTCTAAGGAGATACTTTCATCCTGTCGCAGATTCTTTGTGACTTCACATCCTAAAAATCCTCAAGCTTTTGTGTAGCACCAAATACCTCCTGGTCTGATTGGTGCTCCCTAATTAGCCCTGTTGCTTAGAGACCACTTTCTTTCCATGCCCCAGCTCAGTCTACCACCACCCACTCTTGTCTTTCTTGTCTCTCTAAGGCTAATGCTGAAGTTTGTCCAACTACTCAGTCACACTTTATCTTATTCTCAGCACAGAGAGCAAAACATCCACACCCTTACACACATGTATATATCGCACACATACACCACACACAACACACACATATACACACAACACACACATCACAAGAACATATACACACACGAATGAGGATTGACACATATTAAAGCAAGATAAACATTATGCATAAATATGACTAGTGAAGAGGTACCCAGTATGCAGAATGATAAGAACTTCAGAAAAATATGTAAGTAAGCAAGACTGTGCAAGACTACTCAAGACTAAGGGCCAAGCTTATGTAGCACGAATAAGATCAGCATAGGTGGGCAGGCCTGTCATTGAATTTCCTTCAAACAAATATTCTTCTTGGAGTTTTCATTTAATTTTCTTTGAAAGAGTGTCTCTCTATGTAGGTCTGGCTGTCTTGGAACAGGTTAGCCTCAAACTCCTAGAGATCCACCTGCTTCTGCCTCCAGCCCCCCTGTGCTGGGATTAAAGACATGGCCACCATGCCTGGCTAGCTATTCCTTAAACACTTTCTCAGTGTTTATCAGAGAAAGTGAGAGCTCTAGATGATGGAGCTGCTGTTGAAAGGAGAGTCCTGCTGAGCAACTGCCACTTTGCTCTGGAAGCTCTGTGACTAACCTGACCCATCTTCTGCAGTTGGCTGGTTGTTGATCAACTGTTAAATAAGCTAATCCTTTAGTTATTCTATCTCCATTCCACCAAAGTCATATTTTCAACCACATAGGATATCCTTCTTAAGAAGGATTCTTTTAAAAAATGTTTCACCATCTAAAGACTTTTCAAATGATGTTGTAAAGACTTTAACTGGTGTCTTCAGCAACTACTTTGATACTGAATTTCCTTCCTCCCTCTTTTCCTTCTTTCCTATTTTTGTTCTTCATTCCTTCCTTTTTTGGACAGAGTATGACTCTGTATTCCAGGTTTAGCTTGCTGTCCCTCTACCTCAGCCTTGTGAGTGTTGGGATTGCAGTCATGTACCACCATGCCCAATAGAACACATTAAGATCCATTAAGTCCCTATGGGACTAGAGAGATTATGCAGCAGTTAAGAGTGCTTGCTGCACTTGGAAAGGACTCAAGTTTTAATCTCAGTGCCCACATGGCAACTCACAATTAGCTTTAATTCCAGTTCCAAGGGATCTGACACCTTCCTCTGGCTTCCATGCGATCCAAGCAGGTTTGAACATACACATACATTGAAGCAAAACACTCATACACATAAAGCACGTATTTTAAAATAGAATCATCTCCTGGAATGAAGTCTGATGGCTTTGACAAGGCTTGATAAAACAGAAAAATAAGTCAGCACAGGGAACAAGTTGCTGGAGTAAACCGGGCATAAAACACATGTTGAACATGGGCAAGGACAGAGAAGGTGACATTGGAAACTCCAGGGGAAGTTGCCAACTATGAAACTAGAGTGCTGGGGATTGTGTGTGTGACAAATAGGTGTGACAAGGTCAAAGAAGTAGTTAATAAAAAGGAGAGAATTAGATGTTGTGGAATAGAATGTTTGTTTAACTATGTAAAGATGTGTTGCATTGGCTTATGTTGTGGAATATTTGTTTAACTAGGTGAAGATGTGTTGCATTGGTTTATGTTGTAGAATATTTTTTAACTAGGTAAAGGTGTGTTGCTGTTTCATCTTGCCTGCCTAAGGCACCTGATTAGTCTAATAAAAACCTGAATGGCCAATAGCTAGAGAGAGGAGGGACAGACAGGGCTGGTGGGCAAAGAGAATAAGTAGGAAGAGGAATTTAGGCTAGGGGAAGGAAAGGAAGAAAAGAAGAGAGATGCCAGGGAGACACCAGGGGCCAGCCAGCAGGAAAGTAGGACATACAGAATGAAAAAAAGATAAAAAGCCCTGAGGCAAAACATAGATGAAGAGAAACAGGTTAAAGTAAGTTATGAGAGGTAGTGGGACAAGCCTAAACTAAGGTTGAGCCACATAACTACTAATAAGTCTCTGTGCCTTTATTTGGAAGCTGGTTGGTGGTTCAAAGAAAATTCCAACTACAGTTAGGGACACAGTCTAGAGGAGTCACAGTTATGGACATAGTCTTGAGGAGTCACAGTTAGGGACACAGTCTAGAGGAGTCACAGTTAGGGACACAGTCTAGAGGAGTCACAGTTAGGGGCACAGTCTTGAGGAGTCACAGTTAGGGACACAGTCTAGAGGAGTCACAGTTAGGGACACAGTCTTGAGGAGTCACAGTTAGGGACACAGTCTAGAGGAGTCACAGTTAGGGACACAGTCTAGAGGAGTCACAGTTAGGGGCACAGTCTAGAGGAGTCACAGTTAGGGACACAGTCTAGAGGAGTCACAGTTAGGGACACAGTCTAGAGGAGTCACAGTTAGGGACACAGTCTAGAGGAGTCACAGTTAGGGACACAGTCTAGAGGAGTCACAGTTGGGGACACAGTCTAGAGGAGTCACAGTTAGGGACACAGTCTTGAGGAGTCACAGAGACACAGTCTAGAGGAGTCACAGTTAGGGACACAGTCTAGAGGAGTCACAGTTAGGGACACAGTCTTGAGGAGTCACAGTTAGGGACACAGTCTAGAGGAGTCACAGTTAGGGACACAGTCTAGAGGAGTCACAGTTAGGGGCACAGTCTAGAGGAGTCACAGGGACACAGTCTAGAGGAGTCACAGTTAGGGACACAGTCTAGAGGAGTCACAGTTAGGGACACAGTCTAGAGGAGTCACAGTTAGGGACACAGTCTAGAGGAGTCACAGTTAGGGACACAGTCTAGAGGAGTCACAGGGACACAGTCTAGAGGAGTCACAGTTGGGGACACAGTCTAGAGGAGTCACAGTTAGGGACACAGTCTAGAGGAGTCACAGTTAGGGACACAGTCTAGAGGAGTCACAGTTAGGGACACAGTCTAGAGGAGTCACAGGGACACAGTCTAGAGGAGTCACAGTTGGGGACACAGTCTAGAGGAGTCACAGTTAGGGGCACAGTCTAGAGGAGTCACAGTTAGGGGCACAGTCTAGAGGAGTCACAGGGACACAGTCTAGAGGAGTCACAGTTAGGGACACAGTCTAGAGGAGTCACAGAGACACAGTCTAGAGGAGTCACAGTTGGGGACACAGTCTAGAGGAGTCACAGTTAGGGGCACAGTCTAGAGGAGTCACAGAGACACAGTCTAGAGGAGTCACAGTTAGGGACACAGTCTAGAGGAGTCACAGTTAGGGGCACAGTCTAGAGGAGTCACAGTTAGGGACACAGTCTAGAGGAGTCACAGTTAGGGGCACAGTCTAGAGGAGTCACAGGGACACAGTCTAGAGGAGTCACAGTTAGGGACACAGTCTAGAGGAGTCACAGTTGGGGACACAGTCTAGAGGAGTCACAGTTGGGGACACAGTCTAGAGGAGTCACAGTTAGGGACACAGTCTAGAGGAGTCACAGTTAGGGACACAGTCTAGAGGAGTCACAGTTAGGGACACAGTCTAGAGGAGTCACAGTTAGGGACACAGTCTAGAGGAGTCACAGTTAGGGACACAGTCTAGAGGAGTCACAGTTAGGGACACAGTCTAGAGGAGTCACAGTTAGGGACACAGTCTAGAGGAGTCACAGGGACACAGTCTAGAGGAGTCACAGTTGGGGACACAGTCTAGAGGAGTCACAGTTGGGGACACAGTCTAGAGGAGTCACACAGCACAGCAAGAGAGAATCTAAGTACTTACTGTAAATTAGTCAAATTAGCTGGTACTTATATTAAAGAACCAGAATGTATATTTTAGTTCAAAAGCAACTTTACTACAGTGTGTCTCCCTCTTCATCCCATCTGCGTGGGCCACACATGACTACTGTTGGCCCACTTGCTGAAAATGTGTTGCATAGAAGGTATGACATTATAAAGGCCACACAACTTAGGTTCTGAGCTATAACGCCAGCCATAGATCAGAGAGATTCTTTTTTAGCAAAAAGGAAGATTTTTTTAAGAACAGATTTTGAGGGATTTTGCTTTGGATAATAATCCAGCATTAAAAATAGTCAGATGATAGCTGTGTTTATTGAGGTCTAAGGTTACAGCAGTAATTTTTAAAAAAGTAAAAAAACATTTCCAAGGTGAGGTATATATAATTTAGTAGCAGAGAACTCACCTACTATGTGAGAGGTGTGGGTCTGATCCCTAGCACCTCAGTAAATAAATAAGCAAATAATTAATCTGTCAATTTTTAGGAGTAATTTCCAAAGAAAATAGCTTGAAATATAAAAATATATTTATCAAGAAATTCATTAAAGCATTATCATGAAGAAAATTTCTGAATGCTTAAGAGGATTAGTTACATAAATCATGTATTTATTATAAAGGTTATTGTGAAGATTATTAAGTTCTACCAAGGAGAAATACTTATGTAGAATAAAATTTTAAATTGAATATGTAGTCTTTTTATAACTGCTTATAAACCTATATAAGAAAAAGAGACTAAAAGTACATTAAAGCAATATCTAATAGTTTTATTATGATGTGCCTGTGGAATAATTCCTAGCATCTCAATTTTCTAGATTTTCAGCAATGCATTGCTGGTAGTGGGATCAGACCCAGAGCCACGCATGAGTTGGCCAGGTGCTGCCATGAAACCACATTTCCAACTCAACAATGTGTTTCTATTATACACAAACTTTACAACTTCTTACAGTAGGGGCTCAGTGGATGACTTGGTCAATAGAGCGCTGCAAGTGTGAAGATCTGAGTTTGAATCCCCAGCACCCACTGGAAATTTGGGACCATGCATATAACCCCAGTGCAGAGGGGTTGAGGTGGAGACACATTTATTGAACAACTAGTCTAGCTTAATCCATAAAATCCAGGTTCAGTGAG
This sequence comes from Peromyscus maniculatus bairdii, assembly GCF_049852395.1. Lineage (NCBI taxonomy): Eukaryota > Metazoa > Chordata > Mammalia > Rodentia > Cricetidae > Peromyscus > Peromyscus maniculatus. Next base: position 23,896,050 of record NC_134854.1, on the reverse strand, counting down.
AGACTGTCTCAAAAAATGAGGTGGAAACCATGAGTATGGTGACACACACATTTAATCCCAGTAATCAAAGAAGAAACAAAACAGGTTGATCACTGTGAGTTCAAGGCCAAGCTGGTCTATGAAGCAAGTTCCAGGGCTGCCAAGGCTTCACACTGAGACCTTGTCTAAAAAAAAAAAAAAAAAAAAAAAAAAAAAAAAAAAAAAAAAAACACAAAAAAAAACCAAACGAAAAACAGAGCAAAATTGAAGAAGACACCTTTGGCTTCTGAGTGCACCTACATACACCCACATGCATCCATGGACACACCTACAGGAATGCATACATATACAACATACATACAATTTTGAAAATCTCCCAGTGGACTAAATAGAAAGGAATCTACAAAATCACCTGCTGTTTCACATTGCATTTGAATGGGATGTCCTGTAAAGCTTTTGTGTAGAGAGGTATGTCTCTAAGCCATGTTTTCAAACATAGAGCATTTCACCTGTTTAAAATACACATAAAAGCACTTGCATGTAGTCTTAGTTAGGGTGATTATTGCTGTGATAAAAGGATTTCCTTCTCTCACAGTTCCGATAGTTCATTATCTAAAGCTGTGAGGGCAGGAACTCACACAGGGCAGGAACCTGGAGGCAGGAGCTGATTTAGAGGCCATGGAGGGTTGCTGCTTACTGTCTTGTTCCCCATGGCTTGCTCAGCCTGCTTTTTTTTTTACAGAAACCAGGACCACCCACAGTGGGCTGGGCTCCCCCTTTGATCATTTTTTTTTTTTTTTTTTTTTTTTTGGTTTTTTCGAGACAGGGTTTCTCTGTGTAGCTTTGCGCCTTTCCTGGAGCTCACTTGGTAGCCCAGGCTGGCCTCGAACTCACAGAGATCCGCCTGGCTCTGCCTCCCGAGTGCTGGGATTAAAGGCGTGCGCCACCACGCCCGGCTCTTTGATCATTTTTTAAGAAAATGCCTTACAGCTGGATCTTATGGATGCATTTTCTCAATTGAGGCTCCTTCCTCTGATGACTCTAGCATGTGTGAAGTTAACATAAAACTAGCTAGGACACATGTACAACGTGCCTCAGATTGAGATTCCTCTAGTCTCCATGCCCCAAAGAGCACTCTTACCTTTTTTCCGCTTGTCTGACTTATATTCAGCTCCTCCAGTGTTGGAAGTTGGCACACTTCAAGAGGGAAATGTATGAACTGATTGCTTGATAAGTTTAATTTCTGGATCCCTTTTAGCTTAGATATTTCTGAAGTTATTTTCTGTAACTGATTTTCTGAAATATCAAGTATTTGCAAGTTTTTTAAAGCACACAGTTCCTTTGGGAAAATTGCAAACTTATTACCAGCCAGAATGAGCACATGGAGTGATACCATAGCAGAGATACAGGGAGGAATTGTCTTTATTTGGTTTCTACCAAGATCCAGGTATTCAAGATTTGTGAGGGAACATAAGTATTCTGAAAATATGGGGAGTTTGTTTCTATTCAACTCTAAATGAAGCAGCTGCTTACTGAAAGATATATCCATAGGGATTTCCGAAATATAATTTCCATTAAAACTCAAGTAGTCAAGTGACGGTAATGCACACAACCCCACTGGGAAATACATTATATTGTTATAATTTAATTCAACTCTGGTTATTTTTCTGCAGTTTTTTATTTCAATCGGAACATGTGTGATTTGATTGCCTGAAAACTCCAGGCTGTCTATATTACTAAGATGCGAGATTTCTTCAGCCATTTTTATCATTTTATTTCTGTTTACATGGAGTAGTCTCAAATTTTTAAGCCTGTGGATTTTTCTAGGAAGCTCTTCTATGTTATTATCACTGAGACTAAGACATTCCAACATTACACAGTGGGAAATTTTCTTTGGTATGTTTGTCAATAAGTTTTTATCAAGGTTAAGAAGTCTGAGTTCTCTGAAATTCTCAATTTTAGGCGAAATAGCTTCCAACATATTGTCAGCTAGCTGAAGTTCTTTTATTTTGGGCAACTGAAAAATTTCCACAGACAAAAAAGTAAGTTTATTATGATCCATTAAAAGTTGTTCTAAGTTTTTCAGCTCCCTAACTTCTTTAGGCAAACTGCCTATCATGTTTCCAGTAAGGTTTAGTGAAATTAATTTTGGAAGGAAGCATAGGGATTTAGAAAATATTGATAATTGGTTATATTCCAGATTAAGAATTTGCAAGTTTTTCAAACTAGACAGAGACTCTGGTATATGTGTTAACTTATTTTTACCCAAACTTAATGTTTCCAAATTTTCAAGATTTTCCAAGCCAGAAGAGGGTAAATCCTCAATACAATTACTATTAAGAAAGAGTTGTCTCATATTCCCAAGTTGTAATAGTTCTTTAGGTATGTATGATATCTGGTTGTAACTGGCATTTAGTATCCTTAAATTGTGAAGCAACTGAATTTCCAGGGGAATTGATGGCAGTCCATTTTCTTGCAGGGACAGAATCTCAAGTCCTAGCAGATCCCCTGGATCTGCCCCTTGGAAAGTTTTTATTTGATTCTTATCTAAATATAGATATTTTACATATTGGACTCTTAAAAGATCCACAGGGAATTCTTGTAAATCCTTGGCCTCAAGATTAACTGTAAAGTTATCTTCCTCTGAGTCCAATTCTTCCTCACTTTCTTCAGAGGCTTGTGGACTAACTTTGTCTTCAGATGGGAATATGGCTTGTACATAGTCTTCAGTTTCTACCATCTCTGATGACACAGAGCCCTGTGGTGATTCTGGTTTTGACAGTGGGGTGACATCGTCTATGCTGGTATCAGAAAATGGAATTGTTTTCTTTTTCTCTTCATCTCTGTTAAGCAGGCTTGAAGAGGAAGCTGTTGGCTGTTCTAGGCCCTTTAAAGGATTTTCTTCATAAATCTGATTGGATTCTCTCCTTCCCAAGTACGGAAAAGATTCATCTAAGGACTCTGATGTTTCTTCAATAAATCCAGGCTCCTCCATTGACTCGAATCTAGAGACTCCTCCAGGCTCCAAGTTATTCTCACCTTCAGACATTGTCTTGACTGGCAGCTCTTCCACCAACTTCAAGACTATAACTCTACTTTTTTATGTGCTTTTTTCCTATGAACCTACAAGACAGATGTTGATATTAAAATAAGCGTAATAAAGATGTTGAAATTACACATGCGAGGCTAACTGTGTATCTTCACCTCTCCCTCAGCCTCTCCAAATCCAGTCCCCCAGTTTCATCCCCTGCTCTGTTCTGCAGACCACCAGCTGTGGCCACCTTCCACCGCCCCCCCCACACCCACCCCTGTACACACTTCCCCTCCTAGCCCCCCACCCTGGCTCCCATCTTCAGTGGACCACACAGATCTTCCCCACCTAAGTCCCCTTCTCCCACTCATTGCTTTGTCCCCAGACTCCAACTCCTGCAGGCTTTCCCTAGGAACTCACAGGCCACTCTGAGCAGGGAAGCAAGCAGGCAGGCTAACTGCAGATCTCCACCTCTCCCTCCATGCTTCCAAGTCCAGTCCCCATTCTCATGCCCAGCTCTGCAGCAAACCTTCTGATGTGGCACCCTCTCACTCTCTGCACCCATTCCCAGGGGGCTAAGCAGATCCTGGAGCAAGACCCTGCTTTCCTCCCTCCTCTGGATACCCCCAGGACCACCCAGCCAATCCCCATTCTGAAGTGTCAGTTCAAAATACCCAGAAACACATTTTACCTGCCAGGATCCCAGAAAAATTTCCTACTAGGCAACACACACAGTGAAAACCTGTCTTGAAATTTTTCCTTTGGGATTGATTAGAATCAAAGAGTGAGTGACCTCACCAGTTCTACTGTTTAATACTGCACTGAGATCTTCCTTCCTTCCTCCCTCCCTCCCTCCCTCCCTTCCTTCCTTCCTTCCTTCCTTCCTTCCTTCCTTCCTTCCTGTCTCTCTCTCTCCCTCCATCCCCCCTCTGCCCTCTCTTTCTTTCTTTTTCTTTCTTTCTTTCTTTCTTTCTTTCTTTCTTTCTTTCTTTCTTTCTTTCTTTCTTTCTTTCTTTCTTTTTCTTTCTTTCTCCTCTCTCTCCTCTCCTCCTCCTCCTCCTCCTCCTCCTCCTCCTCCTCCTCCTCCTCCTTCTTCTTCTTCTCTCTCTCTCTCTCTCTCTCTCTCTCTCTCTCTCTCTCTCTCTCTCTCTCTCTGACAGCTGCTCACTATGCAGCCCTGGCTGATCTAGAACACACTATGCAGATTAGGCTGTCCTCAAACTTAGAGAGATCTGCCTGCTTCTGCTCTTGAGTACTGAAATTAAAGTCATGTGCCATCATGCCCAGCTTTTGTGGGGGACAGAGAGTCTAAATTAGATATTAGGCTAGCATACATATTAGTGAGATTTATTACAGCATTTTCACATATTTGTTCATTTTTTGAGATAGAGTCTCATGTATCCTAGGCTGTCCTTGAACTATGTAGCTCAGAATACCCTTGTACTTCTGATCCTCCTGTCTCCACCTCCTGAGTGCTTGGATTCTAGGCATGAGCTACCATGTCTGATTTATACGGTGCTAGGGATTGATCCCAAGGACTTTGTGCATGCTAGGCAAGCTGCTCTACTGAGCTACACTGCCAGCTCCACATACTTTGTTCTTATTCATGTCCTTACCCCCTCTTTTCACCCCCTTTCATAGTCTCTCCCCCACCCTCACCTATCTGACCCCCTCCTCTGCTCTCATGCTATGTGTATTCCAATATCTCCCCTCCTGCTTTTCCCCCTCCCCAACCCTTAAATTCTCTCCTTCTCCTCTGTGGTTGTCTTTCTAGTTTCATAACCTGCACTTATACACACATATTACACATACATGCAGATTAAAATCAATAATCCACATATGATTCTGGATTATATCACAGAACTTAATGATTTGCTATTACATCCATTTCTTGAAAATGTTATGACTTCATTAGTCTTTATGGTGGAATGAAAGCTCATTGTGTATATGAATCATTTTCTTTATCTATTTATCTCTTGATGGACATTTAAACTGGTTCCATTTCTTAGCTATATGAACAGTGTAACAATAAACATGGATATCCAAGTACATCTGTGTAGGAGTTAGGAGTCCACTGGGTGCTTCTCCTGAGAATTCTTCATTGGTTGATTGGCATGTTTATTGACTGGAATATTTGTGTGTGGTGGGGGGAGGCTGATGCTTAATTTTTGCAGTTCTTTACATATTCTAGTTACCAACTTTCTGTCTATATATAAAGTTGGTGTCTTACTTAAGGTTTCTACTGCTGTGAAGAGACACCATGACCATAGCAACTTGTATAAAGGAAAACATTTAATTGAGGTGGCAGCTTATAGTTTCAGAGGTTCAGTCCATTGTCATCATGGGAGGGAGTGTGGCCTCTGGGAGTATGACAGCATGTAGGCAGACATGGTACTAGAGAATTCTATAGCTTGGTCCAAAGGCAAAAGGAAGTGAACTGAGACACTGTGTACTATCTTGAGCATATATGAGACCTCGAAGCCCGCCTCCACAGTGACACACTTCCTCCAACAAGACTACAACTACTCCATCGAGGCTACACCTCCTAATAGTCCCACTCCCTTTGGAGACCATCTTCTTTCAAGCCACCACAGTTGGTATTTTCTCTTCATTATGGTTATTGTTTCCTTTGCTATGCAGGAACTTTTAACCATAACCAATTACTCTGATGAATATAGACACAACAATTCTCAATAAAATACTTAAAAACTAAATTCAAGAACACATCAAGAAGATGTGTCATGACCAAGTTGATTTTGTCCCAGAGAGGCAAGGTTGGTTCAGCAGATACAAATATAAATCAACAAATGTGATAAAACATATGAACAGATTTGAGGATAGATATTTACATGATCATCTCAATAGATCCCAAAAAGGCATGTGACAAAGTTCAGTGTCCTGTCATAATAAAGAAAAATCCTAAAGAAACTGAGAATATTAGTTGCTTTTCTTGTTGCTGTGACAAGAGCAACCTAAGTGGGGAAGGATCTGTTTTGCCTTTGAATCTCAGGACGTAGAGTCCAGCATGGCAGAGGAGGTGAGGACAGCATGAGCAGGGGGCAGCTGCTTCCCCTGCATCCACAGTGAGAGTGACGAGTGAACAAGAAGTGAGGCTAAGATAGAAAAACTCAGGGCCCAGCCTCCATTACACATATCCTCCACCAAGGCTCCACCCCCTAAAGGTTCCACAACCTTCCCAAACAGTACTACCAGCTGGGGACCAAGTGTTCAAACACACGAGCTTAAGGGCGACATTCCACATTCACACTACAACAAAAGGAACTTAGTTAAACTTAATGAAAGGTTGTGTGTGGAGACATATAAAACTCATAGTTAACATATATGAAGTTGGGAAACACTACATGTGTTTCCTCTTTTAATATGATACTTGAAGTGTTATGATGAGTAACAATAGAGAAAGGAATAAAAGGTGTACCCTTTGTCCTAGCCAAGATTTCTATTGTTGGAGGCAAAAGATTTCTATTTCTGGGATGAAATACCAGAAGAAACTTGGGGAAAAAAGGGTTCACTTACTTCCATATCACTGTTCATTGAAGGAAGTCAGGACAGGAACTCATGCAGGGGAGGAACCTGGAGGCAGGAGCTGATGCAGAGGCCATGGAGGGGTGCTGCTTACTGGCTTGCTCCCCATGGCTGCTCAGCCTGCTTTCTTATAAAGACCCCAGGACTTCCAGCCAGGGATGGCACCACCCACAATGGGCTGGGTGCTTCCCCATTAATTACTAATTAAGAGAATTCCCTACAGGTTTGCCTGCATCTGGATCTTATGGAGTCATATTCTCAATTGAGGTGCTCTCCTCTCCAGTGACTATAGCTTGTGTCAAATTGAAATAAAACTAGCTAACACACCATTTGTAAGAAAAGAGTTCAATTAGCCCTGTTTACAAAATATATAATTGAAGACTTAAAAGACCCTAAAGACACCAGAAAAATCAGTAAATTCTCTGGATCTCTATAATGAGCTTGCTATGTAATAAAACAGAAACAATCAATTCATAATAACTTCAAAAAGTAAAGTAAATGCCAGGAGTAATGCTAACCAAGGAAGGGAAAGACCTCAACAATGTCTTATCTATCTATCTATCTATCTATCTATCTATCTATCTACCTACCTATATCTATTTTTTGTAGCCCAGGATGACTTTGGATTTATAGAAATATACCAACATATATGACTGTATTTTGCAGTTTTTTTAATTGAGAAAAAAATTTGCAGGGTTTCAACCTCACACATATTAGGCAAGCAATCTACCACTGAGCTACATGCCCAGGCTTCAAAAATTATTAATGCTATGACCTTCAGAAGACTGAGCTCCACAGAATGCCATAGTCACCCAATAGTACTGGTTTCCTAAAAGATAAAATTTAATAACTCATAGTCATGACATATTGCATGGGTGGTGGTGATATGGGAAATTAAATAAATATTTTTAAATTAAAAAAAACTTTTCCTTTCTTTTCTTTTCCTTTTTGGTAACAGGATTCCACAGAATAAAGAGGATCCACTCAAACTGGTAACTTGAGGAAAACCGAACTGAATGATGGTTTATAGAAGTGAGGCCAAAGAGCAGGTAGACCACAAATTCTAAAATCAGTCATGTTTGTTTTTAAGTTATCTAATCCATGCAGATGTTGTATAGTGGATGCTGTAAGGTAAGGATTTGTTTTCTCATCTGCCTAGACTTCCAGGATGGATCATCAGGCCCCACCTTAATCTGAACTGGGTGCTAGATTTCCAGGATGGATCATCAGGCCCCGCCTTAATCTGAACTGGGTGCTAGATTTCCAGGATGGATCATCAGGCCCTGCCTTAATCTGAACCGTTTAAAAGTGTTCAGCTCACGGTATTTGGTACATTTACATTGTAAAACACAAGAGCATTTTTAGAAGACGCAAAACCTTCTTAAAAACAAGGACTGCAGTATCTCAGTGTGAGGCTAAGTGAGCTGGAGATCAAAGCTTCTCTTATACTGACCTAATTAGGTCATGTGCCCAAACCTGAACCAATGACTGTGGCCGGGAACCGGAACAAGGCTGATTTTAGGTCGTGCTATGTGCTTCAGCCTATGCCTGAGGTAGCATCCTCTTGGGGTATCACAAATGCTAGACTCTGTTGTATAGAGCAGCGGTTCTCAGCCTCCCAAATGCTGTGACCCTTTAATACAACCGTCAGGTTGTGGTGACCCCCAACCACAAAGTCACTCTATTTGCTCCTTCATAACTATAATTTTGCTACTGTTATGAACTGTAATGTAAATATCTGTGTTTTCCGATGGTCTCAACCCACAGGTTAAGAACCACTGGCATAGAGGGACAGGCCACCCCACAGGAAAAGCAGATGCTGGAAAAGCAGAGAAGATGTCTTCCACAGCTTCTTGGAGGTGACAATTGGTAATCTCACTCATGCCTTTTCCCCCCAGGGAGTGAGGACGACACCGAGAGCTTAATATACGGTATCATTTTCCAGTAAGGTAAACACTCTCAGCATGTAGCTATTCCAATGGAAATTAAGTAAAATACAAGTCAACTCTAGTCACAGCCAAATTTCAGGTGTTCAGTAGCCACACGTGGCTAGTGACTACCTTATTGAGTAGTGTACTGTTAACATTTCCATTATGGCAGTGAACCAGGTTATTTGAAACAAGTACCTAAAAAGAATCATTTCTTTTTAATGACTGAAAAGTATTCAGTTGAAGGAGTTGCCATCAATTACCCAGGGACATGGCTTGGCTGGGAAAGGCGTTTGCTGCCAAGCCTGACAACCCGAGTTCGATGCCTGGGACCCACCCGGAGGAAGGAGAAGGCTGAAGATGGTTTCCACAATTTGCCCTCTGACCTCTACACGTGAGTCCCCCTCCCCTTGTGCACCTCCCTCTCAGCACATGTACCCTCCTCCACAAATGTTGTAAAAGCTGAAATATACAGCTAAATAAAACTCTAAAAATGCATTTGAGAAAATCTCCGTTCTCTTGAGCATTAAGTCCCATTTAAAAACACACTGCCAATTAAATTAGATAAGCAAAACCAAATCCAAATCGTTTGAACAAGTATTAGTAAAGCTGAAGATACAAGGTAATTTGTTACCTATCTGAAAGATGTGGACATTCAGGTCACCACAGGACTTTTTCACAGAAAGTGACGTCAACAAATTGCTTCCACGGGTGTGGGAAGAAGAGCACTGAGCAGCGGCGGCTAAAGCCGCGTGGGACAGAATGCAAACACTAGAAGCCGCAGGCTGGGAGCGGGAAGGGAGGGGGACGTTCAGGGCTGCAGGTGCTGCGGACATGGAGGCTGGAACCGAACCTGGCCTTGGCCTGGCAGTCCTAGACAAGTGCCGCGGAGCCTGGCCTGCGGCGGCCCGTGGTTGGCAGGGGGCGCGCGTGGCGAATGTCTGATTGTGGCGACGGGGGCAGCGCAGACTCAGCGAGTCCCGCCTCCCTCCGGCGTTTGTGAGCTGGCATGGTACGCGGGTACCAGAGTAGTGGGTGGACCCTGCTGACAGCTCCTGGCGACCTCCTCCGCCGGGCGGGTCTGTTTGCTGATTGTCCTCCTTGGGAGAGCTTGCGGCCTGTCACTAGTGATCTGATTTAGGTGGTCTGAACTGAGCGGTGGGACAGCATATAACTTACCAAATAATTTTCTTTAACCAAACACTAAGTGGAATTTGGGCACTTACGCATTTCTGTTACATCTTTGTATTCTAAAAAAAAAAAAAAAAAAAAGTTTTCAAAGTTGTACAAACATTTCTGCTTCTTTTTAAAAATGTGTTTTAAATTTATGTATAGTTAGATTCTCTGTGGTCCATTCTGAATTTTGACACAGACTATTTCAACCATCAGAATGTTCTTTCCTTTCCTCAAATCCTTAACACTTCCCTTAAGGTTCCCATGTTGTCCCACATCCATCCTTAACATCTAGTACCTGCTAGGCTTTCTGCCCAGTACTTTTATCTTTCCCAGAATGTTCTCTAAAAGGAATGCTACACTGAGTCTGCCTTGTTCAGTTAGTGCATTTGAACTTCATCCATGTTGTTCAATTGTTTATTCCTTTTGGAGTAGTATTCCACTGTATGGATACACCTAAGTTTACTCATTCACCAACTGAAGGACATTTGGCCAGTTATGAGTAAATACAGTTCACAGTGAAAATGTCCCCATTGATAAAACCGAAAGAATAGGGTAGAGGGAGTATACTCCAATCGAATGGAAGCTATATATGACCCATAGTCAACACAATGCTCAATGGAGAAAAACTTGGGGCAATTCTATTAAAACCAGGGACAAGATGAGGCTGCCCACTCTCTGCTCCTATTAAAAGTGTCTGAGGTTCAAGATACAACAACGTGACAAGAGAAGGAAACAAAAGAGGTAAAATGGTAAACAAAGTCCAAGTATCTCTGTCTGCTGGTGATACAATACTACACATAAGAAATCCAAAAGCACCATCAGAAAACTCGGGCTGAGAGACACTTTCATCAAAGTGGAGTATACAAGAGTACCATCTAAAAATCCAGAGCCATTTTATATACCAATGGCACACTGAGAAAATCAAGGAATTGACAATAGTCACAAAAGGTTAAAAAAAAAAAAACAGAGATGAAAAGCCCTCCCATGCAAAGGGATCAGAATTAATACTGTGAAAGTGACCATTCCACTAAGAGTAATCTACAGAACCAATGCTATTCCAATCAGAATTCTCATGCCATTCTTCACAGAAACTGAAAACATAATCTTAACACTGATATCCAAGTACAAAAGACCACAGACATCCAAAGCAAAAATAATACCTGAGGCATCACACCTGGTGTCTGGTTATTGTTCCATTGCTGGGAAAAGCTACCATGATCGCGGCAACTTAAGAAAGAAAGCATTTAATTGGGGGCTTGCCTGCAGTTTCAGAGGGTGAGTCCATGACCATCACAGCAGGGAGCATGGCAGCAAGCAGGCAGATATGGCACTGGAGCCTTAGCTGAGAGCTTATGTCAGATCCATAAGCAGGAGGCAGGGAGAGAGGGAAGGAGAGAGAGAGGGAGGGAGAGGGGGGCTGGGCTTAACACACCTCCTCAAACAAGGCTAGACTTTCTTAATTCTTCCTAAACAGTTCTACCAACTGGGAACCAAACATTCAAATTTATGAGCCTATGGGGGCTGTTCTCATTCAAACTGTTGTGGAATATTGTTTAAGATGTGTTATATTGGTTTATGCTGTGGAATATTTTTTTAATGATGCAAAGATGTATTCCATTCCTTTATGTTGCATTTGTTTAACTCCGTAAAGTTGTGTTACTTTGCCTGTCTAAAACACCTGACGGTCTAATAAAGAGTTGAACATCCAATAACAAGGCAGGAGAAAGGATAGGAGGGGCTGGCAGGCAAGGTTGGCAGGCAGAGTGAATAAAAAGAAGGGAGGGAGAGGAAAGGAGGAGAGGAGGACTCCAGGGGCCAGCCACACAGCCACATAGCCACACAGCCAGACACAGAATAAGAAGGAAAGAAAAGATATATAGCAATAGAAAAAGGTAAAAGCCCAGAGGCAAAAGGTAGATAGCACAGTATAAGTTACAAAAGCTGGCCTGAAACAAGCCAAGCTAAGGCCAGGCATTTATAAGTAAGAAAAAGACTCCATGTGATTATTGGGAGCTGGGTGGCAGATCCCCAAAGAGGAGCAAAGAGTAAAGAGTGAAAAAAAAAAAAAAACTACACAAACCACATCTGGTTTCAAGTTATACTACAGAGCCACATTAATAAAAACAGCATGGTGCCAGGTGGTAGTGGGGCATACCTAGCACCCAGGAGGCAGAAGCAGAAGGATCTCTGAGTTCGAGGCCAGCCTGGTTTACAGAGTGAGTTCCAGGACAGCCAAGGCTACACAGAGAAACTTTGTCTTGAAACACCAAACAAAAAACAACAACAAAAAAAAATCAGCATGGTACTGGCATAAAAATGCATGTAAATCAGTGAAAGAGAAGACCCAGACATGAGTCACACTAAAACAGTCACCTGATTTTTTGACAAAGATGCCAAAAATACAAGTTGGAGAAAAGTCAGCATCTTTAACAAAAGGTGCTGGGGAAACTGGATGTCTACATGCGGAAGACTGCAACTACATCCCTATTTCTCACACTGCACACAAAACCAGTTCCAAATTGACCAAAGAACTCCATGTAAAATCTGAAACTACTAGAAGGAAAAGTAGGGAGTGTGTACAAGACGTGGGCCTAGATAAGGACTTTCCTAAGCGGGACTCTGGTTGCTCAGGAAATACGACCAAGGACACTGACTAGTGGACACTCAAGAAACTAAAAAGCCTTTGTGCAGCAAGGGAAACAGTCAACAGGCTACAGGATGGGGCAAGTCTTTGCTACCTATATACCCAACAGGGGTAAGAGCAAGGACACAGACAACCCAAGAAACAAAGCAAGTCCCAGTTAAAAATGAGCCACAGATCTGAACAGAGAGAGACTTCTCCAAAGAAATAGGTGTGGCTGCTAAACATTAAAAAAGTTCAACATCAGTAGGTGTATGAACATTTTTAGAATCCAAAATAGCCAAAAGTTATTGTTTTCCCTTTTCATGTGGACAATAATGTTATATGTGCTATTCAGCCAGGTTACCATTTGAGATGAACTTCATTGAATTTTAATATATACTGTATTCCAATGCACATTGATTGTGTATAAAACCTTGTATGTGACAATTAAAAAAATGAAAAAAGGTCTATATCATTAGTCATTAGGGAGATAAAAATTAAAACTACTTTGAGATTCCATCTCACTTCAGGCAGAATAGCTATCAAAAAGATATAGGAACAATTGTTCACTGATGGTAAGAGTGTAGACTGGTTCAGCCTCTAGAGAGATCAGTTCTTCAGAAAGCTAGATGTAGGATTTCCATATACACCAGCTGTACCGTTCCTGGGCACATTCCTCACAGGACTCTATATCCTTCTACAGAGATGTATGCTCATCCATGTTCATTGCTGCTCTATTCGAAATAGCCAGGAAATGGAATCAGTCCAACAGATATGGAAATGTGATCTATCTATCCTTCCGTCCATCCAGCCACCCATCCATTCACACACCCACATAATAGAGTTCTATTCATCTGTGAAAAAAAGTTAAATTATGAAAATTGCAGGTAAATGAACAGAATTGGAAAATTATACTGTGTGAAGTAACCCAAACCCGGAAGCACAAATGCCCTGTTCTCTCTCATTTGGGAATTCTAGCCTGAACTATGTTAACCTGGAATATGTGTAGAAGCCAGGAAACTAGAAAGGGGCCATTGAAAGGGGTGCCATCAGAAGAGGTGTTACAACAAGGTGATGGTGAAACAGAGAGAGGATGGACAGCTTTAAGCAGGGAAGAGGGTGGGAAGCAGGGCACATGGAGAGGGTTAACCAAACTAAAATATGTATAAAAAAGCCATATGGAAACCTATTTTGTAAGCCAGTTAAAATACATAAGTAAAATATGAGTTGTAAGAAGATGCCCTGCTTGGCTGGAAACTGCTTCTCCTAAAAGCCACTGGTTATTAACCACAAATGCTAGTGCCAGGTGTGATATCTCATTTGAACTATTGGGCGGGGGGGGGGGGGGGGCACTCCCCAAACAATGCACTCTTGCCATACTTCTTGGCTGTCCACCAGAACTTGATGGCAAGATCATATTAGTAAAGACAATACAAATTAGTTGCAAGACAGAGAGAAACCAATCTGGAAGCTTCCTTCTTGTTGGCTTGCTTTCATAAAGTGAGGTTATATACAGTCTGCAGGGGTAGAAAAGGATCAACGGACATTTCCAGCTGGGAACCTATGAACTGTAATACCAATCCACTAGTGGCAATGACTATTAATGGTGCAATAAACCATTCTGGTTGGATTTAAAACCTGCTCTGCAGGAAGGAATCCATGCCTAGTTCTGTAATCCAGTTAAAAATTCATGGCTGGCAAGGTGAGACTCTAGGGAGGGGTAACTTACTACTGTTGTTTACCCAAGTTGACAGGGTGTCAAACTGACTTCTGAACACCTATGTTTTAGATCAGTGACAGCTAATCTTGGTTGCCAACTTGACATACCCAGCAAGAGGGTGCCTCAATTAAAGAACAGCCTCCCTCAAAGTGGTCTGTGGGACATCTTCTTGATTGCTAATTTATGTGTGTGTGTGTGTGGGGGGGGAACTCACCGTAGGTAGCACCATCCCTAGGCAGGTGGGCTACATATAATAAAGTTAGATGAGCAAGCCAGAAAGCAGCATTCCTGCATGGTCTATGTTTCAGTTCCTGCTTCCAGGTTCCCGCAAGTTGAAATAAACCCTCTTCTCCCTAGTTGCTTTTGGTCAGTGTTTTATCACAACAGAGAAGCAAACTAGAATAATACCACTCTCAGCCTTAGAGAAGCTTGTTTTCACAATGAACAGTAATGAAGACGAGAGATTCTTGGCTGCTCAAGGTGCTGAGAAAAAGGGGCAGCTGAGCACTCAGACTGAAACAGGACATTTATACCACCACCTTTAAGGCTCAGGAATACCACAGAAGGAGCAGAAAGAACACACAAGTTGGAAGATAAGAACCACGGTAGCAAAATATGATCTGGGCATGGATGACACAGCACTGCCACCATGACCTTCTAGGAGCTCTGGCTGCCTGTATAAGATTCGATCTTTCCACAGCCAGTGATGGACTGGAGAAGTCAGGTGTCCAACCTTGCTGAACTATTTATTGGATACTGAAGGATCCTAGGGGAAGGGGAGTCATTATCTTCAGCTATGAGCTTGTTGGTGAGTCCATGTTCACAGGCAGTCTTGATTAAATTCAGTGGGTCACAAAACACAACAAAACCGTAAGTATGGGCAAGGGATCTGTAGGAAGGAGATTGGCAGGCATGAGAGAGAGCTAAGGGTGGTGGTGGTATTTAATACAGTGTATTAAATACATGTGAAACTGTGAAAGAGTAACTTGATATTTTTTAGAAAAGACGCTTATGTTCAATGCTGTGGAATTTGCAATTTGATTATGAATGGAATGAGAAATTCTACTGCATGGGCCTGTGAGGGCATTCACAGGAAGGGCTAACTGAGGTGAGAAGACCCTCCTCCATAGTGAACAGCCCACACACAGCAGTGTTTGCTTACTGGCCTTCACTTCCTGCTCGTTAGTAAATCTACCCTGCTGCTGCCAGTCCTGCAGCTGTGATCCTGCACTGATATCAGAACCCAGCTCCTCCAGCTCTCCGATGTGGACTAAAGACCAGCAGCGCCCTGGCAGACCTCTAGGCTTTCATCACTATTTTTGGGCTGCTGAGGGATCCAACTTCACAGACTAAGCAGCTACTGGGGTTTCAGCCTCTCAGTATGCTCACAGTCACTGGTGGACTACACAGTTCTTACTGCATAAACTAATCTATAAATCCTTTGTAATTTACATACTACAATTTACATACTCATTATTATCATTCTGGTTCTGGAGAATCCTGACTTATAATATACAAATCATGAACTTTATTAGTACTAACACATAGTGATTAGACTGACAAGATAAACTTGGCATTGGTGTGGCAGAGAGGCTGTGTAGAGCCTGCCTGTATCAGGCTATCAGCTAAGGAAACAAAGGCAGGGCATTCAAGTCTGGGGCCTGCAGTAAAGCATGAAGAGAATGGAAAAGGACTCATGAGACATTAGACTGCACGCGATCAACAGAACGTACACAGTAAGGAAGGAGAAAAAGGTTAAAGCTACTCCAAGACTTCAAAACTATGTAAATGACTTAGTCTAACAATGCCATTAACCAATTAACAGTGGAAGAGTAAGAACGAGGGGACAAACTCTGCCTCCAGGTATGATGAACACAAAATTGCACACAGGCTGTGGAACTATAGTAACAGGAACTTAGAATTAAGATTGAGAATTCAGAGAGACTGACACTCAAGTTTTCGGTCTGGGATTCAAGAGCATACTTGCCAACAGTCAAGTATAAAATGGTTGAAACTATCCAGGGAACTATTTATACAGAATCAAAAGTACACCGCACAGAACAAAAGGCTTTCTTGTGAATCTCACTGAACTACATAATCAATCTTAATTCTAACAAGGCTTACTTACACACAGCATCATTTAGAATAAAGAGTTAATGTGGAGTAGAAAATGACATATCAAAATGATCTGCAACCTGTAGGACAATTTCATGACCAATGCATGTCTGAACACTCTGCTCTATTGGGTTGGGAAGACTATAATACCTAGCACATTAAAGAGCATATTCATCAAGTTTACTGCTCATTTGTGGCACTAATATGGGGATATAGTGTCAATCAGTGAAACAATCAGACATGTGGTATTGCCCTTATAATGCAAAGGCATTAATATAAGGTATTAAGTCAAGACACAAAAATACAGCATATATTTAACAAGTCCAACTACTGACATCTAGAAATTATTACATTGAGTAAGTGTATATATGTGTGCTTGCATGACAGCCAGTGGTCTAATTTATCAATATAAAGTCCTTATTAGATGTGATATTTAAAAAATGATTCCCAAACCACTGTCTGGAATCATCAGTGTTAAAACACCCAAGCCTGATGCAAGAAGTTCAGGCACACCACCTGGAGGGAAGCGATCTCATGTTAGATCACATAATGAAAACCCCCGAGACATGCCCATAGACTACAGAAGAAATGCTTTAAGTAAGAGATGCAAGTACAAAATACATTTTATTTATTCAAACCATAATGATTTTCAGTATATTTTGAAGTAACACACAAAATTATATCAAAGCTATATTTTAATTTCATCACATTCCACACTAAATTCTTTACTATTTACCAAAAATAACTTTTTATAAAGCTTACTATTTTGTCTAATATAATACAGACTGTTGATCTCCTATGTGTTTCTCTCAAAAATTAGAAGAGCTTATGAGCATATCATACAAAACTAAGTGGTATATTACACACCAAACATGAGTACAGATTCTGTACAGTGTATGTAACAGCATATACACATATTCTACAAGAGATGGCATGCCTTTGAAGTCATGATTTAAGAAATCTTTCATGGAAAACACTCTGCACTACAAAACTCTGTGGTGGCTTGAGTACCAGCTATATTCTTCTCATGAACTTCTTTCACAGGGCATTAGCTGTCCATTTAACTTCATTAGCAGCTTTACCACAAGACCAGCCTACAAAATAAAATATATGTTAAGAATAAATATGAAGCACACAACAGGCTATACACAGCACTAGGCATTCTCCTACCTATTTGAAGGATCACTTCATTAGGAAGAGACAGCATGTCAAGAAAATGGGCATATCTGACACAGCTGCACACCCACAAACTTAGTTCGAGACCTGGGGGTGTGAACCCTTCTCATTTAAGAACTCCCTTTGCTTTGCCTAGCCCAGCCCCGTGGGTTGGGAGCCACCTTTCCCTGGTCCAGTTAAACAGCTCACCCACCAGCTTTACTTGGCTTAGTTCTGGTCCCCTATCTGCCACATGGCCCCATCTAAGAAAAGCCAGATTATTTCATCAGACACACAACCAACAAAGGGAGTCCACATACCCAGGTCAAATGGCAAAACCAAAACCAGCACAATGGGCCAGAACTATCTCCATAAAACCCACCAGTTTTATAGTTCTCCCAAGACAAAGGATTTAAAAGAACAATCACAGAGTTTATCAAAGAATTCAAGGAATTTAAAGAAGATATGAACAAATACTTTATTGAACTCTAAGAGAATAAAAATAGACAATTAAGGCTGTCCAAGAAAATACATACAGCTGAATGATTTGGACACTGAAACAAAATAAAGAGGTAGAAACATTAATGCGTATACAAGCTGAAATGAAGATGTTACTGAAAACTCAATATGCGGGTTAGGAAACTCAGGGGGAGTCTCACAAGTAGAATGAACCCAGCAGAAGACAGATATCTGGACTAGAACATAAAAGGATCTGGACTAAATAAACAAAATGAAAACATTTAATAAGCACAGGAAAGGAACCCATGAAACACTATTGAACGACAAAATCTTTGAATTGAAGGCATAGAAGAGGGAGAAGAATCCTAAGGCATTCAGTGACATAGACCAGATGTTTAACAGGACGACAGAAGGAACTAAAGACGTACCTATAGAGATACAAGAAGCACACAGAACACCAAACAGACAAGTCCAAAAGAGAAACACCCAAAGGCACATCACAGGTAAAACACCAAGTATAGATGACAAAGACAAAATATTAAGAGCTGCAAGAGAAAAACAAAAATCCATAAGTTACAAATACAGGAAACCAGAATAACACCCGATTTCTCAATGGAAACTCTAAAACTCAGAAGGGCCTAGAGCCATGCACTCTAAGTCCCAAAAGACCACAACAGCAAAATTAAACTACTGTAACGATCCAAATTATCTGGCATACTTGAAAGAAAAACTTCCCATGACCCAAACAGCCTAAAATAATTTATATCCAACTGCCACAAGCCATTGTCATGAGTTATGGTGGTCACGACGCAATTACAGTTTATAGCAATTGATAATTCAGATGTCAACCCACCAGAAGAATGTTCTCTGACAGAGGTTAAATCTATGAAGCAAGGCGTGCAGGCCACCGACTCTGAATACTGTTGCTTCCATCTGTCACTTCTTGTGCAATAACAGCTATGGTATCTCCCCATTGTCATGCATTCTCATCAAATGTGTGCATGTAATCTCATGATTACATCTCAATCTTATGGGCACACATATCTGTAGGTGATCAGGAAGATGACTTTTCATTAGCTGTTTAATTTTGATATATAGAATATGCTTCATAGTCAGATCCATTGTCCCATAAGACTGTAGACACTTAAAGCCTGCTTTGTGCCTTTTGCTCACACTAACACAGAAAATAATAATCTCTCCTCAGTCTAACACACACTGCATGCATTTAGTTCCTTTTTACCTCAGAGCAAGTTCAAACTACACTAAAGGCCTTTGTAAATAGATCATTAGTTTAACATTTAAAATTAGTTATGCACAAGGTCAGAGTTGCAGGTGTCTTACCAAGGTTACTAACACAAAACACCCTAAGAAAAGCCTGCCAATTCTTCACTTGCCAAGTCTGCTGATAAAAAGCTATGTCTCAGAGTTTGTCACACTGGGCACTGTGCCCCCTCCCTCTGGTCCTGAGACCTTGGAACCTTGCATTACCATGGTAATGGCTCTGCTCCTTATCATCTATTTTAGGAATGTGCTATGACCTTGAGGGTTTTGAAATTTTTCTCAGGATTGCAACAAGTTAGAAATGTATGGATAGTTGGGCAAGAGAGGAACTAAGAATGAGAGCTGAAAAGAAGCTGTAGATTTTGAGAAGCAAGAGAACAATAAAGAACATGGATAGAAAGAACACAGTGTGAGTAGACTCATTCCTCATCCCTCAGATTAGTTCCTTCACTGGTTGAAGAGTCTCCTTTGAACTCTGAGAGAAAGCCTTTGAGGCTGGCACTTAAAGGCTTTCATTATCCAACAACAACAACAACAACAACAACAACAACAACAAAACACTGAACAGAATATTGGAAGCAATGCTTTAAGATAAAGACGGGAATACACACAGCTAAGAGACCCTAGAAAGAAACAAAAACAAAAAACAAAAAGAAAAACAAACTACAAGTAAGAACACAAACCAGCAAAAAGATCAAAATGACTGTAATCTACATATTCCTTTCAATAATCACTCTAAATATGATGTTCTAAACTCACCAATCAAAAGACACAGACAAGGTAAATGGACTAAGAAACAAAATCCATCTATGTGTTGTCTAGAAGAACTTATTTAGCTTTAAAGATAAACAATACTTTAAAGCAAAAGGATAGAAAAAAGTATTCCAAGCAAATGGGATCAAGAAGCAAGCAGGCATTGTTATCCTAATAACCAACAAAATAAACTTCACACTGAAACAAAGAAGAGACAAAGGAAGGAGGGAGGGAGGGAGGGCAATACAGGAGGGGAGGGCAAGAGGCAACACTATGGTTGTTTGATAAAGCCTCAAGGAATCATTATTTTATATTTGCCTAAAGTTATATACAGTACATGTAAGCATACACGTATACACACACACTAGGAATGAGAAACCTCCTTCGAATGATTGGACAGGGAGTCCAGGTGACTCCCAAAACCAATATAGACGACTGATGTAGCTCCTTGTTGTCTCTCTGGGTTGGGGCTGAAGGTAGTCCCCTCCTGAGGAAAATACTGCATAGTGAGGATAAAGGACTTAGAAGAGCAGGTGGCATTTACAGGCCAGTGGTAATCAATACTGTCTAATTAGACTGAAGGCACAAGAGGGAAATCATGCCTGGTACTAGAAACCCAGCTAGCTTCCCCTGGCTAGTGAGATCATGGACCTTA
Source organism: Peromyscus maniculatus bairdii (assembly GCF_049852395.1). Taxonomy (NCBI): domain Eukaryota; kingdom Metazoa; phylum Chordata; class Mammalia; order Rodentia; family Cricetidae; genus Peromyscus; species Peromyscus maniculatus. The sequence goes on along the minus strand of NC_134854.1, from coordinate 23,875,632 downwards.
GAAAAGAATCTACTACTGCCACTTTGTTAGACCAGCATGAGTTCTCATACATTCTAAATCTTAGCCTTCTACCCACAGATAAGTATAACTACCACCCCTCATCAAAGAAGCCTTTCTCCTTAGCCGGGAGGTAGTGGCACACACCTTTAATCCCAGTAAATCTCTGACTTTGAGGCCAGCCTTGTCTACAGCAAGAATTCCAGAATGGCCCAGACTACAAAGGAAAACCCTGTCTCGAAAAACCAAAAAAAAAAAAAAAAAAAAAGCCTTTTTTCACAGCAGATGGAGATAGAGACCATCATAGAGAACCATAACTGGATGCAATATACAGATCAATGGATTATGGGAAACCCAGAGCCAACAAATACATCTGCACCCCAGCTTCTACATCTGTGGTCAGGGAACACTGCAGAAGACAGGGTGGGGAGATTCTAAGAGCCAGAAGATCAGATTCTTAAAATCAACTGTGAAGCAGTCTCTCCTAGAAATAGCTGCATAAGTAGGACCTGAACAACGGCAATATCAATGGACATGTTTCCATGAGAGGGAGAAATCTGAGAGGGTCCAGCCCTAGACAAAGAACTACGGTCAACTAATGACTGCTGAGAGAAGAATTAGTCTCTTCCAGGAATAAGCCCCCTTTTTGGGTGTTCAATGCACAGTGGTCAGCCTGGAAATCATAAACACACAAACAAAATGGCCCTGGGAGGTTGTATTTATATATTTGTGTACACGTGTGTGCATGCACACATATATGCAACAATAGTAATAAGAGAAAAAGAAGCTATCAAGTTGAGAGGTGGGGGCGGGGGAGGAGTTGGAGGGAGGACAGGGAAGAGGAAAAGTTGTAGGGAGCCGCCATTCTAAGATGGCGCTGGCTTCCTGGTAGCCTAGCTGTAAACAACTCCATATTTGGCTATGATGCACGAGTATGGTAATTGGCCTTATGTCCTCAGCCTATCCCGTGGCTCCCCGTGCTAGCATTCTGGCGGGACCCAATCACAGTACGGCACGTTTGCCTGATTCCCTTTATAAGCAGCTGCAGTTTAGTCCTCGGGGCCCCTCACCTCCCGCTCTCCCTTAACCAAGAGGCGCTCCAATAAAGTGTGTTCTGAGAAGAATCCTCGCATGGTGGTCGTTCTTCCTCGCTGGCCGAGGAGCTCGCCGCAACTGGTGCCGAAACCCGGGAAGGTAACTTTGGACAGCAACTGGTGCCGAAACCCGGGAAGGACACTTCGGACACCAACTGGTGCCGAAACCCGGGACGGGACACCAGGTGAGGGGTCGAGGAGGATTCAGAACTCAGCACACGGAGCGGTGACGTCGGTAAGTTCTCCAGGAACGGTGACGTCGGTGGGTTCGCCAGGAACGGCGGTGACGTCGGTAAGTTCTCCAGGAACGGTGACGTCGGTAAGTTCGCCAGGAAAGGCGGTGACGTCGGTAAGTTCGCCAGGAAAGGCGGTGACGTCGGTAAGTTCTCCAGGAACGGTGACGTCGGTAGGTTCGCCAGGAAAGGCGGTGACGTCGGTAAGTTCGCCAGGAACGGCGGTGACGTCGGTAAGTTCTCCAGGTATGCTGATTGCTGGGATAAATCCGTTTGTGCTTGCTCTTGTGTTCATTCCTATGACAATTGTTGTTCTTCTTTGCTGTTTTGTATATGCATGTCTCAAGGAAGAACGCAATGTGGAAATCATTAGAAAGGGACGCAAGGCATTAATTAAGCACCAGGATAGTCTATCAGAATCAGACGTTAAAGGGGAGAACTTAAGTAGGCCTAAAAAGGAAGGATATCCAGTATTAGACGGTGAGTTAGACCCTGATGAGGAGGAGGATTTAGAGGAAGCTGCCGCTGAATATGAGGAAGAGAGACATGGGCGGCAGCGACCTCCTCCTTATAATGTTTCTGCTGGGGTGAATGTGGAACCAACGGCGCCTTCGGGACCACATCCACCCTCGGCAACACCTTCGTGCCTGCAAACAGGTGGAGGTTGTCGTTTTATCAGGAGAGACACCTGGGCGCGGCTAGCGTCCGCGTTTCCAGTCTTTGAAGATCCGCAAACGAACAACAGATATCATGAACCTGTGCCTTATAAACAATTAAAAGACCTGGTAGAGGCTGCTCGAGCCTACGGAGTAACGGCCAGTTATACCTTAACATTATTGACTAGGCTCACTAGTCAGGCTATGACTCCAACAGATTGGTTTGAAATAGCTAGAGCATGTTTAACTACAGGACAGTATCTGGACTTCAAATCTATAGTTACAGATAGAGCCCAGGTACAAGCTAGAATTAATCTTCAGAATAATCAACCACAGTGGACGGCTGATATGCTACTGGGTCAAGGACAATGGACGGTAAATCAGACAGCATATCCTATTGAAGTTTATCAGCAGATAAATGAGATTTATTCTAAAGCTTGGAAATCATTACCAAATAAAGGAGAAGTATCAGGGAATTTGACTAAGATCATTCAGGGACCTAATGAACCTTTTTCAGATTTTGTAGCTAGAATGATGGAGGCAGCAGGAAAGATATTTGGTGATGTAGAAACAGCTATGCCTCTGGTTCAACAATTAGTATATGAGCAAAGCACTAAAGAATGTCGTAGAGCTATTACCCCGTGGAAAGGAAAGGGATTAGAAGCTTGGCTAAAAGCCTGCCGAGAAATTGGGGGACCACTAAGTAATGCTGGCCTAGCGGCAGCAGTCCTTGCAGCCACACGAGCCGCACAAGGAAGAGAGAATGAAGGATGTTTTCACTGCGGGCAGAAGGGACACTTTAAGAGGCAATGCCCTAAGACTAGGGAACGCCTATCCACACCTCAGAGGCAGCCTGGCCTGTGTCCTAGATGCAAAAAGGGGAAATATTGGGCATACTTGTGCCTTCCCTAATGTTATTGATAACCATCTCCCAAAACATGAGTTGATTACTTTTGTTAATAATAATGTAGTTTATTTTCCAAAGATCACCTCCAAGGTGCCAATAATTTCTGCATTAACAATATTTACTGATGGATCTAAGACTGGTAAAGGTGCTTTTGTTGTTCAAGGACAAAAACCTGTTATTTTTCATTTTCGGCCTAATGCCCCGCAAATTACTGAGTGTCAGACTGTCTTGGAAGTCTTTAATAGATTCCCAGAACCTTTTAATTTGTTTTCAGACTCGCAGTATGTGGTGAATGCAGTTGCTTCCCTTGAGGTAGCAGCATCTATTAAGCATACTAGCACGGTGTCTAACATCCTTCACCAGATACAGACTTGTATATTGCATAGGGAGCATCCATTCTTCATTGGGCATATTCGAGCTCATACCTTGCTCCCAGGGCCTATGTCCCAGGCTAATGATCTGGTTGATCGTGCTACTCGATCCTTGGCCTTGGTGGTGACGGATCCCGTAGAGTCTGCTAGAGAATTCCATAAACTTTATCATGTGCCAGCAAACACGTTAAGACAGAAATTTTCCATTCCCAGACATCTGGCAAGAGATATTGTAAAATCCTGTTCTTCCTGTGTTACTTTCCTCCATCCACCTCATGTGGGTGTGAATCCTAAAGGACTCAAACCGAATGCGTTATGGCAAATGGATGTTACTCATATTCCTGAGTTCGGAAGGTTAAAATATCTTCATGTATCCGTTGACACTTATTCTGGAGTCATTCATGCCACACCCTTAACGGGAGAAAAGGTAACTCATGTCAAAACTCATTGCCTAGAAGCATGGGCAGCCTGGGGAAAGCCTCAGCGTATGAAAACAGACAATGGCCCCGCGTATACATCTCGCGGATTCCGTGCCTTCTGTGAACAACTTCAAGTAGTGCACACGTTAGGCCTGCCCTATAATCCTCAGGGCCAAGGCGTTGTTGAAAGAGCCAACAGAAGTATTAAAGAATTGATTCAAAAACAAAAACGGGGGATAGCAGAGCATGCTTCTCCCAGAGAGAAAATATCTCTCGCGCTATTTACTCTTAATTTTTTAATCTTGAATGATGCTGGCGATTCAGCGGCTGACAGACACACTGTGGCACCTCCCTGTCAGGAGGAAAAAGTGATGTGGAAAGATGTATTAAATAACAAATGGCATGGACCGGATCCCGTAATATCGAGATCCAGGGGAGCTGTTTGTGTTCTTCCACAGGACAAGGAGGATCCAATTTGGGTACCGAGTCGATTGACACGAATCGTCAAGGTTGCCTCCGTGGTTGGGCCTGCTGATGCTTCTGCTGAGCCTGCAGCCAGGGATGATGGAACAGAGATGGGGGATACTGTCTGTGTTCCCGAAGCCGATGCCGATACAACATAATGCAAAAGTCTTTCCCAGATACTTTAATCTTCCTTTTTGTTGAATTTAGATATGGTACAAGCGACCTTAGGAGAAAACCATATCTTTCCAGAGAGAGGATCTTTATGTTTCCAGTTAGATCAGTCTGGGGATTGTATCCCCCTGACTAAGGCTGGGTATGGATGGTTTAAGGGAGATAGAATTTAATTTTGGCATGCTGCCTTGGAGGATGCGTGTTTTGTCTGTGGTTGGTCTGCCGTTTGCGAGCACGTACAAAAAGGACAAGGGCATTATTACTCAAGCATTGGCCACTTTGGAGTGTGGCGCCTCCCCCCAGATACCTAATATCCACACAGCCTTTGCACCCCCGGGACTGGTTAGTCCATTGCACACGGGAAGGTATGTGGACAGCTTTCACATACTTGTATTGAGCACAGGATGCCAGGCTCGTGCACTGCACTTGAAGTGTAGGACATTTTCCTTCCTTCAAGGAGAGCAAGTCTGACTGCATATGGAGTCACATAGCCTTTGCACCCTTAGGACTGGTTAGTCCATTGCACTTGGGAAGGTATGTGGACCATTGTTACACGCATAGCCTTTGCACCCCTGGGACTGGTTAGTCCATTGCACACGGGAAGGTATGCAGACAATTGTTACATGCATAGCCTTTGTACCCCAGGGACTGGTTGGTCCATTGCACTCGGGAAGGTATGCAGGCAATTATGCACAGTTAACTCATCCTCGATCGGTCAACACATCATGAGGTGGGGACCTGATCGAATGAAATACTTGTGCTGCAGAAATCAGACCTATACTCTCTCCTGCGGCTTAATTAATAAAGAGGGGGGAGATGTAGGGAGCCGCCATTCTAAGATGGCGCTGGCTTCCTGGTAGCCTAGCTGTAAACAACTCCATATTTGGCTATGATGCACGAGTATGGTAATTGGCCTTATGTCCTCAGCCTATCCCGTGGCTCCCCGTGCTAGCATTCTGGCGGGACCCAATCACAGTACGGCACGTTTGCCTGATTCCCTTTATAAGCAGCTGCAGTTTAGTCCTCGGGGCCCCTCACCTCCCGCTCTCCCTTAACCAAGAGGCGCTCCAATAAAGTGTGTTCTGAGAAGGATCCTTGCATGGTGGTCGTTCTTCCTCGCTGGCCGAGGAGCTCGCCGCAAAAAGTAATTCCACTTCAATTAAAAACATATTTAAAAAAGAAATAGGGAATAGAGGAAGAATTTACTTAGGATTCTGAAGATAGTTAAGAAATGCCTCACTGAATATAGTGACTGGTTCAGACAGTATACTGGTCAAGAAAAGGGAAGAACTTTAAGAAGAGACAGGGAATAACTAATCAGAATTAAGAGAAATAAATGGCATAAGGAAGCAAAAATAAATTAATCTGCCAAGTTTCTGGCTCCTTTAATTAGGAAAGGAATTCCATTCTTTCTTGATCTTAAATATCAAATTTCATCTAGTACAAAGGGTTTCTGGGGCAGTTAAATGAATTAATAATTAACAAAAGGCCTTTAGTAAAACCAGTCAATTATCATAATGCAAACTAATTTACAGTACTTGCCTGCTTTGTGTGCACTATAAAGCTCATTTTATTTTCCATACTATGGATTTGGAAACAAGTCCCAGCATCTCCCAGCTGCCATGTAAAGCAACAATACTTGAGACTGATGAGTAAAGCCTGCAACAGAATTAGAAATTATTATGCTACAGCAGTAATAATTTGGTCAGTCATGGTGGTGCACAACTGTAAATCCCAGTACTTGGGAGGTGGAAGCTGAAGATCAGAATCAGGGCCATCCTTGGCTAGCAGTCAGTTGGAGACCAGCTAATGAGACCCTGTCTCAAAACACCTGACAAACACACTAAACAAGAAATGTAGCATTTATCTTCGCTTAGGGTTTATAATTATGTAGTCATCAAATACAATTGTTTTGAATATTATTTTTAAAGTCTCTTTATAGTGCCCACACTAATCTCAGACAATGCAAAGCACAGAACTCAGAAGGCAGACTCCAGGGACACAATGAACAATAACAGTGTTTGTATCAGACTAACAAACATTTTTACAGATGCCCATTCTCAGTGATTCTGAACACAGTATGACAAGCTTTTACTTCATGCAGCTTAAAAGTAACTTCTTCAATGTATTCAATATCTTTTATGAATATATACACAGTACTTTTAAATCTGAAATGTATACATGGGATTAACATGATTTCAGCAATTTTATTCCAAGAAAGTAAGTACACTGATGTGTTAATATTTATTGTAGACATAAGAAAAACAAACATTAGGAATATATTCTTCATAAAATCAATGGAGCTATTTAAGAAACAATGTTAGGCTAAGCTACTCTTATGTTTTCCTAAAAATACTATATTTAAGTAGTCATTCAATATATATTTTCTTATTTCTAAATGTTTATTTTGTTGACATGCAGTACTTGAATTTATGAAGTATGACATGATGTTCTCATTAACCTATATATATTATATATAGATTGATTAACATGCCTAACATCTTAAACTTTTATTGTTTCTCTCTGGTAAGTAGAATGAAATTCCCTTTTTCTATTGTACATACTTCAATTTTAATTATTCCCTCCTAGTAGTAACCTGTGCTTTATCGCCCTAAGCATACACATATATGAAATGTATATGTATACAAAGTGTTCATACTATCCTTCAAAACATACATACTTAGAAATATTAGCTACTTATGAATGGCAATTCTTAGAATGTTAACTATAATAAGCTAAAAATTTACCCAAAGGTAACAGTTTAGGGTCTGATTTTGTTGTTTTGTTTTGTTTGTTTGTTTTTAAGACAGGGCCTTATTATGTAGCTCTGGCTGGCCTGGAGCTTACTATGTAGAACAGAACAGCCTAAAACTCAGAGTGATCCACCTGCCTCTGCCTGCTGGGATTAGAGGGATATGCCAGCACCACAACTGACAGTTTAGGGTATTTTTAAAGTGGGGTTCTGTAAAGAAAACACAGTATAATTAGTTTACATGAGTGTACATTATCTATAAAAGAACTAATAACATTTGTTTAAAAACCAGCCATCTATACTCACATTGTAGAATAGAAGTTGATAAGTTGATAGAGCTGTTCAGTATAGACTGGACCAGTGAGAGCACAGTAATACTTTGAGTGAGTAGCCTTGGGCACTTGAATTATTTTAACTAAAGACAGGAATCAGTCCTTTAATAAGACTTAAACAATAGAAAAGAAAAGAAAGAAGGAAGGAAGATAGAAAGAAAGAAAGGAGAGGGAGGGAGGGAGAGAGGGAAGGAGGGAGGGAGGGAGAGAGGGGGGAAGAAAAAGAAAAGAAAATAGGTGCAGGCAGCAATTCTCAATTTTATGGAGACGAGATTTCCAACAAAAGTATAACCGACTACATACAGTAAAATTAAAATCTGCTGATAGAGGACAACATGCAGTGAGGAAAGGATTCTTAAGACCCCAAATAATAGGAAGAGCCAGGGTCCATACGACCCTCTGATGCAATTACACTCCTCCAGAAGGAAAAAGCTATCCTCTTTAGGAGGTAAAACCTACAATTGGCAAGATGCTCAGTAAGGAAACTAAAATCAACCACAGAAGTCATAAGAGAGGGATAGCTGTAAACAGCAAAAAGAAAGCCAGCAGAGTGAGAACGAGCACAGAGAAGTGTGCAGACATGGGCAACAGTGGTGAAAACAACGTGCTGTGCAGAATGGTATGTATGCACATTCAGTTCAGCCTGGTGTCTACTGCTATTCAGTAAAGCTGAGGACAGCACCAAACACAGTGGAACCCTGAGGCTAACATTACACTCTATGTGACAGGACAGACAGCTCTGATGGACCGCTTTCACTGTTTCAGGAGCGAAGGAATTGATATACAAAAACAGCTGCATTCTAGCTTCTCCAGAGAATCAATCTCGAAAGGAAAGCCTATTGATGATTTAAAAAATACAGTCATCTTAGAGCTTTCAAAGGTGCCATAAACTTATCAGCAGCTTAGGAGCAAACCATAATTCCTCTTTGGCTCAATCACCTTTTTATATACCCAAGGATAACATTCACACTTATATTTTTATCTACTCACTTATTTTTAAGATTTTAGGGGTGTGTATTTGTGTTAATGTAACATTTTATATTTTGAATATTATTCTGATACACACACACACACTCACATGCACTCGCAGTTTCTCACAGAGGCCAGAAGAGGGTATCAGACTCCAGGACCTGTTATGAGCTGCAAATATTCTGGGAACCCATCTCCAATCCTCTGCTCTGTGCTCTTAACAGCTGAGCCATCTCTCTAGTCCTCTACTTTAGAAATTGAATATCTTACTCTGAAAAAGAAGTCTGTCAACTAGTAACATTGATATAATCCTTTTGCCTGTTTTCTCACTTATTCAACTACTGCATCGGAATAGTATTCAAAATATAAAATGTTACATTATATTGTAATTTATCAATCCATCATCAGAATGCTTTATAAAACATTGGTTGTTATTCAAAGTTGAAATGCCACCAAAGCTAAGCCTACAGCTCGGAGGAACAGCAGTGTCACAGTTACAACATTATCATCCCATTCTACTAGGAGGGAATTGTAAACATGGGTACATAATTAGCAGAGGAAATGTATCTTGAAATGGTGAAAACTATTTCCCCTTTCTTCTCTCCTTTTCTTTCTTTTTGTATGTCTGTACTTGTGCGTGCACATGGAGCTCACAAGTCAATGCTGAGTGGCTTCCTCAGTCCCTTCCCACTTTGTCTTTTAAAATAGCGTCTGTTCTCGCTGGACCTGCAAGCTCGCTGATTAGACTGTATGGCAATGAGCTCCAGGGATCCACTCCCCTCCACCCACTTGGCAATGGGGTTACAGACGGGCACTGGTGTGCTCAGTTTTTTTTTTTTTTTTTCCATTTCTTTTAAACAAACTCAGTTCCCAGAAATAGAAAAGTGGCCACAAACCACCTAGCAGTAGCTTACCTGGTGTGAGGAAACCAGTTTTAACGGAAATAAGCAATGGCCCCAAAGCATGTTAGGGACTTCAAGAAATCAAACTCCATGTCAAGTATGAAAATCTATGTTATTGTGCCCTGTGTTTGTAGGCATTCTCTAGACCCTCCCACAAGTAAACAGAATAAAAAAAATGACCGTTGCCTATAAGGCTGATCACAAGTTCACATGAATGATTAGTTATATAAGTTACTATAAGAAGAGACGCCAGGGTTGGTTAAGAATACTGGTTGTGCTTGCAGAGGACCCAGGTTCTCTGCCCAGCATCCCCATGGCAGCTCACATCACAACTGTCTGTAATTCTAGTTCAGGGATCCAGCACTCTCGTCTGACCTCTTTGAGCACCAGGCACACATGAGATACACAGACTCATATACAGGCAAAACACCCACACACATAATATAAAACAAGAAGAAGAAGAAGAAAAGAAGAAGGAGGAGGAGGAGGAGGAGGAGGAGGAGGAGAAGAAGAAGAAGAAGAAGAAACTCCATAATAACACACAAAAACGAGAATAATAAAATTTATGAAACTTCCAAACCAAAATGTCCTTTGGAATATGATTTAATATTGACAAATCTTAATAAATTAGGCAAAATTTTTACCAGATTACTATCATGAATTAGAAAGATGTTCACCCAGCCTAGCTGTGTTGAATATATTAAAAATAACGGTCAAGCTTATCTCTTATATTCTAATCATTTTGATTAGAATAAGGAACAACACTGTGTAAAGAATTTCTGTATTGGGCCTGGAGAGATGGCTTATCAGTTACAGCACTGACATTTCTTACAGAGGACCTGATTGTGATTCCTAGTACCCACACTGGCAGCTCACAACTGCCTATACTGCCAGTCCAGGATGATCTGACACCTGCAGCCTCTGAGAGTAACTGCACTCACAAGTACAGACCATTATTCTAATGAGTGGTCATATTCCCTTCCACACTACATCTTTTTCCCTGAAGAGCTTCCTATAACTAATCTTCAGTTTCAATCATTGTAAACTCCACTTTTCTTTCTTAAGTCTAGAGTCCTCCTACCCCACTTCCTTCTAATCGGGGTCTTTCTATGTAATCTAGGATAGGCTAGCCTCAGAGTCATGACCTTCCTACCTTGACCTTCAGATGCTAGGATTATAAATATGTGCCACCATGCCTGGGGAAGTCTTACTTTCCCTCCATGTGTGAGAAAAAAAAAGCTGGCAGCAGCTTATAACTTAGAAGAGGACCCTCACCAGACCTTGACCATGCTGGTGCCCTAATCTCAGACTTTGAGCTTTTAGAATGGTCTAGAAACAAATGCCTATTGTTTATAAGCCTCTAGTCTATGGTAGTTTGTTACAGCACCCAGAACTAAGACAGATACATAATGAAAATCTTGCTTCATTTGAGTTTGCAGTATCTGGATCCTATCTCTAAAGTTATCAATGGGTTTTTTTTTTTTTTTTTTTTTTTTAAAGAAATATCTCTGAGCCAGATGTAGTGGTGCATGTCTTTAATCCCAGCACTTGGGAGGCTGAAGCAGGCAAATCTCTGTGAGCTTAAGGCCTGGTTCACATAGTGAATTCCAGGACAGCCACAGCCACATAGTGAAGCCCTGTCTCAAAAAACAAAAACAAAATTCTCATATAAAAATATATATGCAATCTATATTTATGTAAAGATATTCTTCATTCCTATAACATTTATACCAATATTAGCACATTATCTAAAGTTCAGCACCCTTTTCACAAAAAATATAACATATAAATGTGTTGTTCTACCAAAAATATTATTTACTCTATTGTATGGACAAAAGGTATTACAAATGCAAAAATGTATTACAATTAATGTATAAAGTGCATATACACGCCATTTCTAGATTCTTCATGGAGGATGGCACTGCTGTTCCACATAATATAGGCTATGACTACTCAAAAACAGCTTAAGAACTAACCTTAGTTTCCATGTTGAGGAGATGAAGTCCTTTTATATTCACTCCTACATACACAGGGATGACTTTATGATTGCTTGGGCTTGCCTTTGTAAATATCTGTCCTGTGAAAAAAGCGGCTCCATATGTGGGAATTTCCCAGCAGTTCTGTAGAAACATGCGTTGTAGATGATGCATTTCCTTACTGACACCCTCACTCATACTAAGATTCTGAAAACAAAATAGAATAAAAAGAGATGTGACCTTTTATAATGCAAACAGGTCAACTAGCAATTTCTAAAATCAATGCTGTCTTCAAACAAGAATGAAGTTAGAGATATTATCTCAAGTACATTTTTTTCTCTTGTGGCCTTAATATTAAAAATAAGTAAGCTGAGATCCACAGGTGTTGTCTCTGCTAATAGACTATAAATACTCTATGGGTAGGGATACTACATTATTTTATTTTTACCTCTAGTCTTCACCATAGTATTTAGCATATATAAAGTACCCAATAAAAAGCTTTTATATTTCTAGAAATAAATATATCTTTCTGTTTTCAGTTTTAGGCATTGTGAACTACAAAACCCACTTTTAATTCTGGGATTAAGAACTTAATATTTAAACACTGTAACACCAATAGAACTAGCCTACAGTCTTTTCCATTTCTGTGGAACAGCTTACCTTGTACTCATGGAGTATTCGATTGATCCAGTGAGGCGCCTTACTCTTCAGTTTAGTAATAGGTACGATGGATTTCAGGTTTTCTTCACTGGAAGCACACATGCCAACATCCTTTAAATAAGTCATTGTTAGTAGCTAAAGTACAATAATCCTTCTGTCACAAATGGCAATAATGGAAATTTTAAGCTGAATATGATGTTTTAAAACAAAACACTCCACAATCTTAATACTACCAATTCAGAGAAATGTTTCCTTTTTCAACAAGCAGAAAATATTTTCAAAAATTGAAAGATCACAGTATAAAAACCTTAGACATGTTAAAATCTATGTTTCTCTCAAGGATTAAACATCAAACTACTTTCTATGGTGAGATTCATAATTATCTGACTCATAATTTTTTTAAGTCAAATTTTTAGCCAATTTATTTAAACACAAAGTAAAGAAACATAAAGCAAAACTATAAAGGTAAATTATATCAAATACAGCAACATAAGTAAAGCTTAAAAATGCTTTACTAACCAAAAAACAACTAACGCTTTATAGTTGATTATTTCTTTTATTCAATGTTTTGTATTATTTAATTCTAAATCAATGTATAAATAGTATGTCTGTTTTGAGGTGGGGTCATACTAAGCAGCTCAGACTGGTCTGATTCATGACCCTCTGATCTCAGCTCACTGATTAAGAGTAGGTGCCACAATGCCTGGCTAACAATGCATAAATACTTTGCAGTAATATTAAAACTGTGTTGGTTAACGAGAATCTTGAGCATATCATAAACCATGCACTGTATCAAATACTTACTTTAAGAAACCTTGTTTGTGTTTCTTACTCTCGTAATTCCCGTAAACTATTTGTAACAGTAGACTTGCCAGTGTTATCAACTTAGCATCAGGAGCTGTATAAAATCCCTTCAGTAAATTATATCTGGCTTCATCAAAGAGAATAAGAATAGCTAGTGGGTCTTCAATCTTAAAAGGAAAAATGTATAATTTGATTATTAACATACAATTTAAAAATATATAACTTTTCTTTACCTAATATAATAAACTACAGCTAGATAACTGTATATGTATACAAGCTATTACTACTGTAGATAAGCATTGGCAGGCTTTGTTTCTAAGGATCAAACAATAATATTTTAAGCTTTATGAGTCATATAATCTCTGCTGTAAATACTACATTATAGCACAAAAGCTGCAACTCTTAAATATATATGGAAATTTTAATTCCATAAATTTTCATATGATATATTAAACTACTGATGTTCTACAAAACTCCCCTCAGCCTGTAGGCTGCATGACACAGGTAACAGGCAGAGTATGGCCATGGGTTGTGTGTAATTTGCTATCTATAAATATGATAACACTTTATGCAGTTAATAATTCATAGCACAGCCTATCTAAATCTTTACATTCATAAAACATTTTTCTGTTATCTACGTTTCATAAAACATAGTAGTGAACCTGAAAGACAAAGTGCATCAATCCCTAGAAGAACAAATGGAGTTAAATTAGCTCCTTTGAAGGTAAACACTTTTTAACTTCACACTTTCAAATATACTAAAGGAAGAGGATAGTGTTTTCTTACATTTTACACAACTTATCTAACAGGATTAATAAATATTGGCAAAGCTAGTCTATACATATATTTTTACTCAGAAATAATTAACAATTATAGTCTCTGAGTATTTCTAAGACACCAAGTCTTTATGGTACAATTATTTTGATAAACCAAATAATTTTTTTTTAGTTTATAATACTTCACCTACACAATGGTTTATAAAAAACCACCACAGAAACAGAATTTTCTGTAGAAAAATGATGACAGATTATTATTCTAATTTAAAAGACACCAATAAGAGCCAAATACAAAGTATGAACACTGATGAGATCCTGCAGGTGAGTGCTTATGAAGAACTTCTGAAACAACTGGGGAAGACTGTTCATTTGGATAGCAGGTATTATTATGGAAACTGATTTTCAGTTAGGATGTCACTGTGGTACATGGCATGTCCTCAGTCTTGTGCCCTCTTCTGGTCTGCGCAGGCATCAGGTGTATGGGTAGTAACAGACACACGTGCAGGCAAAACACCATACACATAACAAACAGATTAAAAGAACAGAGATGAAGTAAATGTGGCAAATGTTAGCTATCAGTGGATCCAACAAATGATCCACAGTGTTAATTATATTACTTTTTAAATTTACCCTTTGTTTTTTAATTTCTTAAACTAAGATGTTAGGGGAAAGGCTGAACAAGTGTTCTCATACTAACGACTGTCTTGGTAGATTTGAAGAGTTTGAGTAGACACTAACACAGAATTTTCAGTAGTATGCTAAATAATTTTTAATCAATGACTACTAGTTTCTAATAAAGTCAGGCTATTTCATCCTAAAAGAATGATGCCAACCAATAAATGCAGTTCTCTCATTTTTCAGAGTGCAGTTAGGAATTTCTCAATTTATGAATTAAAGGACAAAGATATTTTATCATGTGACATTCTGACTTAAGAATTTGATAAAGCCTTGTTTCCTTTTATGAATCTACTTTCCAACCATGAAATGTAATGTCTATGTTCGTTTCCTCTCCCAGACAACTTTTTAGAATATTGTATAAGTCAGGAAGCTAGACTTACTATACTTAATTACTTACGGATTTAAAAAAGTCTAACACATTTTTAAAATTGTGGTCATGTATGTACCATTTTAATCATTTGTAAGTATATAATCTAGTGGCATTAATTATATTTTCAGTATTGTGCTATGTCCTCACCACTATTCCCAAGGACTTTACATCACTTGAACAGAACCTCTGAAAAATTGGATGCAGCTCATCAGTAGAGGAAATATTTGGCTGGTAAAAGGACTCGGATCCAATCCCCAGAACCCAATCAAATAAAACACAACAAAACAAAACTCCTGATAGCTCCAGCATAACAGCTTTAGTAGTTTCTAATGGGATTTCTAGTTTTATAAATGTACCTGTTTTAATCAACAAAAATGGAGTGATATAGAGTATTTGTCCTTTGGTCTTGTTTATTTGTTTAGCATGCTTTCAAGGCTCACTCAGATGTCATATATTGCAAATTGATTTCTTTCAATCACTGAATATTATGTGTATATTTACTGCATTTTATTTTCCCTCATTTATTCAACACTCAGGTTGCTTCCAACTTTTAAAGTAATATTGAGTAATATGCAGTGAATAACGTCATGTAAGTGTCACAGAATTACTTCATCGGATGGAAATACATACCCAGCCTGGACCTACAATCTGTGTGTTTATGTTCATGAGTGCAGACATGAGCCTGAGGTCATGAAACAACTGAAGAGTTGGTCTTTGTCTTCTACCTTTTTGAGACAGGCTCTCCAGCTGTTTGCTAGTACATACACCAAGCCAGCTGCCCGTGAACATGCAGGGGTTGTCTTTTACATGAGTTTATTTCCCAAGCACATACACAGATTCTGAAAACAGCTGTCCGGTTTTCCTAAGCAATCATATTTTATATTCTTGTGTAAGTGTACACAACTATCCCAGTGCCACCTGCAGAAGCTACTCCTTCTCCATCAGATGGCTTTGTCACTCTTGTCAATAAATCAAGGGGACACAAATGTATTGGTTTGTTTCTGTACTTCCATTTCTAATCTTCTGGTCTATATACGTCCATATTTATCCTAATATCACAATATTTTGATTACTATAGCTCTGTAGTATGTTTTGAAGTCATGAAACGTGAATACCCCAACTTTACTCTTCTTTCTTTATGATTGTGCTATTTGAATATACATAGTTCCCTTTAAATCACCAAATATATAGGTCACTTTGCTACACTGTCAACTAAAGATAAAATATCTTTGTCACTGAACATGGATAGGTATCTTTATAGTTATTTAGATCTTACTAACTTTTCAGCAATGTTTTATATTTTCTTTACAACTTTTTTTTTTTTTTTTTGGTTTCTCGAAACAGGGTTTCTCCGTGTAGTTTTGGTGCCTGTCCTGGATCTCACTCTGTAGACCCGGCTGGCCTCGAACTCATAGAGATCTGCCTGGCTCTGACTCCCGAGGCTGGGATTAAAGGTGTGTGCCACTGCCGCCTGGCTCTCTTTACAACTTTTTTTTTTGGTTTTTCGAGACAGGGTTTCTCTGTGTTGCTTTGCACCTTTCCTGGAACTCGCTTTGGAGACCAGGCTGGCCTCGAACTCACAGAGATCCGCCTGCCTCTGCCTCCCGAGTGCTGGGAATAAAGGCGTGCACCACCACCGCCAGGCTCTTTACAACTTTTTTTCATATTTCTTTATTATGTACGTATGTGAAGATCAGAGGGCAATATGTAGGAGTCAAATCTCTCCTTCTACTGTATGGCTTCCGGAGATTGAACTCAAGATATCAGGCTTGGCAGTAAGCACTTATACTCACTGTGCCATCTTGCTAGCATGTATTTTCCATGTATGAATCTTGGACTTGTGTTAAATTTATTTCTGGGCATTTCAATCTTTTAAACACTCAGTTAAAGAATCTATTTATTTCCTTATTATTAGTGTGTGTTTGTATGTGTGTGCACGCACGTGCGCACAAATGGAGACCAGAATTCAATCTCAGGAAGTATCTACCTTGTTTATTGAGACAGGGTCTTTCACTAAGACCTGGGGCTTCCTAGTTAGGCTAGGCTGGCTGGCCAGCAAGTCCTAGGGATCCACAGTGTTTCTCTTCCCCAGAGCTGGGATGTTCCACCATGCCTGGCTTGTTGTGTGGGTACTGGAGACTGAACTCAGCTCCAAGCCCTAACTACAGAGCTACCTTCTTTGTACCTCTGGATGTTCTCATGTTTGTTTTTATGTTTATACAGAGACATAAGTAATTTTTGTGTGTTGAGTTTGTACCCTATAACTTTTCCAACATAATTTACTGATTAGTTTTGGTAGTTATCCTGAGGATTTTTAAGGATTTCCTATACATAAGATCGTATCACTTGCAACTAACAAGTTTTTGTTTTTCCTTTCTAATTTGGAAAGCTATTTCTTTTTCTTCTCTAACTGCTATGTGTAGAATTTCCACAATAGTGCTGAATTGCAGCAGTGAAAGTGTGTATCCTTCTTTGTTCCTGATTTTAGGAGGAATGTTCCAGTCTCCTGAAAGGTGCTAAATTTTCTCAAATGTCTTTTCTGCATCCTACCACAAACTTACTCTATTAATGCAATTCTGACACATGGTCAATAATTAAGACTTTAGTTGTTTATTGTACTTCATAAACATATTTAGCTAATTCAGAGTATACTTAACTGAGAGCATCAAAATTCCCTTTGGCTTTATAGTATCCAGATAAAGTAACTAAACATGTTTATCAAGTGTAGACACGGCTGACACTGCTTAGCCTTGTCTGCTAATACTGTTTTGTACACATAGTTATGGAGAGCATTGGATTTATTTTCTTTAACAATATTATGTGATCTAGCAATTATGTTCAGTTTTTAATTTTTATAGATACTATTAGGCTACCATGCCTAGTTTGCTATAATATCTCTCTTAAGTTTCTTTTTTGTCAATTTATTCTCATGATGTCTCATTTTCTCTAAATTTACAGTATTACAATCCAAACTTGCTTGGAAAAGATCAATCAAGTCTAAATTCTGTTCTTATGTCAAGAATGGTTGCTTTCTTACTGCTTAGGATAACATTCTTATATCATCTTTGCAAAAATTCCACTATTTACCAGGGTTTTGTAGGGTTTTTTTTTTTTCATCCTGTTATTTCTTACACCTTCTTTGAAATTTACAAGACTGATTTCTACTGTGAAAAAAATTAATTTCTATATTAACTATCTCTCTGGTTGCTAATTTTCTGAAGTGTAGCTTCCTTATTTCTTTTCTCAAAGGGGAAAATGTATTTGTTAAGGTAATGGAAGTAAAAGGCAAAAAAAACAAACAAAAAAAAAAAAACCAGAAGTTTGCAATACAGATCAACTGAAAGAAACTCCCACTTCTGATGTGATGTACAGATTCACAGAAAGAGGAAGTAAATGTTCCTAGAACAGGAACAGCACAATTGCAACCTCTACTGCCTACAATGGGATCCTACAGACTCTGTGCATTCAAATAACTAAACAAGATTTCTAACCAAACCTTTTTCTCGACTTCTAAAGGAAGTCCCACATCTCTTCTTAGGAAAAGCTGTGGTGTTTCTCTTTGTGGATCCAAATTCGTCAGTTCAGCAAGTGTTTCCGGCCAGTCACGAACTTGTTGCAAGGGTTTATGATAAGGCTTGAACTGAAGGCCTGAAAAAGAGCTTTCCTTTTATAAATGATATTGTAAAAACAAATCCCCTTTATCAATGCATAAAAACCTTCCATTAAACTATATGCACCTAAGTATTAGGCTGTTTATAGATCTAAATTTAAATTGATGTTTAATAATTATTACTATCCAAACTGTGATTAAGTGCCTGCTTTTTTTTTTTTTTTTTTTTGGTTTTTCGAGACAGGGTTTCTCTGTGTAGCTTTGCGCCTTTCCTGGAGCTCACTTGGTAGCCCAGGCTGGCCTCGAACTCACAGAGATCCGCCTGCCTCTGCCTCCCAAGTGCTGGGATTAAAGGCGTGCGCCACCAACGCCCGGCAAAGATTTATTTATTTATTATGTATACAGTGTTCTGTCTACATATACACCTGCAGGCCAGAAGAGGGCACCAGATCTCATTACGGATGGTTGTGAGCCACCATGTGGTTGCTGGGAATTGAACTCAGGACCTCTGGAAGAACAGCCAGTGCTCTTAACCGCTGAGCCATCTCTCCAGCCCCAAGTGCCTGCTTTTAAAAACATAATTATAAGAGTATTTCTTGGGAGACGGGTATGGTGGCACAAGACTATAATCCCAGCACTTGGGACGTAGACATAAGAAGATCACAAGCTCAAGGGATCCTCAGCCAAACAGCAAGTGTGATGCCAGCGTGAGTTACATGAAATCATGTCTCAAAAACCAAAACAAAACTAAAGAATATTTCTTGGGATTGGGATGTGAAACAGTACTTGCTTATTAGTATTTGGAAGACCTGGTTTGATAAATAGGATTGGAAAAAATTGCAGATAATTTTGTAGATAATTCTTAACATAAATCAAATGTGTTAATGTATATTAAATTCTTAATTCCATTATAGCTTACTGAATTAAGAATACTCAGTATGATTTGGTGCTAAACATATATTCAAAGATAACCACCACCCATTTAATTAAACTCTAAGTATTTTCAGTAAATTTGGAAGGATAAATATATATTGACATTAAATTGACTTTAAATAGGAAAGTTTGACAGAAAACTAAGATAATCACTTTGAGAAATGCACTGAAAATAAAGGCAAGTTGTATGAATTCTATATTTAATAGCATTCTACCTAACTGGGTCACCAGAGAGAAAGCTTCTGGTGTTTACTACTTTTAGAATGCTATGGACGAAGCAGGAGAGGGAATCCTCCCCACGCTGGTAGTTTAAACCCTAATAATATAAGATGTAATTAAAAGTCAACGTCCAAAAGGAACAACAAGGTTTAAACATAAAGTACTTCTCCATCCCAAGTTTTCTTACTAAGGTTTTCTGAACAGATCCAAATAGTGAAGTACTGCTGAGTTTCTTGAGAGAGCCGCATTCCTTCCATTATCTGCTGCGCTGTGGTATTATTGCCATGCTTTAGTTCAACAGAACGATACGATCCGTCCATTCTGTAAATTCGAACTTTTTCATACTGGGGAAAAAATGAAACGTTATGTAGGCTATTTGAAAATTACATGGCATGAGGCTGAAGAGGTGGCTCAGCAGTCAAGAGTACTTGCTACTCTTGCAGAGGACTGGAGTTTAGTTCCCTGCACCTGCCTTGAGAGGTTCACAACCACACAATTCCAGGTTCCGGGAATCCAATGCCATCTTCTGGTCCCTGTGGACACTCACAAACACATGTGCATATACACATGCAGGCACACTCACATACACATTAAAAATAATTACGTATCACAATGCAACAAGGTACTTTATGCTCAACTTCATATCCTTTAAGGCATAGATTTCTAATGGGGAACTCTCAAAATTTTGCTTCAAACAAGAACATGTTGACAATATTTAGAAAACCATTACTTCTATTATTTTCACTTTCTAAATTTTCTTCTGAATGTTCTATGGTCAAATAAAGGAAAATCTTTCATTGTTGATGGTTTTTAAAATAGTGACTATCAAATTCTTGGAAGAATATAGTTTATAGAGTATTGAATATATAATGTAATACCACAGGAAATATAAACTTGGAATTAAATCTAAGAACCTCATGAGTGTACTAGGTCACAAATCATACTGGAGAAACATGTAGCAGCAATATCTTATGCTAAGAGAAGTTTATAATAGAAGACTTTGAAAGTGCAAGTCATCGATTTTGAGTTAGTTTCCTTCTTCAAGTTCACAAATTCCAAAATAGCAGTTGTAGTAGAATATTTTAGAGTGTGTTACTTTTGTTTATGTTGTATTTGTTTAACTCTGTGAAGCTGTGTTACTGTGCCTGTCTAAAACACCTGATGGTCTAATAAAGAACTGAATGGCCAATAGCAAGGCAGGAGAAAGGATGGGCAGGGTTGGCAGGCAGAGAGAATATACAGAGGGAGAAATATGGAAAGGGAGATGGAAAAGGAGCCAGAGAAGGAGAAGACATCAGGGGCCAGTCGCCAACTACACAGCAATCCACAAATTAAGAGTAAGATTTACAGAAATAAGAGAATGGGAAAAGTCCAAAGGCAATAGATAGTCAGGATAATTTAAGTAAAGCTGGCTAGAAATAAGCCAAGCTAAGGTGGGGCATTCATAATTAAGACTAAGCCTCCATGTGTGATTTATTTGGGAGCTGGGTGGCAGGCCCTCCAAAAAAGAGCCAAAAATCAACCAACAACAAGCAGTAGCATTATCAATAGATTTGTACTGTTATAAGAGGTAGCTTATCTTCCAAATAACTTGTAGATCAATTCATTTTGTATTAAAAGTACCTGATTCATTTGATCACATTTACAATATAAAAGTTAGGCCATAAAATGCTTTCTAACTGTATCATTTGTATATCGTAAGTGAATGATAGTGAAGGATAACATAAGGATATTTCTGTTGAATTAGCTAAATAAAAAAGCAGGAAGGGCTAGGACTATGGCTCAATGAATAAGAGCACTTGCTGCGAAAGCAAATCTGTGTTTAGGCCCCCAGCAGCCACATAAAAGCCAGGAATGGCTGCCTGTGTCTGTAATCCCAGAGTTGGTGGGAGAGAAGAGTGAAGAGAGGAGGGTCCTGGAAGCTAGATAAATGGTGGGCTTTAGTTTTAGTGAGAGACCCTGTCTCAAAAAACAAGTGGAGAAGTGATATAGAAAGAGTCCTAACATTATCCCCTGGTCTCCACACGTGTACAAACAACTACACACATGCACACATGCACTCGCACATGTACACAAAACTATGAAATCATCTATTTCACTTTTATGGGGAGGAAAATGAGTTTCTTATACACCAACTTGCTGAAGATTATTAATAAATGGTGAGTAATGCTGCTGATTTCAAATACAAATGTTGCTGGGAGAAAATACACATCAATGAGCAGAACTACTTATAATAAACACATTAAGTACAATCATACATAACTTAATGTTTGGTCAATGATAGAATCAAACATAATGGCATCACATATATAACATTATATGCCATATAGCCTAGGCTATACCATGGATGTTGTGCTAATACACTCCATGATATTTGCACAATACCAAAATGTCTTATGATATGTTTACTTATATCTGCCATTTGAGATTATACTACAATTTAATATTTTTGGTAAAGAGGATTAAGGTAGTTTGAGTGTAATTGGTCCCCATAATCTCATAGGGAGTGGCACTATTAGAAGGTATGGCTTTGTTTGAGTGGGTATGGCCTTGTTACTGTTGGGGGTGGGCTTTGAGGTTTTCTATGCTCAGGATACCATTCAGTATCACAGTTGACTTCCTGTTGCCTACAAAAGGTAGAATATTCAGCTACTACTCCAGTACCATGTCTGACTGCACGCTGCCACACTCCCCATCATGGTGATAATGGACTGGACTGATCCTCTGAACTGTGAGCCACCCCCCAATTAAATGTTTTCCTTTTATAAGAGTTGCCATGGTCACTGAGTCTCTTCACAGCAATAAAAACTAAGACAGGGATGAACTTAGGGTCTTTTGCAAACCATCAATTTAAATACAACATTTGGCTCTAACTATTCAGACAATTCTTACTGGTTTGTTAATGGCTTCTTTCAACAGTTTTGCAGCTTCTTCCCAGTTATTTTGTTTGTTTTCTTCACAAATATTTAGTGGGGATCTTCCTTGTTGATCTGTTATGTGCTAGAATGGAGGAAGCAATGAACAAAAAGATATTACAAATACATGGTGTTCTGAAGGAATGTTATTCAATTAAAATATTATAAAAAATACTCTGGTTAACCAAGTAAATATTAACCATACTTGGTATATACTATACTAACAAAATTGGAAAAGCTAAAAAACTCAAAGCACTAATTAGGATTATGTTTCAAGTTCAGTTATCAATTTAAGAAAGGTTTCCACAGTTTCACTTTCCTTTTTACCAAATGATTGTTAGTATAAGTTCTAGAAAATGGGTAAATGGTTTGCTTTCTTGAAGACATGTTGAGGGAAATAAAATATGGAATGAATTTTATATAGTTTCTGGAGATGGATATATGTAATGACAATATATAACAATACAAATATACTGAATGCTCTGAACTTTGCATCTAAGTGGTTAAATAATATATTTTATCATAATAAAAACAATTCAAAACTTATTAAAAGCACAGTTAACACATACATTACACTCTATAAAATAAAACTTGTTTTTAGTTGACCTTTTTAGTATACAATTAAACATTTTGTATCATTACTTGTTAGGTGCTGAATATTAAAATCTGAAAACAGGAAAGAACTTACTCTGTCAATGTCTGGGTGAGTTAGGAGGATCTGTACTATTTCTGCATGTCCCCCTCCAGCAGCAAAATGAAGAGGTGAGCTGAGCTGGCCATTTAACAGGTTTGGATTACACTTTCCTTTCTCTAACAGTATGCGAGTGGCCTCAACTTTCCCATACCTATAAAAAAATAAAATATACCTAAAAAAACCCATCTGAAATGCTTAAAAATTCAAACTTTACAAGACATTTGAAGGAAATCTAGAGAACAAATGATTAATGACCTAAGTGTCTAGAATGTTTAATGTATTACTGTGGCTCAATTTCAATTTCTGACAAACTAAGAGAAATATATTCTCAAAACAAGAGAAAAAAGATGGCATAATCATCCCATAGAAAGTACAAAGTTAGAAATCAGAAGACAGCATCTTTAGTTCAAAATTGAGTCAGAAGTTGCAGCCCACTGGCATGCATACGCATCAAGAAGCCCAGAGTTCAGTTGTCCGCACCATCGAAAACAACCAAACTAAGTAACAGCATGAAAAGCAACTTAGAATCAGAAATGAAGTCATAAAAAAAAAAAAAGCTTATATTGAGTAAGTTAGAAAATGCTGTAAATTTGAAGTGAACAGCTTAAGACAGCAATCAGTAAGATTAGAGACACTTTAGTATTTTTAAAAAATCATTTTATTTTATGCATATGGATGTTTAGCCTGCATATATGTCTGTGACTCATTTGCATGCAATGCCCTTGGACCTCCTAGAACTGGAATTACAGGTGGTTCTAAGTCATGTGGGCACTGTGAAAGGAACCCGGCTCCTCCTCTGGCAGCAGCCAGTGCTCTTAACTACAGAGCCACCTCTCTGGCACTTCAAATTTTAAAGATCAAAACAGCATACTCTTTAAAAAAATTATTGAAAAATAGAAAAGATACAACTCTAGGCCAAGGCGATTTTTTTTGTTGTTGTTGTTTTGTTTTGTTTTTCGAGACAGGGTTTCTCTGTGTAGCTTTGTGCCTTTCCTGGGACTCACTTGGTAGCCCAGGCTGGCCTCGAACTCACAGAGATCTGCCTGGCTCTGCCTCCTGAGTGCTGGGATTAAAGGTGTGCGCCACCACTGCCCGGCAGCCAAGGCGATTTTAAAACGTATTTTGAAAAGAAACAATTTGAATTGGATTTTAAACAGGACAGAACTTAAAGGTGAAAAAAGGCCGAGTATTTTAGGTTTGGGAAGAAGAGTAAGCAGGACAAGGCTGGAGTCCAAAGGAGAGTCAAAGCAGTGCCAGGGAGACTGAGTGCAGACCGGAGACGTGCCTAAGGCGGTCTGAAGAAGGCAGACAGGAACTGCTGCTGGGAAATGGGGGTAGTAGGGAGAGGGAATGAATGTGGTGTTTGCTGCAGTACACTGGGGTACAGCATATTAAACGTCATCTGATTCACCTCCAACTGTTGCTTTCTCCTCCTTCACAGCCCCTATGGTTGATCACTCTCTGAACTGGCCGCTTGTATCCTAGCCTTTCCTCACTCCTATCACTTCACACTGTGTGTTTTACTATTTTTAATGTTCTTTCCTTTCCCCCATTTTGTTCAGGTTAAACTCTATTATTATTATTCTGAAGTAAATACACTGTACCTTCCTAGTACCGTTTTGCATTTTATTTTTGTTTCTCTTAAGAATTTATCTCATTTTGCACATTTTCATCTTCCCTTATGTACTTCTGTTCTCTGTCAGCTTGGGAGTCCCTTAGGATGGTGTTAGTGAATTTTTTCAAGTGCTTTATGCTCCTAAGAGAAGGGATTAAACTGTTTAGTAGCAACTAAAAGTGCATTAACAGTGCTGAGGAAGGAGGCAAGGCCTGAGACTATGTGAAAAAACCATCTAACTGAGGTTAACTGTTGATAAGTCTGGAAGAATATATAATCCTTGACAAAGAACTTAGAGAAAGATACTGATCCTACAACACTGAGCTCAATTTAGAAAAATACCCAATCAGGAAAAGACAAGAGAGTGTGTGAGAGGAACAGTTCAAAGAGTAACAAAAATAACTGGTGCAAACATGAGTTTTGTATGACATTTACATTTTTCTTATTCAGTTATTTAATATAGTTTCCACAACAAATCAGGAGTTAGGTAGAGGTAATTGTATCATACTAGAAAAGGGACATTTGAATCAGTTATGTAATTTATCCACAATCTCTTGACTACGAGCCAGTGAGAATCTGGCTTTCTGAATTCGATGGGACAGACTACAAAACAGAGGCCAACAACAACAACATAATAGTCAATAGTAATAATGATAAGGTAACCCCTTCAATTCCAATTTGCTGAGAACAAAGGAATAGGATGGAGTCTTCTAGAAGCTTCCTGACATGTTTTGAAACAGACTGAAGGAAGAACTGGAAGGGGAAGGAAAATGAGATGACATCTGTTAGCTAGACAGACTAGAGATCTGTGATACTATAAAACAATGCCATGGTCCTTTACATTTTGTTTTAGAAAATATGGTATTTTTTCACAAAACCATGTTGTTTTATACATACTATGTTTTTTTGGTATCAATAAAAACATTTTCACTTTTATTTCTAATGTATTAAATATTACTATATTAATTCCACATAACCAAAGGTTCTTTGGGATCTTATAACTTCCAAAGAAAAAAGTGTTTCTCAAACCAAAAAAATTAAAGAATTGATCTTAGCAAAATTTTAAGGATGAAATCCAAAGGGGTAATCATACAATTTAATCTTATAAAGATAGGACCAGGAATGGCAGTCTGTCTGTAATCCCGGCACTTAGCAGGCAGAGGCAGTAGGATCAAGAGTTCAAGGCCAACCTAGGTTAAAAAAAAAAAAAAAAAGACAGGACCAAACCTGAAATAGCTTGTGTCCCTTCATAATCCTGTCATCAGTCGGTGACTATGAATACATTTCCAAAATAAAGTATTCTTTTTATTAGTTTTTATTCTTTTTTTTGAGACAGGATCTCAGTATAGAGCCCTGGCTGGTATACAGACAAGGCTGGGCTCAGACTTGTAGTGATCCTCCCGCCTCTGCTTCCCAATTGCTTGGGTTACAAGTATGTACCACCCAGCCTGAACTATAACCATTCTTTCTTCAGATTCACAGTAATCCAATCATGATCATTATTTCAATTGACAGAAGATTTTATCAAAGGAGAAATTTTTCATTCTGTATTCTACTACTAATAAATTATAACTAAAAATACTAAAAATTAGTAAGTTTTAGATTTAGACAACGTGATTTGTGCATTTCAACAATTCTTTTTCCTCTTTCTCTTTCCTCCCCACCCCTTCCCTTCTTTTTTGACATATTAAGCATATGTCCTGCCGCTGAGCTATCTATCCTTCTACCGCAGTCATACTTACTAGTCAAAGCCAACGTTTACTCAACACTTATTATGTGCTCTCAATTGCTTTATTTGCATTTTCTATTTTATCTTAGGGAAAATACCATTTTAAACTCCACCTTGTAAGTACATAAGCAGGCTATTAGGATGTTAAGCAACTTAATAAAGACCATACTTAGGACCTAACCATTGCTACTGAAACCTTGGAATATCCCCCAAACACATTAAATGTCACACTATACTTTTGCTTTTATGAAGCAGGCAATACAAAGTTTCCCTTTTCCTTTACTAGAGAATAAAATAACCTCTGCTACAAAATGGAAAGCACACTCAAATCTGTAAGTCTGGGATTCCTAAATTAACGTTCACTGATGCTATCATTCCCAATTTCAGTGAATTTTGAGGATTGAAGTGTAATCTACATCTTCTTTTTAGCTCTAAGTATTATTTCTACTACCAGTATTTATTAGTTATGTGAGGGAAAATCTATGAGATCAGCTAAAGATTATTTAGGGTAGCTTCCTAAATATAAATATAAAAGCTTGTTGGTTTTTCCTCTGCTACTAGAGATTAAACCTCAGACCTCATGTACATTGAGTGTTCTGCCACTGAACTATATTCCCTATCAAGTGCTTATTTATAGATAAAACAGAAAATTTTTTAGAGATATAGAAAAAGCATATATACTAAATATAACCATCAAACAGCTAGATACAAATATTAGAATCAGAGAAATAAAAAATTTGAATTGAAAAGAACTCTAGAACGGTCTAACTACTTACTATTTGTTATTTTTTGTAGTGCTGACGATTGAACCCAGGGCTTTGTATATACTAGGCAAGTCTAGCACCAAGCTATTCTCAACCCTACTTACTATAATTTACTTCTAGATAAGTAAATTGAAATGCAGAGAGGTGAAGTTCCTTGTTCAGTGGGACACAACTAAGATACCATGGACATTTAATAGGAAGTAAACAATGTAGTGTTATTTACAAAAGTTAGATCACTTAAAACAATACATTAAAAGCAATCTCATAAAAAATGGAATGACTATGTCTTTTTGAGACAATAATCTGTGACAATTTATTACTGCTATGAAATAAGAACTCGTTCCAGCTAAGCAGCCTTATTATGGGAGAAGAGTGACAGTGCCAAGAGGTATACTGGGCAGCAAACACCAAGAACAGCCCCAATTCTGTTCCAGCCCTTACAGATGATGAAATACAAGGTAGAGGTTCTAAGAATCTCTGAGGAAGGATTTGGGAGGCTTCTTGATACCTTAGATTCTGAAAGACCTAAATGGATAATTTTCTTTTCTTTTTTACTTTCTTTTTATTTATTCAGCATGTCTTTAACATCGTGCATCTAATGGATAACTTCCTAACATGATATAAGGTCAAATCTCCTATCCATAACAAATGTCAATTTTACAGTAAGAATAAACCAATGTAACACAAAACAATAGCATCATGAAGGGCAATATCACAGTTTGCACTGACATTGGCCATCTTACTGTATGGCTTGCTATGGCTAGGACTGCCAGTGCTCTACTTGTGGCAGATTTGACAATTACGAACAGTAGCATATACACAGTAATCCAAGGATCAGAACAGAAGGCCCTGAAGACAAACATGACACAGTGCTGTCTGGAATGAGAACATTTTCTGATAAGAAACTATAATATTATATTATGAATTCAATTTTTCTAAAAAGAATAATCTACTTACCAGCATGCATAATGAATGGGTGCCCAGTGGTCATTATCCAGTTGGTTGACTGAAAATCCCTTATTGAGAAGATGGCTTAGTAATTCTGAATCTCCTTCACAGGCATTTCGATGCAAAGGAAAGTCATCAACCCACTGTCGTTCTCTAGTCATAAAAAAGAAATGAAGACAGTATAAACACTGTGGAAACTCACACTACTTCAAAACAGATGTGCTCCATCTAGGAAAACTACCTCTCACTGCGCAGCTGGGGGCCAGTGACCACACTGCTCACTCACTACCTATCACTGAACAGCTGTGGGCCAGTGACCACACTGCTCACTCACTGCCTCTCACTGTGCAGCTGTGGGCCAGTGACCACACTGCTCACTCACTGCCTCTCACTGTGCAGCTGTGGGCCAGTGACCACACTGCTCACTCACTGCCTCTCCATGTGCAGCTGTGGGCCAATGAACACACTGCTCACTCGCTGCCTCTCCCTGCGCAGCTGTGGGCCAGTGACCACACTGCTCACTCACTGCCTCTCCCTGTGCAGCTGTGGGCCAGTGACCACACTGCTCACTCACTGCCTAGACACATTCTAACAGCAAGTTAGGGAAGCCAATAGAGTAAACCCAACAATACTTGTCTTCCAGGACACTGCTCATGCTTCGCTGCCATTTGTCTTGTTTGGGAATCTGGATTTTTGAATAGTCTGGAGCTCCTAGACCAAAGTATGGATTTATCACCACTTTATCTACCTAGAAAAGGAAAAAAATTAAAATTAAAAACTCCTTAAAAGTCTCAAATACTTGATTTTCATATATATAAAGCACTGATGTTATTTTAATATTTACAATGACAGGTAATGCATCTTTGTTAGAAAAAAAATTATTTTTGAAATGTCTTTTGAAACCAGAGTCAAAATTCAATGCTTACCCGATTTGTATACTGAAGATCTGATCCAAACAAGGGGTTGTAAATGCAAGTGTCTGCTTTCTCTAGGGCTAACATTTTACTCTTTATTTCTAGTGCACTATAGCCCATATGTAGTGAGTTTTCTGTCTGACCTGATTCAGCAGCATACGCAGGGTTTATAACATTTGTCTTTATCCGTTCAAGGGCAGAAGGTCGGAATAAAGCTGGAATAAAGTGAGATTGTGCATGACGTTCATCTAGCCACCTGGCAGAGAGGAAAAAGAGGCAGAAGGTGAAAAAGGCAGACTACTCTACAACTTTGACATGTGACACGTTCTAATATTATGTTCAGCTTTAAAACAGTTTTAGTGTTAAGTACTTAAAAAAACTATGTCAGTAGATACAGGAATTATTCTAAAGTCTATGCCATTATAATCATAAAACACTTTTAAAAAGTATGAAGTATTTCTACACTGGGCCTCCTGAGATGTGACAGTACACAAAAGAAGACAGACTATGACTTGCTCACTGACAAGAGTAACTACTATGCCTATTTCTATAAGAGAAGAACCTTGATCCTGAAAGCTGGGAAGTGCTTCTTCTTTTGGGAAGATAAAACTAACATCCTCTAAGTAGGCAAGGCAGTCTTAGTTGGGGGATTTTTCATCCTTATAACTTAAAATCTGACCATTTTTAATACAATAGATTATTTTTCATTAATATTTCCCAGAAGTGTATGTCAGACTAATTTAAATTATGACTGATTTAAAATATTCTTAATGTGTTTCTTACTTATCCAAGGCTATTAACATCCTTGCTGTAAGTGTTGCAAAGTGAGTACTGGATTCACTACAAACTCTCATAATATCCTGTAAGCAGTAAAAAATTGGGCATCCTGGAGTATATGAATATTTAGTATTATCTGAAAAAGAAAAAGAAATTATTCCATTACATAAAGTTTAAAAATACATTTCTTAATACAGAGCATGTTCTCAAAATTTGTGAACTTAACAGGAATTGTTCTGTATTTGGAATTACAAGGTCTGGATTCAAGTGACAACCAGCTCTGTGACTTGTTCACTTTGATGAAAACAGCATCTACTATCTTAAATTTTATTTAGTGTGTTTGTGTGTAGATCAGGGAACAACTTTTGGGAGCTGGTTCTTGTCTTCCACCTTGTTGACACAATGTGTGTCTTGTTTTCTGCTATGTGAAGCAGATTCCAGGATGGCTGGTCCATGAGTTTTTGATTCATGCATTCTACTGTCTCCATCTCCCAAACTCACAATTGGAATGCTGGGATTCCAGAGGATTTTTGGCTGTTTTATGTGGGTTGCTGGGATTGAACTCGGGTCATCAGGATTGCATGGCAAGCACTTTTCATCACTAAGCCAGCCTTCTGGTCCCAGCATTTATAATCTTTATAATCTCTTCCTCAATAATGTTGTACAATTATTAAGATTTCCAACAACATTTAAAATACTAGATTTTTTTTAAAAACTTGAGAACACTTAGAAGAATGAATCTTGCGTGCTAGAGCTGGCCAACACTCTATGGTTTGTAAAGTAAATTCATATCAAATACCTCAATGAATTCTCGCTATACTATGAATCAAGTGTGAGCATGGAATAATGCTGTCTCTATTTATATAAAGTTAAATTTTAAATCTTAAAGATTCACCTAAAGTCTCAAAATGAATTAGTGATAGGATCTGAACTGAAACTCAAAATTACTTTCTATTAGTCCAAGATGTCAAATTTTTATATTAGATTTATGTTCTGTAAATGTTAGCAACAATATTACTGGACAGTATTTTAGAACTACCACTGACATTTTCTTGGCCTCATTATAAGTTACATGTATATTTAGCCCATTAATAGCATAGCCTTTGAAAAATTGCTTTATAACCAGAATACTTTTGTTTTGTTTTTGTTTTTTAGAGACAGGGTTTCTTTCTCTGTGTATCCCTGGCTATCCTGAAACTCACTTTTTAGACCACGCTGGCCTTGAACTCAGAGATCCACCTGCCTTTGCCTCCCGAGTGCTGGGATTAAAGGTGCGTACTACCACTGCGCAGCCAGAATACTTTTTTAATTTTAATTTTATTTCATGTCTATGAGTTTTGTCTGCAAGTATGTCTGTCCACCACATGTAAGCCTTGTGCCTTCAGGGGCCAGAAGACAGTGCAGGATCTCCTGGAACTGGAGTTACAGATGCTTGTGAGCCACTGTTTGAACGACAGGACTTGAACGGGGTCCTCTGGAAGCACAGCCAGTGTTCTTAACTGCCGAACCATCTCTCTAGCTCCTCACCCTGAATACTTTTAATTATAATTACTCCTCTCTTCACATCTCCGTCTTAAAAATGGAAATGAAAACCAGTATGAATTAGCCAAGAAGCCTATACATTCCCTTAAAATTAAAATATTTATGACTTTTTTCTCCTGTTAACTTAAAAACATGTATAACAATATTATAGTAGTAACTATAAATGTGCACTCCTAAGACTTCTGTCAACTTCCAGTTGACATTCAAACTACCTAGAAGTCTAACTAGATTACCTTTGACAACCGACGGCACGAGGAACAGTGCCGCTTCTCTGCCTGCCTTCTCTCCATCGAGAGGAAATTTCTTCATCAGTACCACGCGTTTTCCTCATTAAAAAAAAAAGAGTAAAGATGAAGTAAGAGGATGTTTTCTTGCTTCTTTGCGTTGTTGAGATAGAGTCCCTCATTATAGCCCAGGCTAGCCTTTAACTTTAACTCATGATCCTGTTACCTCGGCCTCCTAAGTGCCAAGATTACAGGTGCAAAGCATCATACTTGGCTGAAGATAATAGATATATAAATCTTACAAATTGCCTTCAGGATTAGAAAACAAGCTTTTAGGGGTTGGAGATACCCCTCATTGGTATAACACATGTCCAACAGGAGCAATGGTTTGAGTTTGATCTCTTGTAGCACAAAAATAAATAAAATTTAAATATCAATATTAACATTAATTTTATATTAAATATTATATATTAGAGATATATTTTATATATGAAAATGTTAGTAATAAATTAATACTAATAAAAATTTTAAAACATACACAAAAAGACTAAAGAAAATAAAGATTTTAGAAACTCAAACACACAAAAAGGCAGTTTATTATATATTATATTATATGCACTAAGAAAAACTGGTAATTCTGGCAGCTGGGGAGAAGACTCAGTGGGTAAAGTATTTGCTGCACAAGTATGAGAATTCTCAGAACTCATGTAAATCTGGGCACATTACTGTGTGCCTATACTCTACGGCCTACAGCAAGATGGGAGAATTCTCAGAAGTTTGAAGGCCAGCTAGCCTGGTGAATGCAGCTGTAGCAATCAAGAGATCCCTTATCAAACAAGGTGGAAAGCATGGACAGAGACACTCAAGGTTGCCCTAGCATCTCTACACATGAGCTATGGTACTAGCATGACCCATACTCACACACACAAATGAACATACAGGCATGCATACATACACAACATACAAAGTTTTTAATTAAAACAAAATCAAAATAAATGTTGGTAAATTTTGACACTACAGGATCAACATATAGACAATCAACTAACAGATTCAGGGCCATATTTTAAAGTACTAGAAACTTCCTATGAGCTGGAACTACAGACAGTTGTGGATGCTGGAAATCAAATCTGTGTCCTCTGTAAGTACAGCCAAGGGCTCTTATCCACTCAGCCATCTATCCAGCCCCTGAACACTTTCCTTTTTAAAGCATAACATATATGCAATTTATAAATGTTGTCGTGACTCCTCTCTGTGTCTTAGAGGCTAAAAAATAGGTTATTACTTTTCAATAATTTGCACAGGCTATACATTATCTAATATTTTAAATGGACTCTAATCTTTCAGGGTTAATTTTTTTTCCCTTTCTTTTTATTTTTTATTTACTTTTTTTTGTTGTTTTTGTGGGTTTTTTTGAGACAGGGTTTTCTCTGTGTAGCTCTGGCTGTCCTGGAACTGCCTATGTAGATCAG
Organism: Peromyscus maniculatus bairdii; assembly: GCF_049852395.1. Lineage (NCBI taxonomy): Eukaryota > Metazoa > Chordata > Mammalia > Rodentia > Cricetidae > Peromyscus > Peromyscus maniculatus. The sequence continues at coordinate 23,842,747 of NC_134854.1, read as the reverse complement.
GCTGGTCTTTAGAGATATGTGCCTCTGCCTCCAGAGTGCTGGGATCAAAGGCACATGCCACCAATGCCCGGCCAAGGTTAATACTTTTATAACACTTTTTCAGTTTGGTTTTTTGAAAAGGTTCGTCTTCCTATGACCAAAATGAGAAGAAAACTGTATTATCTTGGTAACTTAAAGATTTTTTTTTGGGGGGGGGGCGCTAATTAAGCCATGAATATTATGTTTCACTTAGCCATAGAGAGGCTTATGTCTGGTAGAAATAAAAATAATAGTTCAAAGAGAATTATCTAGAAAAGCATACTGCAGTCTCCCCATAAATAAATCCCTAACTCGGAAACTCCTTACGTGGTGTGGGCTTGACATTAGTTAGTTATCTTTGGGAAGAAGAGGACCAGTGCAGGCTGGAGCGGGACTGAACTGCAGCAGTGACAATGATAAAGTACATAGTTACATTGGAAAATTCTATAATTAAACCTATTTTGTACAATTAATACTTGCCAATAAAAATTAATAAAATTATACTGAAGATACTTCTTCAATACTCTGGACTACAGTTTAACAACTTCCTGAGGTTTTCCCAATTTTTCAAATGGAAAGGAACATAGAAAGAAACTGATCTTAAAATATTTAAAGAAAATATTTTTCTGGGCCAGGCACAAACAGCACAAGTCTTTAATTCCAGCACTCAGGCAGAGGCAGACAGATCTCTGCAAGTTCAATGCCAGCCTGGTCTATACATTGTGTTCCAGGCCAGCTAAGGTTACATAGTGAACAAAATAAACAAAACAAAACAACTCTTCCCTCCAAAACCCCCACAATTTTTTATTTTTAACTATTGAAAACAAACAGTTAGCTGTAGGGAGAGAGAAAGTTTCCTACCTCTGATCCCCTGGTTTGCAGGAGAAATTGGTTTGGTAGTTTCTACTACATAATCCAATATGCCTTGTGCTATTTCACTGTTGCCTTGAAGTTTAGTTTCCAGCAAAACTTTCTTTCTCTTTTTTTTCTGTCCTTCAATGGGAACTTCATGCAATAAAATCTTAGATGAGGAAAAACAGCATTAATACAAAGTTTAAAATGCACTTGCCCTAGAATACTATTTTAATCTGACAGCCTTTCTCAACCCTAGGTGCATATTACAGTATAACCTATGACGCTTTAAAATAGTACCAATGCTAGTCTTCTCTCTGGACCTATTAAATCAGAACACATAACAACTAGGCTCCTAGTACAAGTAGTTTCCCAAGTCAATCTATAGTGCAACTGAGATTGGGAAATGGCTTCAGATAATCTTACAAAAGCAATTTGAGGCCAATGTTAGAGAAATTAGGCTTATTTCTCTTATACAGGAAAAAAAGCAACTCAGTTTTATTTGTATAAGTAATATATAAACACACATACAGATATAATTAATAATCTAAAAATAAACAATATCAATCTTTACATTAAAAGTCTGAACAAATTTATTTTTATTATGTTTTTAATTTTTGAGTTATTCCATAAATTATACAAAGACCTAAGTAAATAAACTTAAGAAAATCATGAGTTGGGCGTGGTGGCTCATGCCTTTCATTTCAGCACTGGGGAGACAGAGGTAGGCAGATCTCTGAGTTCGAGGCCAGCCTGGTCTACAGAGTGAGTTCCAGGACAGCCAGGGCTACACACAGAGAAATCCTGTCTCTAAAAAACAAACAACAAAACAATCGTGACTTTGCCTTTTGTTCTCTTTCTTTGGCTTGTAAGGCAGGGTCTCCTGCAGCCCAGCTGGCCTCAGGCTCCCTGTGTAGTCAAGGTCCACGCTGCCTGGTTTTATGCAGTGCTAGGAGTCAAACTCAGACCTTTAAGCTGCGTGCTGGCCAACCACTCTGTCAACTGATCTACATCTCAGTCCCTCAAATAACTTTTTATCTAATAATTTACGCATGTAAATGAATGATAAGTTATTGAAAGGTATGCAACAGTAAAAACAACCGGGTAGAGATCTAGACTAACCAGCTCATGAATAATAACTGCAGCATATGCTCAGAGTGCTCTCTATGTAAATGGTACACAGAATGACAGTCAACAGGAGGAAACAAATGTTATTAGATTTTCTTACTTCATAGGACTTAGCTCTATATTCCCGCGAGTTGAGACTGGCAGTATTCTTTGGACGGATAACTGCAACATATGCATCTTCTATGTTTTCTGGATTTCCCATTGCTTTATAAAACAAACAAAAAGTTCCTTGGAAGGGAAAATGACACAACTGGTGGCAAGGTAAAAAAACAACACACATATATGCAACATTACACCCAGCCCAACAACCTTTTAAAATGTTTTTTAAGCCGGTTGTGGTGGCGCGCACCGGTAGGATTTGCTGAAGGAGGCAGAGGCAGGAGGATCTTGAGTTCGAGGCCAGCCTGGACTACACATTTTAAGAAAAAGAAAAAAAAAATGTTTTTTAAATATTTAATATTTTTTAAATATACACTTTGAAAAACAATTATAAAATATTGATTTTTATATCTACAATATCTAATACCTAAAAGGAAAGCCAGAATTGACTTTATCTTCATCAAGAATCAAGAATCTGTCTTTGGGGCTTAAAAAGGTGGTATCATTATAAAATATCTTATAAAGTAAATAATGTCTCGAAATAGTGGTTCAGAATAATGGACTCTTATTTTCCATAAAGTATACAAATATATGTTAAGTTTGGAAGCTGGAAGTAGCTGGCTGCTTTCTTTATACCTACTGATACTCCATAACTTTCAGTAAGAAAACATTGCTTTAGACACATGGATGACTTAGCCTAGGGTTTATAACTGCCTTTGGAGATGCCCATCTGAACCATTTGGTCATTTGGTCAGTTGACAAAAGAAATCTTTTCCACTTCTGTTATCAATTCCCTAGGTAATCTAAAGTTCTTCTTTGAAATATAGTCACTGTGTCGATGTATGTAATCCTCCCTATCCCCCCAAAACTATTTTTTAAGTCTCCACTGAGCAGTTTTGGAAAAAGTAATTGAATTCCAGCTATAGACTGGATTGCTGAGTGTTCTCTCTGATCAGTGCTATTAGGTAATAACACTTCACAACTACCCCGAAAAGCTTCTCTTGGACAGAATATAACTTTATCCTTTTGCCTTTTAAAGGTTCCACTCAGTGATATGCCAGTCAATTTCTAAAAGAACATCAACCAAAGAGTTTCCTTTCTAGTCACAGTGACATGAACTTTCTTCAATTTTTAAAAAGGCCCATTAGGCATTAAAATGGTCTTTTCATATTTAATGAGTCCGTTTCTGCTTCAACTCTCAGGAGAGAAAAAAAAAGCATTTTCAAGAAAGGGTTGAAAATGTTACTTAAGAGGATACACATTTATTCTGTTTTCTCAGATGCAACTGATGTCACTTTGATATCCTAACTCATTTTCCTAAAATTTAAAAAATGCCTTCTTTTTGAAAATTTTATGAAAATGAAATTCTTTCAAAATTCAGTAATTTCTGACATTTTAAATAAAATTAAGTATAAAAACTTAACAGGTATTACTTCCCAAATATTTGTGTTAATTAAACTTTTTGAATTACAAAAGTTTTCATTGATTTGTAGCAAAAAAACTAAGGTATTTTGATGAAGAAGTTAGAGTGAAACATTGGCATGAAGACATTTCATTTTGTTTAAACTTTTGAGGACACATTCATTCACATTCTAAATAGTTCATGGAATGTTTTTCAGTTCAAATATTTTAATAAGATCATTCTGAAAACCCACCACATGCAAAAGAGCTGCTCAGCGAATGAGAAAAAGACTTTTCTCAAAAATTTCTGTATAGCGATTATTTTCATCTTAGATTAATGACTAAAACATAATAAACTATAAAAATAAGATATAAGGATGCCTTAAAGACTGCAAACTTCTTTAAAAGACACTGTGCTGCAGTGACACTTTACAATACATGGCAATTACAGGAAACAATAAAGCACCTAAAGGAGGAATGAAGAAGCTGTTAACCTTCTACACAGAATTTAAAGTAAACTAATTCTTGTCTCAATCAACTCATGACAAGAAAACGTCTATTAACAAAGTGTTTCATTTGTTAATACCATATATTTTAAATCATTCACTATTAACATATCCCCCAAATATTCTTAAAATTGGTTTTCAAGAAGTATTTGGACTGGAACACTTAAAATGGTCTTCCAATGACATAAAAGGAAACAGAAGGTTGAAGCCAGCAAATAACCAAAGCCACCAACCGTGAAGGTAAGGCAGGTGCAGCAGAAGCACCACAGGAGAGGAAGAGAGAACCAGTCAAGAGAAATAAAGGTATTGTCACTATGTTACATGGCTCAGGGCACCCGAGAAAATGCTCAGGCATAAACGCCTGATACAATGAGGACTTACGTAAGTGGAGAGGGTTCATAACTGGGAGAGGTTTCTGTGATCTTTTTAGAAATACGTAGGGGCATTTTGGGTTATCATTACGAGTGAGAAAGGAGAGTTGTCATTTAGTGCCCCCACCTGGGTAATATTCCTTTGTGGGTCAGTTGGTCGAGAGAGTGGGACAGGAATGGAGCTGAAATCTCAAGGTTCCACATAAAGGCTTCTGGTGAAGCTACAAGTACCGAGGGGCGGGGACAGCAACGCAAGCCAGGCAAAAACCACGAAGGAAGAACTCGGAAAGAAGGGAGAAAGGAGCTACAGGCGACAAGCTCGGGGATCGCTTTCCCGACAATGACAACACTGCCTGGGAAGTGTCCCCTGCCACCACCCACCAGGGTTCCGTTATCGGGAAAAGTGCAAGCCGTTTTGCTCCGAGGGCTCTCACCCCAAAGACGACCCCGGCTGCTCGGCACCTGCTCGGAAGAAGTAACACCCCTTGCCTGCAGAACCTAGCCGGAGAGGCTGGCCGGCCCACCCGTGTTCGCTAGCCGGAGCCCGGATCGTGCCTCTCCTGGTTTCCGCGCGAAGGAAATCGCCAAGACTCACCCGAGCGAGCGGCCGATCTCCGCGCGGGCCGCTACATCCAAGTCACAGGGTGGGGCAGCAGCCGGTGGACGGGGAGCCCTCACCGTTCGCTCATTCCTCCGGCGTCTCCAAGAGGCCCAGAAGCCCGCCCCGACTTCCTGTGGCAGGAAGCCCCTCGGCCGTCACCCGAAGCCGCCCGCCCCGAGAGTTCGGGTCTCGGGGCACCCGCTCTCCAGCCCTTATCCCCTCTCCTCGGCCCCAGTCACCCTGCAGCGGCGGCACAAACTTGGGACTCCCTAGGCCTCAGCTTGCCATCCCGCCGCTCCCGGCGCCGGGAAATAACTTCCGGGGTTACGCCCCCCCCCCTCCAGCCTGCTTAAGGCTTGCGGCGGAAAAGCTTCCGGGTCGGTCTGCGGGGTGCCGCCGTCCGTGCCGGTTCGTGCCACTTCGTGGGGCGGCCGCCGCTGTCTGGTGCGGGTAGCCGGCAGCCGGGAGCTCGCGCTGTTGGCGGCGGCGGCGGCGGCGGCGGGGCGCGACGCCGGGCAGGGGAGGTCGGCCTCCGCGGCTGCGCGCGCGCGCCCGCGGCACGAGCCATGCGCTGGACTTGACCGCGCGGCGGAGGCCGGCGCCCCCGCCCCCTCCTGCCTCCCCTGAGAGCGGCGGCGCGCTGCCGGGGAAGATGGGGGGCGCCCGCCCAGTGTGAGCTCGCCGGGCGCGTCGGTCGGGCTCGCGCAGCGCTTCCCGCGGGCCTCCAGCGCGCGCGCATCCTCGGGCTCCCGCAGCCGCCGCCGGCGGGTGGGTGGGGCGCAGAGTGGCCCCGAGGTCACCCGCTGCCTGGGCACGAGAGGCAGGTGGCCGCGGCGGAGGAAGACCTGCAGACCTGCGGGATCCGCGCGACCCGGGTCCCCACCCGGAGAAGTAACCGTAAGTCTCTGCTTCGCGGCTCGGCTCTGGCGGAGGAGGCTGTCTAACGCTGCCTGGTTCACGCCCTTCCCTGTCTCTTGCGAGTGTGCCCGTCGTCCCTTCTGTCCCCATCCCCGAACAGGTACAGCATCCCGTCTGACCCACCGGGGTTCTCGCGCTCACGATTTTGCAAGCCTCCCGGCTTCCGCGGCGCGCCCCATCCTCCACACAGGTCTACATCGCCTCGTCCCTCTGTCCTCAAAAGATTCGTGCCCTCCTTCATTTTCTGTAGAGCCCCGGAGCTCACTGCCTCCGCAGCCGGTGTTGAGATAGGTGGAAAGCCTTGGATTCCACTGACTTCGCGGACCCCAAGTACCGAGGAGCGAATAGGTTAAAAGTGCTCTTCAGGACTGTCATGGGTGGGGATAGGTGCGAATGGCACCGTTGAACCTTTATGTTTGTTGGTTTTGCCACCCAGACAAAAGAATGGACGCTCCCCTGTACCCCAATTCCTCTCCCTGTTTGTGTGAACTGTTCTTACGGGGTTGATGTTTGAGTCGGAGGAAATTGGAGGTAGAGCTGTAATGAAGCAGCTGCTGAAGAGGTTTTATTCTCACCAGCTCCATTCATATAGAATGGCATGATGAAAAAAAAATCTTGTATTGAAACGACCCATTCCAGGAAAGCTTTACTGGTAAATCTGAAGAACGAATGTGGAAAGGTCTGAATTTTTAGTTAGTGTACTTTGGATACTGTTAATTTCTTACTGTTTTGATTACGATTTGACTAGACTTTTTCTCATTAAATTTTAGTTTGCTTTTCTAGGCTGCTTTTGCAGAACTTTCCAGAAATTAGATTAAAATGTAATTTTAATACTGTCAGTGATTGGACAATAGCTGTCATGTGTCTTCATACATTTACTATTTTTCAAGGCATTGTAGAAGGCAAATGATAATCTAAAAATAATGGTACTCTGTACGTTGCAGGCTCTGCTGTTATTCTGTAAACTACTCTAAGGTAGTATGGTAGCACTGGTGATTTTTTTTTTTCTTGAAAACTATTATTTAAGAACAAGAGATATGTTTAGTTTCCCCTCCCCCAAAAAACCCTTTTAGCAGTTGATTGTGTAACTTTACACTTCACAGGCTTTAGTTTGAAGCAGGCTCAGAAGATGTAGCTCCAACTGTCTTTCTGGAAATGGACTTTTTTTTGGCACAGAAGCCCAACACTGTGCAGACTTGAGTGCGTCTTTGAAGGTGTGGTTTCTGTTTTCTGTAAAATCAGTCAGCTTCTGAGTAAGAAGATCTGAGTGTTTTCATGAGGGAGTGGGCAGCTACATGCGACAACCCTTGTTTAAAAGTGCACTGATTTCTATCGTCTTTGGGGGAAAGAGGGGAAAATAGTTTCATTTATTTGTTGCCTCTCTCACTCTGAGAATTCCTAGTTTATGGTATGAAAGTGTCCTGAAAAGCCTGCAGGCTTATAAAGTAGGGGCTATAAACAGGTGCGTGCGGAGCCATAGAGATAGAGTCTTGTTAGCTACTTTTTTATACTCCTGTGGCACTCCTCATTTCTCAGAGAGTTGATTGTCTTTCCTCTTCCTTTCCTGGGTGTACTCGCTTGTGAAAGTGAAGTGCATATATTTATACAGCTCACCTGTAGGTAAAAGATCAAAGGTATTTTTGGATATGAGTAAATACAGTTGCTGGAAGAAGTATGAATGAAGTTTCTCTGATTCTCCATGAATGGAAGTGAAAACTTTCCTCAGTGCTTTGAATCCCTTGAGGGTGCATACATGATTCATCTAAGCTAAATTTTTAAGTATTTCCTTCACATACTAAGTTTTAGATGGGACACATTTGTCAAAAAATGATTTTGAGAGTCAACTCAGTATTGTCAGAAGAGTTTCTCTGCATTATCCTAAAAATGCTTAGGTATCTTATTTACCTTTTCAAAATGACCTAACTGGGAGAACAGTGATTTTGGGACTTTTCAGTTTATTTTCTTCAAACTGCCTCTTCCCTCCCCACCTTAGATGCTTGACTTTCCTGCGTATTTTATTACTTCATTTCATTAAACCTTTACTGGACTATGTTTGAGGGTTTGGGTTTATAGTCTGCCTCTACAAAGGTATATTCCTTGTTTATTGAGTTTACCAATCCAGATGTTTGACTGGGATTCTATCTAAAGGCCTTAGAGAGTTTGGGCTCTGCAATGAAAACGCTCATTCAGACTCGATGAGTAGGATTTATGGCTTAGCATCATTTTGAAACAGTTCAATCTGGTTTCTTGGACCCCTAGCTTTTTTAGAAGCATGGTTTTCTATTATCAACACTTTTCTCCCAAAGCTTCATTTGTATCATAAACATTTTGTTCATTTTTAAAAATCAAGATCTGTTAATAGCTTGCTTTTCTTTTGGCCAGTGTCCTTTACTGCTAATCACATGCTCTTCTGTTTTTGAGATTATAGAACATGTCATTAATAATTCTTGAATTCTTAAAAACCAGCAGCACTTGCAACTTTTTCTGTTCTCTGTCTCTTTTTCTCTCTCTCACATACACACAACACACACAAACACAATTTAACCTGACACCCACAGTCTTTCTGTTTCACTTGTAAAAACCTTTGATAATACTCGTTACTACATTTTTCTGATGGAATGACGCTAGAAATAGAACTCCTACTTAACAATGTAACAGAGACAGAACAATAAACGTGTTTGATGCTTGGCCTATAAAGATGAACAAATCAAGATTCTCTTTTATCATTTGGGCTTTAAAATGTCAGCTTAAACGTCGTGAAGAAAAAGCCTTTTCAAATGACTTACACTAAAGGTGCGAAAGTGTTGCCTTCCTTGTCAATGCATCCACTCAATATAGTGGAGGAAGGTGTGTACGTGCTTTCACCAAAGTTTCCATTCTGTTTCGGGTCTCTGACAATGAAGGAATTTCAAATTCCTAAGGTGCTAACAATACATTGTATACCTTCATTCAGATGTCTGTCCCTGTTAGTATTCTGCTACATTTCTTTAATTGCTTACCATTCCTGTCTCCATGCATAAATACATATGTTCAACCCATACAGTTTTGTTTTTTTTTTTGTTTGTTTGTTTTGGTTTTTTGAGACAGGGTTTCTCTGTGTAGTTTTGGTGCCTGTCCTGGATCTCGCTCTGTAGACCAGGCTGGCCTCAGACTCACAGAGATCCACCTGCCTCTGCCTCCCGACTGCTGGGATTAAAGGTGTGCGCCACCGCCACCACCGCCCAGCTCAGCACATACAGTTTTATCAGTCTTTTGTAACATTCTGAGGAAAGAAGCTTCAGACATGTGTGCCTTTACCTTGAAATACTAGCGTCTGCTTTCTAAAAACAAAGCCTGTTACACAACCCACATACTACCCTTCAGGAATATATACTATGTGAATTTTTTCAGACATCTTTGGCCTCAGTTTCCCCATCTTTCATGGCTTTAGCAGTTTTGTAAAGCATAAGCCTGCATTTTCTAGCATAACCTTCATCCTAGCACTATGAAGTATTTCCTCCTGCTTGCCCCCGCCCCCCAGCCAAGTGATGCTTTCCTGACAGGAATATCAGGAAAAGATGCCATGCCCTTCTCAGTGAATTTCATCCAGAGGCACACAGTGCCAAACCATGTCACTAGCAATCAATGTAACAAGATATAATTGTGGAAATAAACTCCAAAAGTGTGCCATTATCTTATTTCTTGTCAAATCTTCACTTGTGGCCTTAGTGTCATTGATGACCCCTACCTAAATTAATCAATTTTATGATGATTAGCAATTACTGTTTATTTCCATTGTCTCTCTGCATGTACTAGTTGATGTTTTATTGAAAGCTGCTTCTCTTTTCTCTCTTTTTATTAACTAAAAGTCGAGATTAAATGGCTTTGACTTTGTGTGAGATGTTGTGAATTGTTACTGTATTCACTTACTGTGCTGTTTCAGTCGTCCCCAGTTTAGTCGGGGGACATCTTTAAATTGGCTGCTGTGCCCATCCATCTATCATGCTCCTATCTGGTTCACTCTGCATTTCCTTTCTGGCAGAATAAATTGTTCCTGATTCATCTTGTGCTTTGCTTGCTTTACCCCTGAAATCAGCCGTTTCCACAAGGAGCCTGCTTTTGCTTTTTGGTTTGTAAAGATGATAGGTATTTATAACAAAGAACTGGGAACTCATGCTCTTTGTTGCTGGAGTATGAGTGCTTTCTAGTCCTTTTTACTGGACATGGTTAGGATGGATGGTTTGTATATGCACACACATGTAATACGCTCATACACATACCCCTTTTGGTTGGTTTGTTTGAGTCATTTTCCAGACTGGCCTTACATTTATTATATAGCCAAGGCTGAGTTACGTTCCTAATTTCACAAAACAAACAAACAACAAATTACAGGATGTTTCCTAAGTAGTGAGAAATCAGATGTAGACTGTCTGGGGCAGGACCGTGGCTCCACAGTGCTGTCTGTAATACATGCTCATTTGTCTTTCTGGTTAGTCATCCTATCTCAGCACCTGTGGCCTTACGGTGACATTCCAGGCTGAGTAGCAGCATCTATTTCTTCTGTCATCATCCATGCCTCTGGGTGTTTTAACAGTGTCATATCTAGTAATCTTTATAATGGAGCCAAGACAAAAGAGTCCTGCCCTCTTACACCCCCATGACAAGTTCTTTTGAGTTATTTTTTTTCTCTTCTTTTAGAAAATAATGCAGATTTGGCTTCATGTGACACAAATTTACATTTAAATTAGGAACTTGGAATTTTTATCTATAATCTTTTGAGTTGCCATGCTTAAAAGGTTTTCATGTCCCCCCCCACACACACACTAAGTTATATACAAACAGAGAGATGAACATGATTGACTATATTATCAAATTGGAAGCTGATATTTTGGAGAACACAGAAATTTATCATTGTACACAATAAATGTTAATTTAAAGAATTTTATGTGCAAGTATAATATACAGTGAGTATAAAACTGAATAAGGCTAGGGCTGGAGAGATGGCTTAGCAGTTAAGAGCACTGGCTGCTCTTCCAGAGGACCCAGGTTCAATTACCAGCACCCACATGGCAGCTCACAACTGTCTGTAACTCCAGTTCCAGGGGATCTGGCACCTTCACACAGACATACATGGAGGAAAACACTAATGCACATGAAATAAAAATAAATAAATTTTTAAAAATCATTTACTCACTTCTGGCCACGATGGCCACCTACACACATATGGCATGTGCGCTCTCTCTCTGTCTCTTTCTCTCTCTCTCTCTCTCTCTCTCTCTCTCTCTCTCTCTCTCTCTCTCTGTCTCTCTCTCTGTCTCTCTCTGTCTCTCTCTCTCTCTCTCTCTCTCTCTCTCTCTCACACACACACACACACACACACTAAATATAAGTATTTATAAAAACTGAACAAGGCTCAGGGGTAGAGCCCTAAGTTGAACCTCTAGCACCATGAAGACAAAGGAGCTGCCTTGAGTGGGATATGGCATTTGTTCTCCAGGAATTTGCACATCACCAGGAAAGCAGATAAACACATTAGTCCAGTTTTAGGTGGGAAGCTCATCCTATGGTCAAGATAGACATCCTATAACTTAGTGAAGGGTTGGGGAGCTATGATCCAGAGTCCTCATGGTGAAAATAGCTTTTAAGTGCTAGCTTTTGCAGGGAATTTTCTTTAGGGTAAGCTGCCTTTATAATAGTCTAAAATAGAACTGGGCAAGGTCATGTTTTTGTTTTGTTTTTTGGTTTGGTAAAGTTAATCTGGTTATAACATAATTAGGTATGGGTTCTAGAAAGAAGTTCATCTGATATATTAAAATATGTTCCTGTATTTATTAAATATTGAATGTGTGTATAAATATATGCCTATTCTCAAAGACTTTGTGTCTTATAATATAGCCTGGATATCAACAGTGTAAGCTAGTATAATAGTACTGTGGCTCCTGTCTTATAAACAGAGCTTGAATCAATGCTTGAGTTCAGGACTGGTTAGATAATGTTTGCCACCATGCCTCTCAAAGCAAGGTCATTCCTCAGGAATTATATGGTGGAAGGAAAGTTGTTCTTTGACAGTCTACATAACCTCAAAAAGCGTGTACACATACATAAATAAATGTAATTTTACAAGTTTTTAAAAAATTCTTGAGCCCACTAAGTCCAATATTCTCAAACCCATGTTCTTTTCCATGTACTCTATATTGCCTTCCCCTTGGCCCCTTATTATCTCATGTTGCTTCTTCCTCAGAAATCTTGTAAAAAAGTTAGAATATAATTAAAATAGTTTTCAGTTGGGGACAGAAAGTATCAACCAGCTCTACTCTTGATTTTCTACAGGCACTCTCTGTGTGGGATGGAGTATAATAGGAAGATAAGTGTTGGCCAGAAAATTGCCACATTACATGAATGAAGCAGTTATTGTTCACATGCTGAGATTAGTTTCTGAGAAACTTAGTATTGAACTGATAAGACAGTGGAAGACAAGATGCTGGCCTGGTATGCCATGCCATTGGACAGTTGAGTGGCATTTACTAATGTTACGAATAAGGAATCAGAGGAGGGAGTGTACTGTTGCCAATAAGGAAGTGAGGCATTGGTAGTTTTGATGATATGTTCAATTCCCCAAAGCAATTGTAAAAATAAAGATGATTTTCTCTTTCTAACTAATCATTTAAATAAATATACCAAACCATTTAAATAGAATAGCTATTTCAGCTCAGCTCAGGTTCTCTCTACTTCTAAAAAGAGGTGTGCTTGGTATGGGTGGGACTAATGTTGGCACATGAAACTTCTACCCCAAACTTGATTTGACAGGGCTTCCACAGATTTAACACTAAAGCATATTACATGATATTTTGAGTGGAAAAACAACTTTATATATAATGTGGAGGACTAAGAAGTGGGAATAAAGTTTAGACTGATAATTTGATATCATATAATGGTGAGAAGTAGGGCAACTCAAGAAGTAGGAACATCTGATTTTTCTTAACGACTCAAAAACTCCATGTGTTAAATATCAGATATATAAGGCAAGAGAAAGTAGAAAATAAGGTTCCAGTGCTCAAGGATTATATAGTCCAATAGTCTTTTTCATCTGATTCCTTGAGGAAACTGAGCCTTAGTGCTCTAAGCTAGACTCCAAGTTGGCCATGTATCAGAGTCATCTAGATAGCTTATTAGTACACAAAACACTGGGCCCCATTCCTGAGTTTCTGATTCTGGGCATCCAGGTGGGGGCCTGATATTCCTTCCTAACAAGTTCCCAGGTGCTGCTAGGATTTCTGTTATCTAATGTATGAAGTTAAATCTTTCTCCCTATGTTACTAGAATGCCACTTGGAGAATTTAAGAAAGTTCTCAATTCATTTCTCTCTGTTTTGTGCTTTAGATGAAGAACTCTGATGTACAATTTTATTTTTTAAAATGATTTAAATTTATGCATGTGTACAGGTGTTCATAGAGGCAAGAAAAGAGGAGCAAATCCCCTGGAGCCAGAGTTATAAGTAGTTGGGGCCTGCCCAATGTGAATGATGAGAGCTGAACTCAGGTCCTCTCTAAGAGCAGTGTTCTTGGTCAGACTGCTCTAGTGGCTTGTATATCTCTGTTCCATTTCTGTAAAGGACTCTGGAAAAGTCCTCATCATTTGAGCAGGTATTTCCTGTTGCTAGTGAGAAGCAGCCTGGGTTTCCACCCTTGGGTGGTCTGTCTAAGGCTCCACTGTTCCTGCAGTCCAAGGTGACTGTAGGTTTAGGCCAGTGAGGGCAGGCTGAGATGGACAGGGCTTCATAAAGAATGACAGAAAATGCTTTAATTATTCTTTGTGCTTTCAGCCTTGAAAGGGAATGAGACTGGTTAGATAAATGCAGGACTAATTCACTGTTTATTATCCGTTTTTAGACAGATAGTCTTTAAGTGATTAATATGTCTACATAGAGCTGAGCAGGAATCTGACCCAAAGAAAGTGACAGGTATAAAAGGAAGACAGGGATGCCAGACTTTTCTCCTGATTCTTTTTAGTTATCTTGTGGACCCAAATGAGGAGCCAGTGTTCTTTCAGCAAGCAGTTTCTTTACCTGTTACACGTGGACATAGGCGGATTAATGTAGTAGCATGTGCAGGATATGCTGGAGTGAAAGGGACAGAGCACAGACAGGCCCATTTACTTGGGAGAGTCATTTGTCTGCTGGCCAGAATATGACTTAAAGAGACCCATCTATTTAGTGAGTTCTCCTTTGGGATCTAGGTAGCATCAGCTTCGCATTAAGGACCATTTTTTAAAAATATAGCACATGCCATGATGTCAGTGTTCTATTTTGTAACTTGAAACTCATATTGACTTTGTTTTGATGTTTTATGTACTTTCCCTATCCATACCCTTTAATACTTTAACTTGGGTTATTTATATTTCTGTCTCCATAATTGATTTTCTGGCTCTTACTTAACATGTGTATTAAATAATGAATATAGTTCATTAGACAGTTAAGAGAAAATCTTAGCTTTTTAAATTGGAAAACTATGTAAGAGAAGTAAGCCACTTTATATAATATTTTATAAAAGCAATTTAATTCTGTCTATACATTGCAAATTGATAAATCTTATCTTTAGTTTAGACTTTTCACTTCAGCATCTGTCTGAATATTTGTTTGTGTATATACTATACACGATATCTGTGAATACCTCACTGTATATACCATAGGCGATATCTGTGAGTACCTCACTGTGTATACCATACGCGATATCTGTGAGTACCTCACTGTATATACCGTACGCGATATCTGTGAATATCTTACTGTATATACTGTAGGCGATATCTGTGAGTACCTCACTGTATATACCGTATGCGATATCTGTGAGTACCTCACTGTATATACTGTACACGATATCTGTAAGTACCTCACTGTATATACCGTATGCAATATCTGTGAGTACCTCACTGTATATACCGTATGCAATATCTGGGAGTACCTCACTGTATATACTGTACGTGATATCTGTAAGTACCTCACTGTATATACCGTACGCGATATCTGTGAGTACCTCACTGTGTATACCGTACGCGATATCTGGGAGTATCTTACTGTATATACTGTAGGCGATATCTGTGAGTACCTCACTGTATATACCGTATGCAATATCTGTGAGTATCTTACTGTATATACTGTAGGCGATATCTGTGAGTACCTCACTGTATATACCGTATGCAATATCTGTGAGTACCTCACTGTATATACCGTACGTGATATCTGTAAGTACCTCACTGTATATACCATACGTGATATCTGTGAGTACCTCACTGTATATACTGTACGTGATATCTGTAAGTACCTCACTGTATATACCGTACGTGATATCTGTAAGTACCTCACTGTATATACCGTACGCGATATCTGTGAGTACCTCACTGTGTATACCATACGCGATATCTGTGAGTACCTCACATTAAGTAGCTCTCCCACTTGTCGTTTAAACTGTGCTGCCTGCAGTCTCCCACCTTCGTCCCTCCATCCTTCCAGGTGCCATGACACAGAGCTGCAGTCGTTCTTACTCTGTTCCCACTCTTACTCCACTGTGGAGTTGATGGCAAACTCCTGCTCTCACTTGCAGAGTACATCCCGAGTTGGAGGGGGCTCCACACTGTCACTGCTTTCACTTGGATTACTACAGCTACTTCAGAAATGGTCTCCTGTTTCTTGTTTTTTCCCCACCCCATCAATCAGCCAGCCAGGTTAAATGTAACAGTTCATTCCCTCCTTGCAAAAAGCTTCCAGTGGCTTTCCTTTTCTACCCAGAATGAGAAGGAAGTAATATAAAGAAAGCTTCCAAGACCTTACCTCTGACTTCTTCCTCTCTCTCCTCACCACAGTCTGGCCCCTTTCTGTACTTGAACATCCATGCTTGTTCTTTTTGTCTGGAGTATTTCTACCTGGGCATGGTGCCTGACTCCCTCCTTTAGCTCTTTATAAACTCAGATGTCACTTGGTAAAGTCTTCCCTGATTACTCTTAAGCATTGCAATCTTCTCCCTTTCCCAGTTTGATAGCTTGGAAATGACACTTTATGTTACCATGTGTAAAGTGGAAACTCTATGGGACTGTGATTCGGTTGCTTTTTCTGCGGGATTTCCCCATATCTAGAATAACTTGACATGTGGTAGGTGGTCCAAAAGTACCCCCCCCCATGAGTTTATATTTCTAAAAAAAATATAGCTTTCTTCTGAGAAGTTAACTTGAAAATCACATCTAAATTTTTTACTTTGAATATTTAATTGTTCTGTTTCTCTCATTTAAAAAAATCATTGTCTTGCTGGGCGGTGGTGGTGCACGCCTTTAATCCCAGCACTCAGGAGGCAGAGGCAGGCAGATCTCTGTGAGTTTGAGGCCAATCTGGTCTACAAAGCAAGTTCCAGGAAAGGCACAAAGCTACACAGAGAAACTCTGTCTCGAAAAACAAACAAAAATCATTGTTTTATGCCTTTTGTTTGTATTTGAAATTACTGATTCTTTTTGGGAGGGGGTAACATTTACCCCTTGCATAAGTTGTAGTTCCTAACTTTATGTGTTATTTTGGGGAACGATTAAACATCTTTTCATCCCCTGTGATGTATATGCATTATTGATTACTATCATTGACTGTGGTGCTTTCTAACACTCCTAGTAAGATACACATCTTGCATTTAGGTGCCTTTTTATCAGAAGTTACAGCAATGTCATAGCTTTTTTTTTTTTTTCATGTTTTTCAAGAAAAATCAACACTGATTTCCACCTTTTTAACCTGAATTGAGAGTTTTGGGGCCATGGTAATTGAGCCTTTCATAGACTTTAGTTCTGTATAGCCAGTGTTTCTTAGCTTCTTTATTTGGAGCAGTTAGGTTCTACAGAGGGGTCTTGCCCTTAATTCAGTTTCTTTTGGCCAACAAGTCTTGAAATTTGTGTACTTGAAATAAATACCACAATGCCTTAGATTTCTCAAGTAATTTGCCCTGTTGTCAGACTGTATTTTGAGTTATATCCTAACTTTTCAATTGGAAAGAGTCACTGTAGCACTTAAGGTCACTTTGTTCCATCTATTCAGGATATCGTGTAGCAGCGGTGGATTAAGACTCAAATCTTCATAATTTTGTTAATCATACAGACCATATATTCCTCTGTGGTCCTTCACTACTTCATTAAGATGTATGGAATATAAAATGAAATCCAAAGCTAAGCAGACATGGGATTAAAGTTTTGTTTTCTGATACTAGAGAGTTTCTAATTGGAGATAGTTTAGGTCTGTGGCCTTGGTAACAGTCAACCTG
This sequence comes from Peromyscus maniculatus bairdii, assembly GCF_049852395.1. NCBI lineage: Eukaryota > Metazoa > Chordata > Mammalia > Rodentia > Cricetidae > Peromyscus > Peromyscus maniculatus. The sequence continues at coordinate 23,825,589 of NC_134854.1, read as the reverse complement.
AGAAAAACTTTGTATTTGGTTCCTATAGCAATAAAATGTATCTAACACTTAAGATTCAGTATCAACAAATAAAGATGTATGGGAATATAGATGAATTCTTCTAGGTGCTAACCAAGATTCAAACATCTACACATATGATAGACTCTAAATGGGAAAGCCTTTTGGAGTCTAAATGAGACTTTTCTCTAGAATTTCCTCAGTTTACCATAAACCTTTTCAAAACAACTAAGCTTCTAGAGCCTATTTAGTATTTATTAGTTTATCGTACAATGCAGGTGGGATTGTGAGAAATAAATGAGAGACAGTGCATATACTGCAAAGATAAGCCTTACCATGATCATCTTGTTGTGAACTCAGGGGTTTGGTCTTTGTAGAAGTTCACTTCTGCACACGTGTTTAAGAACGTTTTCATTACCAACTGAAATCTAACTCCACGATATTAAACATAGAACTTGTATCTGTTTCTTCCTATTTTCCTTTCTTTTTCCTTTCTTCTTTTCTTCTTCTTCCCCTTCTCCCCTCCCTCCTCTATTCCTCCTCTTTCCCTCTCCTCTCCCCAGCTCATGAGGCTCACTGTTTAACTTATTCCTGCTTTCAGACTCCTGGAAGCCCCTTTCCTAGCCTCCTGAATGCCAGGGTTAGAGCCCTGTGCCGCCGTTTCTACAAGTTTCATTTCTTCAGAGATGAACAAAGCTCAGTTGTTGATTGGAAAGTTCTTATGTTTATGTAGTGTATGTAAATTTGCAGTCTTTTACAGGGTTGTTTTTTTCTTTAAAAATATTTGTTAGCTGGGTGTAGTGGTACGTGCATTTAATTTCAGCACTCAGGAGGCAAAGGCAGTTGGATATTTTTGAGTTCAAGACCAACCAGAACTACATAGTGAGACCCTGTCTCAAAAATAATTCTTATTATTTTTATTATTGTTTATATGTGTATATGATGTGTATATGTGTTGAGGGCTGGCACTCATGTCCTGTAGCTCATATAAAGTTCAGAGGACACCTTTGTGGAGTGGATTCTCTCCTTCCTCATTTAAATTGATTCCAGGGGTTGAACTCAGGTTATCAGACTATCTATCATGTTTGGGGAGCGAATGCTTTTAGCTAAGCCACTTCCAGCCCTTTTTATGTTTATTTGGTTACTTTACATAGATATCAGTGATGATCTGATCCAAGTGTTCTCGTCCTCTTTGAAATCAAGACATGAATATTGAAGTGAACACATCTCTCATTTCTTGAGTACAAATGTGTGTGTATGTATGTGTATACATATTTAGAAGTTAGTATAAAAGCCTGGTGAAACATCAGAATGTAATGAATTGGTTCCTAGGTGATAATTCTTGTTATCAGCAAAATATGAGCACATATATATATATATATAGATTGGCTAATTGGATGTAGACTGCTTATTCTTTTTTGGGCATATATTGATTATACATTATGTTGGCTTTCCTAAGGACATATTGTACCTGACTTTGTCCTCACAGCACACACATAGCCTCATACCTCCCATTAGTCCCTTCATTCTCCTAAACAATTTCACTTCTCTTTCCATGCCATATATACATACATGGTTTGATGTATTTATATATCATCTAAAAATCTATAAATGAGAGAGAGCATGATATTTATCTGAGTCTGATTTAATTTAACACAATAATCTCCAATTGCATCCATTTCCCTGCAAATGACACGTGTGCTTCTTCATAGTTGGATAAAATTCCATTATAAATGTACATAACTTCTTTGTCCATTCCTCTGTTGACAGACAGCTAGGTTGATTCCATAATTTACCTATTGTGAATAATAATACAACAATGTACAAGTATCTCTGTGATGCTGACTTGGAATTCTTGGAGTAAATACCTGGGTCATATGATAGATGTAATTTTTGTCTTTTGAGGAGTCTTCATACTGATTTTGTGGTGGTTGGATTAATTTACATTCTCACCAGCAGCAAATAAGAGTTCAATTTTGTTTGCATCCTCACCAAGATTTGTTGTTCGTTTCTTAATGAGTGCCAGTCTGACTGCAGGATGGGGATGGCATCTCAGGGTTGTTTTATTTTATATTTCCCTGATGTCTAGTGATGTTGAACAGTTTTTCCACATTATTGGCCATTTTGTATTTCATCTTTTAAGAACTGTTTGTTCACTTCATCAGTATGGCTGGAATTTGACTCCAGTGTGAGCTTTTGGGAAGGGTTCAAATACACTTTTTTTTTTTTCCCAGTGTAGATATACACTTGACCGAGTGTTTACTGAGAAGGCCATCCTGCGAGGGAGTTTTGTTTTTGTTTTTGTTTTTGTTTTTTTTTTCTTAAGATAGATAGTAATAGAACATGTTCAGATCAGCATCATTTCTGGATTCTAAGGAATTGGTACTGTGGACGAGATAGGCAAATGAAAGAATTGAAAAAGGAAGGCTATCCACAGGTAAATATGGAACTGTGTCTTTGTTCTGCAGGGGATGTACTTTCATTGTTTCCTGGGAAACAAGTTCAAGTGCAAGGTAATTTATAAGCTTGGTTATGTCCTGAAAAGGTGGGCCAAAGGAGAATGTTTGTGATCTTTCTGTGCAAGACACCTCTCCACTAAGCTGTGCTTCTGCCTAAGGATTTTTTTTTTTTTTTTTTTTTTTTTTTGCATGTGGACATTGAATTGTTTCAGTATGAGTTTTTGGAAAACTATTATTTCTCCAGTGAATTGTTCTACTCCTTCAGTAAATGTCCAATAAACCATGCCATAATTGTGGTAGAGGGAATTTCTTCAGAATAGTTGAGTTACTCTTGCCAGAGAAAGGATTTAACAGTTGCTAGGTACTTAAAAATGAATTAGAATACAATCGAGGAAGATATTTGTAGCTCCTTTTTTTCTTATAAAGGACTATGAATATCATCTTGTAAAATGAGTGAATTAAACATTAAAATTATATTGCAAATGCAATCATATTGTATGTTCTTTTAGATCATGTACCTGTTAAATTCATATCCTGTTTGCTCAACATGCTTTCTATAGATTGTGGGTACTTCCTCCCAGATTAAAACTCTTCCTTTACCTAAAATTAAGTTTTTCTATAAAAGGAGAAATACTCCTTTTCATTAGGATAGCTTCTGACAGGGTGTTTATAAGCCATAGGGTCATACTTCTTGTTATGGTCCCACCCCAACTACAAGAATGACAAGTCAAGAATGCTGTTAGTCTTGTATTAGGAATACAAATTGATCAGCAACCCAGTACAGATCATTGCTTCAGAGAACCAGCCCTTTCCTGTGGCATTTGGATATGACCCAGACAATCCAGCTGACATCCATTGATGTTTTCCATGGCGTAAGGCCCATAGAGGAGTGCCCTAAATCCTGCTACAGCCTCAGATCTGTGTTCCATTCATTGAGCCTCTGCCTGTTTTCAGTGCAGCAGAGTGCATGCTGAGGCTGGAATAGCCCTGTGTCAGACAGTGACAGGTTTTAGCTTTGAGTCAGGACCAGACAGTTATGACCTGTAAATTCATAGTTCTAGAAATATTAGCATAGCCTTTTCCAACAGCAAGTTCGGAGTTCAAGTGACAGCAGGCTTTCTTAAGCTCTTTTTTAAAATGTTTTTTAGTGACATTTATTTATCTGCTTCTATGTGTGCATGTGCACCATAGCATATATTGTGGAGGTCAGAAGACAACTTGCAAGACACCACTATCCTTCTATTATATGGGTCTCGGCTATTGAATCTGGTTTGTTAGACTTGGCAGCCAGTGTTCTTTTCTGCTGAGCCATCATGCCTGCCCATCTTAAACTCTTTTAATCTTACCAACCTAGAGTCTGTATTGACCCTGCAAAAGTATGTATATCAGGTTGGAAAATCATCTGCTTCTAAGGGTCATGCATTTCATTTCATAAGAGCTTATTAGCAGCCTGGTTTTTAAGACTTTAAAAGTAAGGCCAGCAAGATGGCTCAGCCGGTAAATGTGCTTGCCTCTACTCCTGATGACCTGAGTTGAGTCTTTGTGACCTACATGGTGTAAGGAGAGAACAGACCCCGTAGGGGTTGCCCTCAGACCTCCAGGTGTGCCAACACTCATTTAGTCATGCAGACATACCCAAGTAAATGAATATAAAAAAAGTACATAAAAGCTCACCCAACTTTAAAAGTATATTGATACCTAGAGATTGTTTCTCATGTTATATTGACTTCACTTCTTACAGATCTTACACTTCTTAAAGTGTTTACACTATCATGTGGAAGTTGTCAGGCCTGGCAGCAAGTACCTGTGCTTGCTAAACCATTTCCTCAATTTACTACATTTTTTTTCTTTTTAACATTAATAAAATAACATTTTAAAGTGATTTTTTTTTCTGTGCATTTTTTTTTTATCTATGTGAGGGTGTCAGATCTGCTGAATCTAGAGCTACAAACAGTTGTGAGCTAGCATAATGGGTGCTGGGAATTGAACCCAGGTCCTCTGGAAGAGCCACCAGTGCTCTTAACCACTGAGCCATCTCTCCAACCCCATATTACATTGTTTTTTTAATAAGCAGTTTAGGCACCCTGAACCACTGTAATGAAGAAATGATTGGACATTCTGAAATCCAACAAACCCAATACCAGCACAGGGCTTGTGGCTGACCTCTTAAAGATAGCTGTCCCAAATTTGCTGTGTCAGCTTTTCCGTATAATACAGTACAATGTCCTTAGACAAATAAGGCTGAAATTATTGTGTCAACTCAATTCAACCTAATAAATTCTCTTAGGTTGAGCAGAGCACTGAATAAGAGAAAAGGTTCTTTTGAGTGAGGTGTTTTTGCACTCTGACACAGTGTAATACTCCATTTCTCCTAGAACAGTAATAATTTTAAGAATATTTTACAGTGGAGAACACAATAGAGCTAGTAAGATTTATTGATTTTGAAGGGTTGGATGGGTGCTAGAGAAATTGCTCAGCAGTTAAGAGCACTGGCAGCTCATTCATAGAAACCCCCTGGGTTGGATCCCTGCACCCAGTGGCAGCTCAGAACCATCCATAACTACAGTTCTGGAGGTTGAGACATTCTTCTGCTCTCTGTGGAAATTGCATGTAAGAGGTGCACAGACACACAAGGTAGCTAAAACACCCATACACATAAAATAATAATGAATACAACCTGAGTGCTGGGATTAAAGGTGTAGGCCACCACTGCTGGGCTGCACTTATTTTAAAATTAAAAACAATATAATATTTAAAAATATGAAAACATTGCTGAATCATCAGAAATGCTAAAGTTACCAAAATCAAACTCTTTGCTGATAGCACCAGATAGCATTAGAGCCTGAAATATTAGTCAGTATATTTAGTTCCAAATTCAGAGTTTGAAAAATAATCAACAAGGAAGATAAAATAGAACAAACAATATTGGAGTATCTGAAAAAATCAATTTACAAAGGCTAAGTACTACTTTAGAAAAATTTCCATTTCTGAATTTGCTTATGAGCTAGGCTGTGATCCTTTGAGACAATTGTGTATGAATAGGGATGGAAAGAGGGATGTCTCTTACAGCACTTGTATCCCAGGCTTGCAGTTTCCCCCTTGTGGACAGCATGCCATTTTCCCATTTGGCAAAGAGCATCAGTCAGCTGCTGCTTTTCCTAGCATTTTAATTTCTCCCTTTTCTAACCATATCCTTTACACACTATGAAAGCTATGTTGGTCCAAAAGGTGCCCTGAAAGAGCCAGGATGCATTAGATTATCTCCTTTTCCTGATTACTGAAAAGATTTAAGGACTAAACATAATCAGTTTTTTAATTATTACTCTGATAATACTGTTGTGTTTGTGTAGCCATTTTATTTCAAATGCTACCATAATATGACGCGAACAGCAAAGTTAATTTGAGTTCTATAGTGTATATTACAGGGAGGTTACTTTCTTCTTTAAAAGACTTCCTAGTTCATTTTCAGAATACTTTCTAAATACTGAGAAATTTTACTGTACACTTTTTGGAACACATGAACTTCTAGGAAGCTAATAAGAATGAAGCTACACTCAATTCCAACCTAGTAAGCAGTTGGCAAGCTAAGCTCCAGCCTTTGCTTTTAGCATTATTTCTCATTCAGACTTTCTTGCTCACTGCTCCTCCCTTCTGCTTACCAACTCTGTCCCTTTCATTTAGTACTTCTTTGTGCAGATACATGAGAGAACTATAGAAAAGTAATGAAAATGAATACAATTGAAAAAGAAGTTCCTTTTAACAGTCAGATACCCAGTGAGTAGCAAAGCCTAGACTACCTATTGTACATAATTTTGATATAGAACACAGAGGTGGTGATTTTTTTTAAGGTTTCATTTTCTTTTTTTCTTTTCTTTTCTTTTTTAAAGAGAATAAGTACTAACTTCTTTGAAAGCAGCAACTAACAAACAGTTGCTGGAAAATGCTGATAATAGAAAAATCACCAAGTATCTACTGTGTGTCAGACATTAAAATAAGCACTCTGGGAGATGGAGAGGATGGCTCAGTAGTTAAGAGTACTTTGTGCTCTTTGGGAACCTGAGTTCAGTTCTCCGTGGCCACATGACAGCTCACAATCATCTGTCCCTCCAGTCCCAGGAGACACCCTGTTCTGGCTCTGCGGGCACCAGGCATGCACATGGTGCACAGACACACGTGCAGGCAAAGTGACACTGCCTTTGTAGTCCTGAGCACCCCGGAGGGTGATGTTGTCCTTCCTGTCATGGTGGTTAGGAAATTGAGGTGCAAAGAAAGTCATTTATAACAGAATTAGAAATGTCCTTTTCTGTGCTTTTTGCACCAAACCAGGTATCAGCAAACTGTGGTCCACTGTCCACATTCTGCTTGCCTGTTTTTATGTTTTTGATATGGATTGTCTTAGTTTTGGCTGTGATGAAACGCTGTGACCAAAAGCAGTTTGGGGAAGAAGGCTTGCATATCTTGAGTCACAGTTCACAGTGGGAAGCCAAGACAGGAACTCAAACTGAGCAGGAACCTAGAGGCAGAGGCCAGCCCAGTCTGGAGGGTACCACCCACAGTGGGCCTGCCCTCCCACATTGATGACTAGTTAAGAACCTACCTGTGATCTTATGGAGGCATTTTTCATTTGAGATTCCCTCCTCTCAGATGACTAGCTAGCATCAAGTTTGACATAAAACTAGCCAGTACATGGGGGTCTCATAAATTTCTACTGGCAACACCTTTTAGTTCTGGAATTATAGGCATGTGCCACTGTGCTCAGCCTCAGCCAGTTTTATAAAGTTTTATTAGAACACAACTATGTCCATTTTTAAAAGGTCTTTCTCGTGACTTTGAAACAATAACACAACAGTCGAGAGTTGTAACAGATATATGGCTCCAAACCCACATTTATTCCCCTTTGCAGAAACAAAATGTACTGATCCCTACATTAAAACCATATAAATTGGATTCCCTATAATCTAACAAACCAAAGTATTAAACAACAATAAGCCATGAATGTTTAAGAGCTAGTAGCGTTCAGTTTAGAAGAAAAGTCTTAGATGACTTAAATGCCTATAATTCTGTTTTAGCTCATTTTTTAAAAAAGCAATGTGTATAAGTATCTCAGTTTTCTGTTAAAGAAATGTACAAATATCTTGTTTTAGTTCCGGTGAATACAGGTTAACATTTCAGTGGTCTAGATGTGACATTTCAACTATACCTTTACTTGTGGTGATTGGTGTTTGCATTCCAGCAGAGTTCTTTGTTTATAAAAGATACAGCATAGCTTAAAATTTTGAAATTTGTTAAAGTAATAAGTTTCAACTCAAGAGTTGCCTGCTGGGACTGGAGAGATGTCTCTGCAGTTATAAGCACTGGCTTCTCTTCTGTAAGACCTCGCTCGGTTTGATTCTCAGCACCCACATGGCAGCTCACAGCCATGGGTAACTCCAGTTCCTGGAGATCTCATGACCTCTTCTGGCCTCCAGTGGTGCTGCATGCACATGGTGCTCAGACATAGACACAGGCAAAATATCAATACACTTAATTTTTTTTTTAAGTTGCATATTGAAAAGTTAGAGATGTATAGGGACCAGTTGTGGCAGGGAGTAACTGTATAGGGAACCGATACAAAACTACTCAGTAGACTTTTTTTTTTTTGCCATTTTTCGGTCATATGTCTAAGAGGCTTTCTTTTTTAAAAAAAAAAATTACATTTTACTTACATAGGTGGGTGTAAATATGCCATGGCATATGTGTGAGGTTAGAAGACAGCATTCGAGAAACAGTCAGTTCTCTCCTTCCACCAGGTGGGGCCTGGAGATTAAACTCAGGCCCTTTAGGCTTGGCAGCAGTCACCTTTATCACTGAGTCATCTCACTGGTCCTGAAGGCTTTCTTAGTAGTCAAAAGAAGTCAGTTTTGAAGCCAACTCTATCAATTTCATGTTGCTCTAGTATTTTGAAATAGCACTTTATGTTGTTGTTCCCAAAATCTTACTATTTTTATGTTTATGTGTCTCTTGCCTGCATGTATGTCTGTGTGCCATGTATGTACAATGTCTATGGAGGCCAGCAGAGGCTGCTGCATCCTCTGGAACTAGAATTATGGATGGTTGTTAGCAGCCAGTGGGTGCTGAGAACTGAACCCAGACCTTTGCAAAAGCAGCCAGTGCTCTTAACTGCTGAGATATCTTTCTAGCCTCCATCCCTAAAATTCTCACACACTTTCCCAAATAGCAGTTCTCCAGTATTTGACAACTTAGATTGTTTTTGGCTTTTTTGAGACAGGGACTAATTAATATAATCAGCTCTAACTATCCCAGAACTCACTGTCTAGACCAGGCTGTCCTCAAACTTACATAGATCCACTTGCCTCTGTCTCCATACCCAGCCCAACATCTCAACTCTTTTTTAAAATGTTTTTAATTTAAATGGAATCCTATCACTTGCTCCCTCCTTTCCCTCTCTCGATCCCCTCTCAGCTAGCCTTCTTTGAACGCTCCCCTACTCTCAAGTTGATATCCTCTTTTTCTTTGGTTATTATTGTTACACACATGTATATGTATCTGCATGTACAAATACCCACACACAACCTGCTGAGTCTGTGTGTGTGTGTGTGTGTGTGTGTGTGTGTGTGTGTGTGTGTGTTTGAGCTGATCGTTCTGCATTGGATAACCAATAATGGGGCTCATTCCTGGGAGAGGCTAATTCTTCCCCTAGCAGCCATTGGTCTAGAGTTTTTTTTTTTTAAGGGGTGGGACCCTAACAGAAAATTCCCTTCCATGTAAATATGCCCATTGATATTGTCATTATTCCTGCCTTGTTTATGCAGCCATTTCTAGAGAGAGGTTTTCACAGCTGACTTCCTGGTATTCTGGCTCTTACACTCTTTCTGCTCCTTCTTCCAAGGTGTTCTCTAATATGTAGATGCAGGAGCTGTGATGTAGATGTACCCCTAGCATCTGTTGATCCCTGTCTTCTGTCAAGTTGTTCCTTTTCTATTATGGTCTCCATTTGCTCTAAAAGAGTCTACAGAGGGTGGGTAGATACAATTGTTCAGGAAAGGGGACTCTAAAAAGAAAAAAAGAGAAGGAGAAAATATCAGAACGTGTAGTGAATAAAACTTATTTTAACTTTAAAATTCATGGTCTTTTTTTAACATTGGTGTTGGAGCGACTAGCACCTCATGAAATGACCAGCCTTGTCTGACATCAGTATGAACTGTGACAGTAGTAAATACTTTTTGGAAAGGATTAATTTTTATTACTGTTTATACTTAAGTATATACGTATATGTCTTTGTGTGAGTATGTACTGTGAGTGTGGGTGCCTGTGGAGGCCAGAAGAGGGCGTCAGATACTTTGGAGCGGAGTTGCAGATGGTTGTGAGCCATTTGATGTGGGCGCCTGAGCCATACTCAGGTCCTCTGCAAGAGCAGTGAGTGCTCTTAACTGCAAGCCATCTCTGCAGCACCTAAACATGTATTCTTATGTTTATTTGTGCATATGTGTGTTTCTGTATGTGTGTGCTGTGCACATGTGGGTGCTTGAGACGCCTAGAAGAGGGGTCCCTTGTTGCTGGAGTTACATGTAACTGTAATTCAGATCCTCTGGAAGAGCAGCAAGTGCTCTTAAATACTTTCAATGAAGAATTTCAACATACTTTTTGGAAATCTACTATAGAAAGTAAATAGTCATGTAAAATAATGTTAAAAAGTTTTATGACTAAGTACAAACGGGAAAGATTTAAATGTATGTCATTCTGTTTCTACGATTTTAAGAATTAATAATATTTTATGCTACTAATAACAGTTTCCATGTAGAGAAATAGCATGTACATGAAGAGAGATTATGTTGTATTGATTGTTTTTATGAAGTATAGAGCTTTACATATTTTGTCAGGTTTAATCTTTAAAATGGCATTCTGCAGTTAGTAATATATTCTAGATGAGAAAATCAAGGTTCTTAGTTACAATCTTGTCAATTACAAACTAGTTCTATTCTTAAAACTTTCAATTCACTATACCATAGAGCATCAGTTAGTCTGTATAAAAAGTGTATATGACCAAACTAAAGTAAAGCCGGTGTCAGGAAGAATTGAAAGGGGATATATAGGTTTATGCAAGTGACTGTACCATTTCACAACATCCCCCAAAGAACATGGACCAACATCTGTATATACTTTCTTCCTATTTCCCGGTTTTCCAGCATTGCCTGCCTTTTCCATTTTATAATCTAAGGCATGGCATTTAGTTGTCATGCACACTTAGTCTCCACTAATCTGTAAACGGTTGTACAGTTTTCTCACCTCATTGATCTTAACACTTTTGAAGAGTAGTGTCTCAATTCTCGCTTCTCTATCTTCTCATTTAAATGGGTATTAAGCATCTTTGGATGAAAATATTATAGAACATAGGAAATCTTCTTGTATATCAAGTCAAATTACATCATGTTATTATGTTACAGGAGGTGTTAGCCTGGATCATTGTAAGTTTACTTTATTCACTTAGTATTATCAGTATTAAGGACATTATTTGAATATGTGCTAACATCTTTCTCCTCAATCATCTGCCTACTAATTAAAAAAACAACTATGTTGTTGGTACAGTAAATGAAAGGAATGAAACTATTTATAAGTGATAAGTAGACAACCCCCCCAAACTAGGTTTTTCAAATTTCTAGGACTAAGAAGTGAATTTAGCAGGTTCACAGGATACAGGGACAATATGCAAATTGAACCATATCTCTGTATGCTAAAAATGAGCGTGGGGGTGTTCATGTAAGTTTGTGTACATAAGCACTCTGGTACACATGCTGCAGGTGTGTGCAGAAGCCAGAGTTTGATGTTGGATGTCTGTCTTGATTGCTCTCTACTCAGTTTTCTGAGATACAGTCTCACTGAACTGGAGCTCATTGATTCAGTGAGGCTTGTCAGCCAGTGTACTCCAGGAATCAGCTCTGCCTCCCAGAAAGCTAGAGTTGCGTATGTGCCCGTCTAACTTGTACATGTATCCTAGGGAGCCTTGTTCATCAGGCACGTTACCTGCCGAGCCATTTCCCTAGCCCCTGAGCATTTGATTTTTATTAAAGTGCCATTTAGAATAGCACCATCAAAAGACTTGTACTATACATCCAATTTATACATTTATGTAATATTACATGTTACATAGAAAATATTCCTTAAAGGTTTTGATTCAAACAAAGAATGAACAGTTGCTTTGGGTAACTGCAGCTGTGCCTGTGAAAAAGAACAGGGACATGGCTGGCAGAGTTCTCGGCAAGACTTCTGAGGAGAATCTGAATGGCATGAACGAAACTCTTACTTGACGTGCTTCTGCACACTTCCAGGTTTATTGATCAGATTTTAAAAATGAAACAGTCCTGAAAATAACAAAGCCGCAAAAGGCTTCTTGATGCCATTATGCCTTTCAGCATGAGTAGCAGTAATATTTAATGCACATTTAGAGTATTATTGATTTTTTTAAAAGTCGTCTTGTAACTATTTAAAGTACTCCCAAGATATATTTGATGTAAATTATTGTTCCTGTAGATCATTTTGCTAAAGTAATATTTTTATATAAATCAAAGAAATATGTTGTTAATCTAATATACATTATGGAAAAGTTTGTAACTAAGCAGCATTGCATCAGAGGAGTGAATACCAAAACACCTGAAAGCTTTCATATTCTTAAGAGAGGTACTTCACAACCTACAGGATATCCTTTATATTTATGTAGATAAAAGTGTACAGTATGCTGAGTGGAGTTCTTATTAAGAATAATGTCAACCAGGCATAGTGACACACCGGTCCTTTCAGCACTCTGGAGATGGAGCAGAGTCAGGAAGGTCACTAAGTCAAAGCCAGCTTAGGTGTCTTAGTGAGATGCTATCTCAGAGCACAATAACAAAAATGTTAAATTGTTAAATGCTTAGAGCCATACACAACAAAACATTCTTTTACTGAGAACGAATACTTTACTCTGCACTCTGTTAAGCAAAAGAGTAAACTAAAATCTAGACTGTCCCTGAACAGTCTCAGAAGACTCTATAATACACTGTGAGAAGTATAGCATGTGGGAGAGAAGATTTGCTTCTTCCACAGATGAGACCATGAAGTAGTATGTCAGGCTAAAATTTCAGCAGCTCTTTTTGTGACTGGTGTGGTCAAATTAATGTATTAATATTTATGTACATACAAATACATGTAGCATATAAAGTAGTTATTTAACAGTGGTAATCTTCAGGTAAATAGTCTGGGTTTTCTTTGTGGTTCTTCTAAATTAAGGGTCTCATGTTCCACAGGCTGGTCTCTGCTTCACTATGCAGCCTAGTGTGACCTTGAACTCCAGAGTCTCCTCCACCTCCCAGGGTATTACATGTGCATGTCGCCACACTTGGTGTATGTGGGGCTGGGAATCAAACCTGTGACTTCATGCAAGATTCACAAGCATTCTACCAGCTGAACTACATTCTTAGACCCTGAGTTTTGTTTTTGCTTAGGGGAAGTCAATATTCATATTTTTAAAAATTGCTATGAATATATTTGTATACTTAAAACTTTATAAACCAGTAACAGAAATGTCAATAAACAATTGATTTGTGGCCTTGTTGAGGATAATGGTGAACCATTATGGACTTCTGTAGTAAGCACATAATTCCTGTCTCTAAAACAGGTTTGGTGATTTCTTACCCTGATAGTTAGTTGGAAGGAGCTTTTAAAACATTGATGTCTGTATATTGAAATCACCCAAGGAGCTTTAAACATCAATGCCTAGGTACTAGGTACAACACCTGGACACTTTTCCTGGAATTTAATCCAACACCTGGACACTTTTCCTGGAATTTAATCAATCCAATAGGATTGTTTGAAGTTCTCTAGGCTACTAGGATATATTGCCACATTTGAGAGCCACTATTTTATAAGAAACTTAAAGGTTTTTCCATCATTCAAGTTGTTCTTTTTGAAATTGTTACTGCCTTGTAAAAAAAATTCATTTTACAACATGAATATTATTTTTCAAGTGATTTTTTTTTTTTAAAGCTTTGCTTGGGTAGCCAACCTGTCATTGAATAAAAAAGGGTAACGTACACATCCTCTGCATTTACCTTTCTGCCTTCTGTATTGTCACACATTCCCTAAGGCATGAAATAATTATATCCCTGCCCTGTACAAAAGCTGGTCATTATCAGTCTATTAGATTAGACTTTAAGTTCCTTATCTTTCCCAACTTGTTTTCATTCTTATCGCCTGTTACTCAGTGCTAGCGTCTAAATGCGATGCATCCTTACCAGCTCTTCCAGAGCACTCCTTTTTCATGTCTGCTTTTGTTTATGCTGTCTCCTTTGTTGCTAATGTTGATGAGTACAGTTCTGTTACTGTGATGAAATACCTGAGAGGGGAGGGAGGGCTTCCTTTTGCTCAGTTTCAGAGGGTTTAGGCCCCAAAGCATCAGGGCCTGTGATGGCACAGTACATCGTGGTGGGAGTATGTAGTGGGGGAATTCTGTTTAACTCAAGGTCACAGGGAAGCGCAGAGTGAAGAAGGGACTAGGTCTCCTAGAGCTATGTTCCTCAGTGTCACAGTTCACTCCTGATGGTTTCACAGACAAAATGGCTCTTTGGGGGACAGTCACATCACAGCAATAGGAATTTAACGATAGATACAGAAAGGATACTTAGAACTTTCTAGCATTGAACCATTAAACAAGGTCTGTTGTGGATACTTGACATAAACTTTCTCTCATGATCTTTATACCCGTGTCTGCAAAATAGTCATTTTCCTTACTGTGCAGATGGGAACTTGACATTTTCAGGGGATAATTAACTTGCTTAAAAGTAGTCTCAGCAAATATGACATTTCACATTTCAGATATATATATATATATATATATATATATATATATATATATATATATATAATTTGCTTTCCTTTCCCCCACTTCCCATTGCCCATTTGGTCATCATGACTTCTTCCCACATGTAGTGTGCACAGATATTTAATGTTTTCAGCCTTGCTTTGAATCCTTTGTAGAGGAAAATTTAATGACTTTAAAAGATAGGATAATCATTATCTACATTTACTGTGTCTGATCAGTATCAATAAGTTGTATAGTTTTACATGTATTTATATTTTAAGTCTTTTTCTGGTAAGTACTTAGCAGTTTTATTTTTCCTGAACTATAGTTCTTAATTGAAGAAAACCTTTTTGTTCTTTTCTTAGTACTGCACAAATTGACTTAGTAATACCTACATATAATTAACTGGGCTGTGTTTCTAGTTGGGGTTTTCTAAAGGAACAGAACTGACAGAATAGCATGCACTTGTGTGCTATTCTGTGTGCGTGCATGCGCGTGTTTGTGGAGGGGTGCTTATTAGAGTGGCTTACAGGCTGTAATCCTAGTAGCTCAACAATAGCTTATCTTTTGACCAGAAGGTCAAGAGTTCATTAGTTATTCAGTCAGTGAGCCTGGATGTCTCAGTAGTTCCAATCTGGTGCTGGCGTGGAGAGCTGCTGTCTTACGTCTCCATTAGAATTCTGAAGAAGTAGGTTCTAATGCCAGCAGATGAATGCCTCAGCAACAGAAAGATGGACTTGCCAGCAAGAGTGAGGGAGAAGGCAAAAAGCAAAAGCTTTCTTCTTCCTTGTGCTTTTATGTGAGCTGATGGCAGAAGGTGCAGCCCAGAGTTAAGGTGTGTCTGCTCATCTCAAGTGATTCCAGTCAAGAAAATTCTCGATGGGCGGTGGTGGCGCACGCCTTTAATCCCAGCACTCGGGAGGCAGAGCCAGGCGGATCTCTGTGAGTTCGAGGCCAGCCTGGGCTACCATGTGAGTTCCAGGAAAGGTGCAAAGCTACACAGAGAAACCCTGTCTTGAAAAACCAAAAAAAAGAAAAAAAAAAGAAAATTCTCCACAGGTGTGCCCAGCTGCTTGGGTTTTAGTTGATTCTTGATGTCATCAGGTTTTAAACCAAGATTAGCCCTCATGGAGTATAAGTGTATTCAACCATAAAAGTCAGTGCAATTGATTTTCTCCTGTGAAGAGAAAAGTTTCTAAATGTAGACAACTTTTCTAGATAAAGTGCAGCTGTACAGCCTTATAATCTTGGTATGGTAAAATGTTAAAATTTAACTAGAAGTTAATTTGACCAATGTTAAAAATATGACAAATTTGGCAGCATGTAATATTTTTTTCCCTTCATCTACTTCCCAGATATTATTAATATTTGTAATTGTCTCTTTAGGATACTGCTTTGTAATTACTTTGTTACAATCTAATTTGATAACTTTTCCTTCATTAGAATATACAACATGTTGTAGAAGTATTCAAGAAGTGGCTGAAGGAAGAAAGTGCCACTGCCTATCAGAAAATAAAGCAAAACATGGGAAATACAACCACCAAATTCCGCAAAGCACTCATCAATGGTGATGAAAACCTGGCTTGCCAAATATATGAAAATAATCCTCAGCTAAAAGAATCCCTTGATCCAAATACATCTTATGGAGAGCCCTATCAGCACAACACTCCATTACACTATGCTGCTAGACATGGAATGAACAGAATATTAGGGTAAGTGTTACTTTAAGCCCATTGATAAGTAATCAGCGGAAAGGAAAATATTTGTGATCTTTGAAAATGAATACTGGCATAGATCTGTGTTATGTGATACTATTCTGGGTTAAGTTTTCTAAAAACTGAGAGTACCCAAATAATTTGGTATGATTGTGATTTAGTATGATCTATATTGTTTCTGGATCAAACCAAAAGTTCTAATAGTGAAGGTAGCTCACACATACTTGTTGCTTTGAATGTATTTTTATCCAGAGTGTGATGTAGAAAATAGACAGATTAGACTACAGAGGAAAGTTGAATAATCTCAAGGTAAGAGTGGGCAATAGCCAAAGGGACCATTGCAGAGCAGTGTATTGTCTCAAGAGTGAAAGTAGTTAAAGAGATTAAGAATAATTCAGAGACATTTACCATTAGAAGTGAAAGACTATCAACAGCACACTAGGGACGAGCCCTTCCTCATTATCAGAAATTTATAAAACTAAGAACTGAAACGACAGAACTCTGATTACTGGAATTGAGATCTGAGTCATAGCTTAGCTCTGGGTTATAGGTATGATATCCTGAACTTCCTGGAAGGTCATTAATAGATAACTGTCTAAACATAAAATTATTAGCTAGCTAGAGGCTTTCTGTTTAAAAAGAAAAAAAAAAAGTGACACGTTAGTTTCCCCTCACCTAAGAATCAACCCAAAAGAAAAACCCTCTCAGGAAAAGCTGTCTGTTGTAGAGACTTAAGAAATAATACAAAAGTTGCCTGAATTATAGAACAGACAAAGTGACCTCTTTGGTCATTGTTCACATTCACCCCTTACGAGTGTACATTGTTTTGCAATGGCCCCTTTGGACCACTAACTGCCAACAAACCCTCTGGGAGGGAAGGAGCCTCATAGGCTCTTCCCCTACCCGTGATAAAATACTGAATGACCCAGTCTTGTTCAAGTCCTGTGCAGATCGGCACAGCTTTCATGAGGTGAGGAGTGAGTACAGTAGTTGCTATGTCATGTCCAGAAAACATGTTTTTGCTGCATATCTCCCTGTCCGCTAGCTCTTGCATTCTTTCCACCCCTTCTTCTGCAGTGTTCCCTGAGTCTTAGAAGGGGTGGTACATATCCCAGCTAAGGATGAGCATTCTGTTGTCACGTTTGGCCAGTTACGTTTTCTTCAGTAGTTGGTGCCCACTGCAATACAGCACTAGTCTCAAATGGTGAATGAGAGCTGAGGCCTTAGGCTGACATTTTCTCAAAAACTAATTAGATCTTTCAAGTAAAACAACTGCTGGTCTTTGATGCTTATGATAAAATTTGATCTTTCAAATGAATGCTAAAATTTTGAAAGACTCATTCTTTATATTCAACTTGACAATTTCCAAGTTCTTATATTCTAATAAAATTGGTAGTGATAAAAACCAATGTAATTTATTATATAATAAAGATAACATAGAAGGTTTCTGTAACTCAGTGAATCAGTATATTTCACATTGGTTTATAATTATTTAAAGTTCTGCACTGATTATAAAATTTTAAATGTAGCTTAGACCATTAGATGTTTAGTTAACACTACAAAAAGTTCACTCATAAGTTTTTAACTAATGTTTAATAATCTGCCACTTGTTAGATTTTTGGTGCGTTATCAAATATTAGCATTCAATCATTTAAAAAGGCAATTTAAAATTACTTTTCTATTTTTTAAACTATTTAAAGTCCAGATTTTGTTCATATACTAAACTCCAACCAACATATGTTAAGACAGACTGAGTCCTTTGAAAAACTCATCTGAGTGTTGGAGAAGCTAAAGGAGGAGTGGACAAAAGCCCCACCCCTAATCCAGAAACAATCTCTATTGATAACCACTTGTGAATGAAAACTTAGTTTCCTTCAAGCGAGTCTCACCAGGGAAATAAACTATTCTTCAGGGCAGGCTGCATGCCAGCAGTAGATACCAACAAAAGAATAAACTCAGTGCCATCGTTGGAGGTTCCTTGACTCATAATGCCATGTCAGGGCTTCTCCTTTATGTTTTGATTCTTTTATTTTTATTAATTTTTTTAAAAGTACCCTTTTGCATTGGGATATCCTCTACCCTCCTCCTTTTTTCTCCTTTTTTATTTTCTTTCCCTTTCCCTTCCCCCTATTTTATTCTCATACACTATTTAGACACTAAAGTTCATTTTTCTTGTGTATGTGTATGAGTCGTGCACATGAGTGCACCCAGACATGTGCCCCAACTCGTGGCGGAGGTCAGAGGACAACTTTGAAGAGTCAGTTCTGTCCTTTTACCATGAGTTCTGTGCCCGTAACTCAGATTGCCAGGCTTGTGTGGCAAGCTCTCTACCTTCTCAGTCATTTCACTGACTCCCAATCTTCTTAATTGAGTGATACTTCAATGGAAATTGGATTTTTAGCTCTGAAGTAGACCTTACCTTTAAAATTGTTATCTTCTTTGTATTTTTAGGTAGGAAAAAGTTGTTTTTATCCTTCCTTTCCATTTTAGGACTTTTCTTTTTGGTAGAGATGGAAACCCAAATAAACGGAATGTGCATAATGAAACATCTATGCATTTGTTGTGTATGGGATCTCAAATCATGATCTCTGAAGGCACCCTTCATCCTCGCTTAGCACGCCCCATGGAAGATGATTTCAGAAGGGCGGATTGTCTGCAGATGATATTAAGATGGAAAGGAGCAAAACTTGACCAGGGTGAATATGAAAGAGCAGCTATTGATGCTGTTGATAACAAAAAAAACACACCCCTTCACTATGCTGCAGCCTCAGGGATGAAAGCCTGTGTAGAGGTAAAGCCTGGTTTCTTTTCAGTATTTTGTGCTAGAAACTGTGTGTATTGATAATATGTGGTTGTCAGTGTTGGCTTTGTCTTAGCAGTTCTTACCTCTTTATTCATTGTAAAAGAACCAAAGCCCTTTATAAGTAGAGTTATTTCATTGTGTTAGGGAACAACAACAACAACAACCATGCAGCTTGCCAGCCTTTTGGAATACAATGTAATCAAGATCAATAATGTTAACATCTCCTAAGATAACAAAGTCAGCTAAGTACTGTCATACTGAAAATAATAGGGTTTGGGGTTTGGGTTTTTTTTTTTTTTTTTTTTTGTCTTTTTTGAGGGGTGATTTTTTTTTTTAATTGCCAGATTATGAAATTTAACAGATCTTGAATGTAGGGGAAAATGACATGTACGACCTATTGATATATTTTCTTTTCTTGATTTGTTTATCAAATAGGTAACTGCTAATAGATGCATTTGTTATACTCCTTTTTAAAACCTTGTCTTTAAAATATCTTGTTTCTTTTGAATCTGTGTTAAAGTATTCCTGAATACATATTACATTTTGATTTATAACTATCTTTATATAGTTTTATATATCTTTATAAAGCATCTTACAGCTTAGATTAAAAATCACCCATTTAACCCATAATTTCTTAAAAGACATTGTAACTGTCAGTGTCACAGCTTTGAGGGGGAAAGGTATCCTGGCAGTCGGAAGCCAAGGAATACCACAAAATCACACTGTACAACAAACCATACACAAGAGATTTATGGGGAGAGAAAAAAAGAGGTTGCCTCTGCTCAGGAGAGAAGGAACAAAGAACTGCGCAGGAGGTGGGCTTTATATAGGGTTTCTTGGGAGGCAGAGCTTTCCAGGGTGGCCTGGGATTGGTGGGATTTTGTAGGCTAATATTGGGGCAAACTCAGGGATTGGTGGGATTCAATAACCTGATGTGGGGGCAAGCCGAGGGATTGGTGGGATTCTGTGGCCTGATCTTGGGGCAAGTTCAGGGATTGGTGGGATTCTGTGGCCTGCTCTTGGGGCAAGTTCAGGGATTGGTGGGATTCTGTAGTCTCATCATGGGCTTTTTTTTTAATGGCCTTTAGAGTAGCCTGGGGCCTGGCCACTTACTTGCCTCGCGGGACTGGACCTCGCACTCAGAGCAGTTTGGGGGCAGGGCTTGGGGGCAGGGCCTGGCCGCTTGCCCTATAGTAACTCTATATAGTATCATCACTACTGTTCATACCACAGTTCATATTTTCTCAGCTACCAACATTCATGTTAATCCATACATAATTGATAGAATTTCTTTATATAGATGTACTTAACTATGAACAGGGCGCCTTATAGATTGGATCAGTCTTTTTATTCTAAAATTTGTGTACTTTATTTTAAAAATAATTCTAATAAAATTAAAAATATATATCAAAGATTTAATATTTAATGTGTCTTTAGTGTTACACTTTTAAGTTGATATCAAAATTATGAATATATTTTTAAAGATTGTAACCACAATTTCATTAGCATAGGTAAAGATCAACTTTTGTTACTTCTTGAACTCTTATGATCTTGTTTTCTATTACTGCCATTTGTTACTTGTTAATCTTTTAGAAACTTTGTCCTTTTGTTTTCTCTGTTTGTATCACCTTTGCCCACTAGTTAGTGAATTATGATCATTAACATGAATCTGTTTCCAAGCAGTGCTTTTGAACATTGACTCAACATGTAAAAAGATGTCCTAGGCCTTGGAGGGAATGCATATCAACAGAATTCCTGACTTTTTACACAAGCTTTCCTGAATATTGTTCTGCACTCCCTCCTAGGGAAGAATCTGTTGTGGTGACTCACATGTGTGGGACTCTGTGGTTCTTTAAATGTGTTAAGGTAGAAATAGCTTGTTCTTGTTAGTAGCAATAATGCTCTTAGTTTCTGCTTTAATAACTTGCTTCCAATAATTCTCAGTAAGCAATGTTAAGTAGAGGTCAGTTTTTAGTGTATTTACAATGTTGTGTGTATTAAACTGTTGAAAAACTGGGGTGGTAATTTTACCAGTATCTTTTGGTTGTTGTTCACAGAGGGGTATCTTATATAGTATTTGGAAGGTCTGGTGAGTGCCATGATATATGTGTGTTTCTCTTTGCACTGCTTAATCTACCAGCATAACACATCACATGAGCCACTCTGGTTTGGTGACTGTTCTGTTTTCTATATTGAGAAAAGCTTGTTGATTTACTGTAAAGCATTCCAAATGGAGCCTTATGAACACCTCACATATATTCCAGCATTTATTGACAAATTTTAGTGTAATATTTTGCCCACTTAAAGTTTATCACCAATGTCTTAACTATACTCTTGTTCAGCTTTAGGCCCTTACTGACTTTTTTTCATGCTTATTGTTAAACTAAAAGTATTTCCCTGGGAAGCATATATTAACTTCTCTACAGAGGCCTTATCTGTTTTCCTAGCATAAGTGCTTAAAAGAAACACATGATAATATGTAGCCTATTATGTAACTAAAGTTCCTAGAATGTCATGTATCTTATAAAATTTAGTAGCATGGGTAATTTAAATACTTTCAAACTTCTCTACATTATTGCTTACAGTTTTTATTATAAGAATAATAGGGCTAAGTTCAATTTCTATAATAATTTTTTAATATTTTTAATGCTTAGTGGTACTAAGTGTCATATAATGGTATAGGTTGAGTGAATAAATACCACCAGATATTTATTTTTCATAAAACTATGAAATTATCTAGTGATGGAAGGGGCAGAGATGTTTATTATTGGTCTTGCCTATGGGACTTTAACTTTTAGGGGATCATATTTATGGAAACATTTCTTCTCTAGTTGTTAGTTTTGGTTCTCTTCTTTACATGTGTTAGTTTTCTCATTGCTTTGACAAAAGCAGCTTAGGACACAGTGTGAGGTTGTAGTTAATGACAGCAGAAAAGCGTGATAGGGTGCGTGGCTCTGACTGTGGGAGGAGAGGGTCCATCTGGGACTCCTTCTTTAAGGAAAGACCAGCAGGCAGAAAGCAGACAGTAGGACCAGGCTGTAACATTTGAGAACTCACTAGCTTACTCTCCTGATTCTTGCTAGTGCTTTCTTAATCAACTGTTTTTCTTTAAAACAAAACAGCAACAACAACAGAAAACAAAACCCACATAAAATTAGAAAATCTTCAGGCCTACTCCAGTGACCCATCTCCTACAGGGAAACTCCACTCCCTAAAGGTTCCACATTCTTCCAGAACAGTACTATTAGTTGAGAACCAAGAGTTCAAACACCTATTTCATATTCAAGGTATATTTCACATTCAAACCACAACAGTATGTTTATTTAAGAGTAGAATTTAGAGAGTTATCTGGGGCTGGAGAGATGGCTCAGTGGTTATGAGCACTTGTTACTTCTGGCAAGGACTCTGGGTTCAGTCCCCAGCACCCACATGGTGGCTCACAACCAGCCCTATTTCCAGATCCAGGGGATCCAACACCCTCTTCTGAACTCCAGGCACTCACATGGTTCATAGGCATACATGCAGGTAAAATACTCATAAACAAATAAAAAAAGAATTTAGAAAATTATTTGACAGTTTCCTCTACATTTAATCATTTGCAGTTTCCTTATGGTTCCTGTTTTCTGTTTGTTTGCTTGCTTGCTTTTGAAATTAGAGTCTGTTAATGTAGCTCTGACTGTCCTGGAACTCACTATGTAGACCATGCTGTCTTCGAAATCACAGAGTTCCACCTGCCACCTGAGTGCTGGGGTTAAAGGTGAGCATCACCATACCCAGTTACGGCTCATCATTTTGAGCCATGGAAATGAAATGCTTATATCAGTACTCCTTCCTATTCTGTGTTCCATAAGTGCATGCACACACACATATACTCATACTCATGCATAGCATGAAAATTACAACCCCTTAATTATGTTGTTTTTAGAACCTTAAGGTATCAAGGTATTAAAGGCTTTGCACAGAATTGCACCTGTGTCTGTCTCTGCTGCCTTGACTGACTCCTTTGAAGTTTCCCTATGCTTCTGTGTTGCTTCTGCGTTGACTTCCTCATAAGTATATTGTAGCAGTCTCAAATTCAGTATTTCTGAAGCTAGACTCACTCACGTCTAGGTAATAGCTTGGGTATCTGGTTTCTCCTAATGATGCTGCCATTCTCTGCAAAAGCCTTTTTACCTTGGATTATTCACATATGTTCATTCTCATTCCCCACCTTTCCTATTCCTATAATTATAGTGTCTTCATAGAACAGAATTATTTGAGTTAATAAGTTCTTTTCTGTTAAAGCATAGATAGTAAATATTTCAGGCAACTTAGCCAGTGAAGCCTACAAGTAACTGTAGATAATATGTTAACATATAAACAAAGAAGGAAAGCAGTGTTCTGATACATTGTTATTTTGTGAACATTGCCAACTCATTTTCTTACAACTTTTATATGTCATGAAATATTCTTCAGGCTACTTAAAGTGTTTAAGATCT
The DNA here is from genome assembly GCF_049852395.1 of Peromyscus maniculatus bairdii. NCBI lineage: Eukaryota > Metazoa > Chordata > Mammalia > Rodentia > Cricetidae > Peromyscus > Peromyscus maniculatus. Next base: position 23,802,304 of record NC_134854.1, on the reverse strand, counting down.
ATACAAATTCATACAGAAGAGGCAGCTAGCTTGGTTTGGCCCAGCAGCCCCAGTTTGTGATAGCCCTCCATGTAATATAAAGAATTGGGAAAAGGAACTGTACCTCAAAAACACACTCACTCCCTCTCTGCCCCCATGGTATGTGTGTGTATATAGCATTATTGATATATCACATCCATTTGCTTTAATAACAGAGGGACATGAAATATTCTCTGTATGGATGCCCAGTACACAAAAATAAAGCTTCAGTAGTACATAAAACTGGCTGGAATTTAATGTGATAATACTATGGTTTTCTTTGTAGCTATTAGTTTATCTTTTCTGCTTTGGAATAGAAATGAACTTTGGTGAAGGGTGATGTCAATTAGCATAATCTAACAAAAACTCCATGACACTTCTCCCCTTTGGTAGACTTCCCCAAGGTAATCATAATCAGTAGGTCACGTTTATTTCTTTGAGTGATTAACCTGTACTAGTGGTTCTGTAAATGGCAAACATGACAGTGGTTTAGTTTCTGAGAGCTTCACACTTGGTGAAAAACATTTTTATAAAAATTAATGTCATGTCACATCTTTCTTACACACTTGACCCTAAATGTTTATGTGGTGTTGTAATTGTAACTGTTTGATCAAGGAAAGAGCATGAGAAACCCACACGTGGTAAGTCACAGTTCTCCTTATTGCCACCCACAGAACCTGCTCGACACAGGTTTCACACTTCATTGAAAGCCATAAAAACCATTCACCAATCAGACTGAAGAGTCTACCTAATGATGTTGGTTTTAGCACCTAGAGCTTTTTTACAAAAGAATATAAGGCTCCTCCAGACCAGCATCTAGGTAACTTCCTGTCTGGACTTCAGTCTTCTGATTATGTTGAACACCTGACCTCCAGATTCCAGAGCATAATCTGTATATGAGATTCTAGGAGTAATTTGGCCTCGTCCTCGCATGATTATTTTGCATGGCAGATTGAAAAATGCTGTTCAGGTTTCAAGTGTATTCAGATTGAAGAATTTTGTAGGGAAATAAGAGTGACTTAGAAGGAGGGTACACTAGGCCATATTAAATAGAAGCCACCAAGTGCTAGACATTCAGGGTCAGGACCAGAAATATGAGTTATTCAAAAATTTTAAATGGAGAAGTAGTCTTATGCAAGCAAATATAGATCTATTAGCCTAATGCTTCTTGCCTTGTTACTTCGAAAGGACCCCAGCTAGTGTTTATATCAGTCTTCTGAAAACTTACTGGAAATACAGAAATTACAGCTTGAAGTCAGACCAGCTGAACCTGAATCTATAGTTTAATGGACTCTTACCTCAGTCACTGTCAAGTGTCAGTCATACTCAGATTAAAGATTGAGAAGGCTCGCTTTGAGCACAGCTGAACTGGCTGGTTGTGTGCCAACTTGACACAAGTTAGAGTCATCAGAGGAAGGAGCCTCAGTTAAGGAAATGCCTGTGAGATCCAGCTGGAAGGCATTTTCTCAATTAGTGATCAGTGGGGGAGGGCCCAGCCTGTGGTGGGTGGTGCCGTCCCTGAGCTGCTGGTCCCCTCCATGGCCTCTGCATTGTCACCTCCTTCCGGGATTCTACCCTGTTTGAGTTCCTGTCCTGACTTACTTCGGTGATGAACAGCAATGCTGAAATGTAAGCCACATAAACCCTTTTCTCCCTTACTTGCTCTTTGGTCATAGTGTTTTTGTCACATCAGCAGAAACCCTAAGACAACAGTCCACATTGAAATCACCTGTAGAATTAGTGCCCATTCCAGGTCCATAATGGGACTATCAAGGTTTCCAGATCATTCATCCATAGTTTGAAAACCCTGTACTGGAACAGTACTTCCAACTGTGACTTCCCAGAGACCTCACACCAGTGCAGTTTAAATCCCTGAAGGTTTAAAATACTCTGTGTGTCTCCATTATGTAGTGGAAAAGTAGAGGAATAAGAGGGCTAAGGTGATATTGGGCAAAGAATACGAAGAGAAGAATTTCCAGGAAAAGAGAGTGGTCAGTCATGTGACATGTTACAGAAAGGTAAAGGAATCAGAGGAATAAGATTAGTAGGTTGGAGTGACGGCTTTGAGGGATGGTATTTCTGTAAAACCATTCAGATAATGATCTGATTGCTGGCAGTAGTTGACTTGTTTTACAGGGAGATATCAACCACAATTTAAGAAATGTGACTGAGAAAGCATGTGTAGTTCTGTGTCACTCATGATAGGGAATACCATCTGAGAAATGTGTTGTCAGGTGCTTTTGCCATTGTGTGAACATCACCGTGTATGTATACAAACTTGACTGATACATTCTGCTATATTCCTTGTGTGCATAATTATATATGCTGTTGTATGCAATTGGTGAAGAAGTTGGTCTGTTTACACTGTCATCATCATGTGAGTTATACATTGCTTTACCACCTTCACAAGGCCACAATGACACTCTCAACCTATGGGTCGTACCCCTTTGGGGACTGAATGGCCCTTTTACAAGGGTTATCTAAGACCATTGGAAAACATATTTACATTACAATTCATAGCAGTAGCAAAATTACAGTTATGAAGTAGCAATGAATATAATTTTATGGTTGAGGTCACCACAATGTGAGTGAGAACAGTATTAAAGAACCAAAGCATTTGGAAGGTTGAAAACCACTGCACTTTTTGAGGGATATTTGTACACTGTGTGAACATGTATTGCTATGATTGGCGCAATAAAAAGTTGAACGGCCAATACCTAGGCAGGAGGTACAGGCAAGACTTCCAGACAGGGAGAGAACTCTGGGAAGAAGAAAAGCAGAGTTGCCAGCCAGACACGGAGAGGAAGCAGGAGGTACAAGATGGAAGAGAGGTTGCATCATGTGGCAGAATCTAGATCAATATAAATGGGTTAATTTAAGTTATAAGAGCTAGTTGAGACAACCCTAAGTTAAAGGTCAAGCTTTCTTAATAAGTTTCTGTGTCATTATTTGTGAGCTGGTGACCAACAAAAAAGCTTGATACATGCACTAGATGATTGAAATTGTTCAGTATTGCTAAATTTCTCTGGTATTCCTTTGTATTATGCAGACTAAGACATCATTATGATCATCAAGCCTGTAACTGCATTAAGAAAGTAACTGGAAGAGAAGCAGGAGTCCCCAGTGCTAGGAGCTAAAATAGGAAATGAGAATGGAATTGGAGGGAGAGTGGAGTGCTCAGCGTCACTGAGGCTGTAGATGGCCAAAGGGCAATCTTAGCATTAGCAGAGACTTGAGAGGGTATTTGTACTGCATCTTTGTGGTTTGGTGTATGTGCTACTTACAGTTACTATTGCTGTGATGAAACACCATGACCACCGGATGGTGGTGGTGCACGCCTTTAATCCTAGCACTTGGGAGGTAGAGGCAGGCGGAGCCTCGAAAAAACCTGGAAGGAAGTTAGGAAGGGAGGGAAAGAAAGACCATGACCAAAAGCAACTTGGAGAGGAAAAGGCTTATTTTCCACTTACACTTGCAGGCAATAGTCCGTCACTGAGGGGAAGTCAGGCAGGAACCTGGAGACAGGAGCTGATGCAGAGGCCTTGGAGGGTGCTACTTACTGCCTTGTTCCTCATGACTTGCTCAGCCTGCTTTCTTGTAGAACCCAGAACCATCAGCCTGGGGATGGAAACACCCATAACAGGCTGGGCCCTCCCTCATCAATCACTAATTAAGAAAATGCCCTGCAGCTGAATCTTATGGAGGCCTTTTCTCATTTTCTCTATTGATGTTCCCTTCTTTCAGATAGCTTGTGTCAAGTTGACATAAAACTAGCCAGGACAATTTGGTTTAGCTTTTGGTTTTTGAAGGTCTCGGGTAGCTCAGGCTGAGCTTGAACTTGATCCTCCTGTTTCCACCTCCTTAATCCTGGGAGTACAGTTGTATACCACCTTAGCTGACTTTCTATTACATCTTTTATTAAAATTATACGAGCTACCTTATTTAACAGATAGACCATTGTAAACTTAGTCTTTATTTAAAGTAGTTAAATGATGTGGCCAGTCAATACCCCTGAATCAAAAGGGAGGTGTGGAATTTGTCTTGAATATTGGGTTACTCCTTTTCTTCTGAAATTGTGAACCAAAAAATGCAGAATTAGAAGAATCAATTTGTTGAGATCATTTTATGTGCCAACAAGTGTTTAAGAGACATTTAAAAACCATATGAATAAAACCCAGTCCTCTTGTTTCTTCTTGCTTAGCTAATGAGAATACATAGGAAGATACTTGCCGTGCTTTGGTTAGAAAACTACCTTTTCTAAACCAAACTCCCCATCATGTCAAAGCAAAACAACTCAGTTTGTATAGAAAAAAAAATCTTATCTCCACCCAGCATGACTTTGCCTGGTACATTTCCTGAACTTATTTCCCAAAGGCCAGTGGGCTGAAGTACTTTTTTAATGCATTACCTTCCAGTGTTTGACAGTACTTTTAGCTATTTTTCCATGCTAAAGGTGGCATACCAGCAGATTTTCGTCCTGTTGCAAACATGGCTGTCTCCCTTTATCACTGATTACAAGGTTCTTACTTACACCAGCTGTGACAGTGGTTCCCTCAGCCACTCGAACCAAACTCACCTGGGGACCTCTTGCACAGCTGTCTGTTTGTCTCTGTTCCAACAAGGTCAGCATGCCTCTCAACAGTGGCTTACCTGTCCCTCTACATACACACCTTTTGAACCCTCATTGAGTAAAGACCATACTTCAGCATTTCCTTTTAGAAGATTCCCCTTACCTGAGAGAACAATAAACATTTCAGTCCCGAAGAACTTTTCATTGGTTGGTAATGAAGAGTATAAAATTATTTAGATGAAATACCAACTTGGATTACCCTTTTACAAAATAAAAGCCTCTACAACATACATCAGACAGTAGATGAGAATCTGGGCAGAACTTGACGTCTTCATTTTATGTGAGCAGTGTGGCTGACTTAGCTCAGGATCTAGAAATGATTAAAAGTTAGTCAAACTGTGTGAATCCAGTCACACCGCTCTCCTGGGGAACTTGGGTCACATTCTGTAAATGCTAAGATAACAATGCCCGTGTCACACAAGCTCATTAATAGTAAGGCAAGAATGTATACTTAAAGTACTTAGCATAGAGAGTCTGACTAGAAGACACTATGTGACTTACTGTATTGCTCTGAGGGTTGTAATCCTATAAAAGAAAGTTTATGACAAGCTGTGGGGCTGTCCTGTGTTCTTCCTGATGTCTCAAGACACAGTGGACAGTCTTGAACTTTTAGCCCTTAGAAAAAATGTAACTGGTAAAGCCAGCAAAAATGTCAGTGTGAACAAGTCACGAAAGTTCTCGACAAATTATATATGGGGATATCTTACTTCATCTTACTTCGCAGTAAGCAGTTCTCTCTTATTTTGAGAAATATTGAAAACAGCTTTGTTTTTTACTTGGAAATGTGAGGTTAATTCATTGTTTCACAGAATAATGCTGGGACAAGTAAAAACTTTTGTCTGTCATGTCAGGACATCCAGGTATTAGTGGTTAAATTAATGGCAACTGTGTCCCTCTTAAGAAAGATGTATAGGCCAAATATGGTGGCACACATACACACAATCCCATCATTCTGGAACCAGCATAGGAAGACCGAGTCCAATGCCAGCCTGGGTTATATTTAAGGCTCTTGTCAAGGAAAGAGAGAAAGAAAAATCATAAGAAATTTTTAAAGTTTAAGCATTGAATAACTATAATCTTTTTTTATATTTAAGTAAAGTTTTATTTAGGTATGGGAAATTGACAAAATACTTAAGAATTTGTTTTTAAAGTTGAAGATTTACTTTCTTTAGCCAAAGAAACTCATTTATTAGTAAAACAAGAATTCTGAACCTTAAAAATCAAAAGTCATTGCTACCTGATGCCTTTTTATTATTTAAAATACATTTATATTTTAATTTAAATTTTTAAATTACATTTTAATTTGATTTTACATTAAAATACATTTAGATACATATATCTACTGTACATTTTTGTTATGACAGTCATACATTTAATTTCTTTAATGTGTAGCATTAAAATAACTTAACCCAATCTGTAGTTTTGAGGTTTTTTGGTTTTTTATCTTTTTAAAAAAACTCTTTTAGCTTTTAGTAAAACATGGAGGAGACTTGTTTGCTGAAAATGAAAATAAAGACACTCCTTGTGACTGTGCCGAAAAGCAGCACCACAAAGACCTGGCCCTCAGTCTGGAGTCTCAGATGGTGTTCTCTCGTGACCCGGAGGCTGAGGAAATAGAAGCTGAGTATGCTGCATTAGACAAACGAGAGGTAAGCTGACTTTTTTTTTTTTTTTTTTTTTTTTTACTTAAATTTTTTTCTTTAACTCAGTTTGGTGGTCATCTTTGCAGTATGCTAAATAGCCTCAGCAGTACTTAATCCATAGCTGTAAGTATAAAAATACATCTAGAAAACCTGAATGTTGAGTCTTTCCTTTAACATGTTTATGTGTCTACTAACATGTGAATAAACGTGTTGGTGTTTAATTCCTGTTACCACTTACCGGGATAACCTCATGGCTCCATTCTCTATTAGTCTTTCCCTCTCTCACAGGTTGCCTTTGGCAACACAAAAGTTTTGCTGAGTCCCACCTGAACACAAAAGGAAACTGGAACAACTGAACCCCTGTCGCTCTCTGCCATCCCTGTCCCTCTTTTGCTACAGTGCCATGTCTCTGAGAGTCTGTACCTACCAACTTCCTCTTCCTGTCCCTGCATCAGGCCAGTCTCTCCGTGTAGAATGGAGCTATACTTGACGTGGAATCCCATTGCTCAGTCTTCCATTTCTCCTCATCTTTCCCGAATGCCTCACAGTACTTCACACACTTGCCTCCTGCCTCCCTTCAGACACGTGCTTGCTTCCCTTGTCTCCGTAGCATCACTTTGATCTACTAGTGGCTCAAGTGTGAATGTGGCAGACAGTCTTGATCCTTCATACCTCCTTTATCATTGCACATGACATGCAGACAGTCAAGAAGTCTGGTCCTTTGACCTTCGCAGACATTACCTGACTCTGTTCATCCCAGTTTGTACTCCTGCTCTAACCACAGCGTGTTCGCTTTTCATCCCAGCTGTTGTCATACCCCTTAACGACGACCTGCCCTCCATTATGACGACTGTAGAGTCCACTTTCTACATAGACGACAGAGACTTTTATTTAATGATATCATAGTTTTAAAACCATTTAGTGACTGTACTAGTCCCTTTTGGTGTCTTACCATATAAAAATACTTCAATCACATTAAATTTGTACTTATATACATTTACTTAGCTCATAGTATCAGAGGCTGAAAATCCAAACAGTTTCTGGCAAGGGCCCATGATAAATAGTAAAGAATGCACAAAAGCAAGGATCACAGTATAAACAGGAAACCAGAGGGAGGCTTGAGCTCCCATCCCTTCCCTTAACTGCCTTAAGAACCTGCTACTTGAGCCTAACCATTAAGATCCCACATTATAACTGTGTACATTCATGGCATACAATATGATGTTTTGACACATACACATTGTGGAATGATTGAATCAAATCAGTTAACATGGCTAGTTTGGGTGCTGGCAAGGGAACCCAGGGCCTCATGCATGCTCAACATGCAATCTACCACTGTGCTACGGTCCCAACCTTCTGTCACGTTTATGTTATTAAATCTGAAGTTACTCAATACATACTCCATAAAGTTGAGAACAGTTATTCTGCTGTCCTGTAGATTTCAAAACCTGTTCTTCCCATCTATCTGAAACTTCTTCCCCTCATTATTTCACATAAGTCTTACCACATGCTGTAAATGATTTTGCTTTCTCTTTTATTGTGTTTTTCTGTTAGATTAAGGCTAGAAGTATAATCTGCTTTTTTTCAACACAGAATTACAGTGCCTAACACTGCTTGCATGAAGTAGGAAACCATAGATAATTCTTAAATAAATTAAACCACAGTAAATATTTTCCTCTCCAAATGAATCTGATTCCTCAGTGTTTAGTGTTAACTTGGTTTTAACAGGAACTATTGGCTTGTGTGCATATCATGTAATCATTATTTTATTTTTCTCATGAATCCTCAAAGATTTATGAACTTTTTGTTAATTTGGATAGTCTGTCTTTTAGTTAGTTTAGATAAGGGTTTATCTGTCTTGTTGATTTTCTCAAAGAACCAGCTTTTTGTTTCATTGATCCTTTGTATTGTTCTCTTTGTTTCAATTTTATTGATTTCAGCCCTCAGTTTGATTATTTCTTGCCCTCTATTCCACTTGGATGGGCATACTTCTTTTTGTTGTAGAGCTTTCAGGTGTGCTGTTCAGTTGCCAGTGTGAGATTGCTCTAATTTCTTTATGCAGGCACTTAGTGCTATGAACTTTCCTCTTAGCTTTGTCCATAAGTTTGGTATGTTGTGCATTCCTTTTCATTAAATTCTAGGAAGTCTTTAATTTCTTTATTTCTGTCTTGACCTAGTAGTCATTAAGTAGATAGTTGTTCAATTTCCATGTGTTTGTAAGCTTTCTGTTTTTTTCTGTTGTTGTTGAAATCCAATTTTAATCCACATTGGTCTGATAGCATGCAGGGGTTATTTCACTTTTCTTCTGTTGAGACTTGCTTTGTAACTGAGTATGTGGTTAATTTTGGAGAAGGTTCCATGAGGTGCTGAGAAAATGGTATATTCTTTTGTGTTTGGGTGAAATGTTCTGTAGATATCTGTTAGGTGCATATGATTTATAACATCAGTTAGCTCCATTATTTCTATGTTTAGTTTTTGTCTGGATGGCCTGTCCATTTGTGAGAGTGGGATTTTGACGTCTCCTACTATCAATGTCTGAGGGTTGATGTGTGACTTAAGCCTTAGTAATGTTTCTTTTACAAATGTGGGTGCCCTTGCATTTGGGGTATAGATGTTATGAATTGAAACATCTTACTGGATTTTTCCTTTGATGAATATGAAGTGTCCTTTCCCATCTCTTTTGATTAATTTTGGTTGGAAGTCTACTTTTTTTTTTTTTTAGACATAAAAATGGCTATACCAGCTTGCTTTCTTGGTCCATTTGCTTGAAAAATCTTTTTCAATCCTTTACTCTGAGGTAATGTCTATCTTTGATGTTGATGTGTGTTTCTTGTATGCAGCAGAAGGATGGATCCTGTTTTCATCCTGTTAGTCTGTGTTTTTTTATTGAGGAATTGAGTCCATTGATACTGAGGGATCAATGATTGTTAGTCCTGTTATGTTGTTGTTGTTGTCAGTGATGGTGGTGGTAGAGGCGGTGGCAGTGATAGTGGCGCGGTGGCAGTGGCAGTGATGGTGGTGGTGGGAGTGTGTGTGCAAATTCTCTTTTAGTTTTGCTAGTGTAAAATTATTTATTTCCTCTACTTTCATGGATATTGTTAACCTCCTTGGGTAAGAGTTTTCCTTCTAGTACCTTCTGTGTGGCTGGATTTGTAGATAGACATTGTTTAAATTTGACTTTATTGTGGAATATCTTGTTTTCTCCCTCTGTGGTGAATGAAAGTTTTGCTGGGTATAGTAGTCTGGACTGTGGTGATATATGTAAACCAATAAAGCTTTCCTGGGGATCAGAGAAGCAGAACAGCCAGCCACTAGTTCTTACCTCTATGAAATCCTCAGCCTCAAGAGAGTGAATTCCTGTTTCCTCATGCCTTATATACCTTTCTGTGTACTGCTATATTACTTCCTGGGATTAAAGGTGTGTGTCACCACTACCTGGTTCTGTTTCTCTCATGTAGCCCAGTGTGGCCTTGAACTCACAAAGATCCAGACAGATCTCTGCCTTCCGAGTGATAGAATTAAAGGTGTGTGCCACCACTGCCTGACCTCTATGTCTAATTTAGTGGCTGGCTCTGTCCTCTGATCCCCAGGTAAGCTTTATTGGGGTACACAATATATCACCACACTGGGCTGGCATCTGCGGTTTCCTAGTGTCTACGAGACATCTGTCCAGGCTCTTCTTTCTTTTAGAGTCTCCACTGAGAAGTCAGGTGTAATTCTAATAGGTCTGCCTTCATACTTGCTTTTTTTTCCTTGCAGTTTTCAATAGTCTTTCTTTGTTCTGTATATTTAGTGTTTTGATTATTACGTGGTGAGAGATCTTCCTTTTCTGGTCCAGTCTATTTGATGGTCTGTAAGCTTCTTGTACCTTTATAGGCATCTCCTTCTTTAGATTAGGGAAATTTTCTTCTATAATTTTGTTGAAAATATTTTCTGGGCCTTTGAGCTGGGTTTCTTCTTCTAGTCCTATTATTCTTAGGTTTGGTCTTTTCATAGTGTCTCAGATTTCCTAGGAATAGAGTCGGGGGCCAGGGGGAGGGGGCACCTAGAGAATGGAGGAGGCCTACCGGAATTCTGCTGGCCAGTGCACCCTCTGGTCCAGCAGGGACTCACCACCCAAGTTGATTGTTAGGCCATGGAGACAAGGAGCAGAGGGGTATTGGAAGTGGGGGGGGGGGGGGGCACCAAGAAAGTGGCGGAGGTCCTCTGGCAGCAGCCTGCCTGAGCTACTGCAGTGGGGGTGGGGCACAATGGAGAGGGTGGTGGAGACGCCTGAGGACTGTGCCTGTGGGAGGCTAGAGAGCAGAGGGAACAGAAAGAGTGGGGACGGTCAGTGGGAGACTGGCCTGCCTGCTCTTCTGGAAGGCATGGCCTGGGTTCGCAATTCTGAATTATAATAAATAAATACACTTGAAAGTGTAAAAACAAACAAAAAGTCACTTTCCTGACTCGATTCACCAAATGGTAACAGTTTTTTATGCTCTCAGATATAAGCAAGCATATATACTCAGTTTTGATGTGAGTAAAATCATTTTAAATTCAGTTTAATAAAATCTTTTTCCCCACTTTGAGACAGGGTCTCTCTGTGTAGCCCTAGCTGTCCTGGACCTCGCTGTGTAGACCAGACTACCTTCCACAGGTTTTCCTGCCTCTGCCCTCTAAGTGTTGGTATTAACAGTGTCTACCACCACACCTGGTTCTCAAGTTTTTTAAATTTAACAATTTATTTTTAACATTTTTCCAAAGTTGGGACATATAGTTTATATATTTTGACTGGTTTCTTACTGAAGAACATAACTGATTTAGATAATTTTAAATGTTGTACTTGAGCTAAGGTTTCTCTTCATTTTATGGCATAGATAGTGTGTGACATGTCCTGTAAATTATGGCACATCTTAATTTAGTCCAAGTTGCCTTAGTGCTATTATTCTAATTCCAATAATAAATGAATCAGATGAGTTGGGAGTCATCATCATTTTTGTTTGTTTTTTAATCTACTTCTTATTCTCATGATCCAACAAAACCATCTGCTTTGGTGGGCAGTGTTCTAGGAGAGTGAGTATCAGTGAAGAATAAAAGTAGGCTGCCTGCCCTCCTGGTGTTTAGTCCAACAGAGAAACATAAGAATTGAAGAGTTAAATGAGCATATAATTTCCATGGAAGCCATGATTTTTTTTTTAATTCAAAAACACTGGTGATGATTAGGCCTCTGTAAAATATGCATTATAAAATGTACATGTGCCTGCTTCTGAGTAACTGAAGAGAAAATGGCAGTACACTGGAGAAGGCTACAGGTCCTTCTCGTGGCAGATGATCTGGCCAGCAGAACAAACACACTTGCTTTGTAAGCAGAGCTTCCTATCTGGTGGAAGTGTAGGCTACCCAGGTATCCACACTCAGCAAGAACCACTACTCAAGAGAAGAAGCTGGATGAAGGATTTCCTGTGTAACTTTTTTTCTCCTTTCTTTCCCAAGCTAACCTCAGAGATCAGCTAAAAAAAAATTAATATTAAAGGGAATAGAAGCCATGTCTTGAGTTTGTGTGTGTGTGTGTGTGTGTGTGTGTGTGTGTGTGTGTGTGTGTGTGTGTGTATACAGGGTCTCTTCTGCTGCTGTGTTGGATTGGGGGTCAAACCCAGGGATTCCAGCCTGTGCACAAGTGCCTCAGCAGGCTGAGCAATCTTTTCTACAATAAACGTATTCACCTGTAGCTGGGGTGGTTGACTAGTTTCAATTCTGGAATAAGGAATAGAAAAAATAGTCTTTTCCTGATTCCTTTATATCATGGTCTTTCTGAAATCATTTTTGAAAGTAACTTATTTTTTTAACTGTTATCAAAATAGTGTTTGTGTATTAGGCTGTTGCTTATTTCTTTTGTGGTTCTTTCATAGCAGTAATATACACAAGATTACAGAAGAAGTACTTTTATTCACAGTTTCTTTTTAATTTAGTTTCCTTTTTTGTATCAGTTTTGACTTTATTTGAAGGTTATTACTGGCTTATAATCTGAAAATAGTAACAGTTTATCTTTGCAACAAGAAAGAGAAAGGCAACTTCCTTTTTATCTTTGACTCGGAAGGGAGAGCTAGTGTGTACTTGAGACTGAACAATGTATTGAAATGTTTCACATGACCTAATTACAGCTCTGCTTCAGAGTTTCACAGAGATGTGCTCTGTGCTCATGAAGGCAGTATGCCTTTGTCCTTTAAGAACTCTTCCATTGTTACCCACTTCAGCTGAAAACTGCAAGCAGTTAAAAGCTTATGTATATAGACCACTTTATATTATCCCTTAACTATCTGAAATGTAAGCTCTCTCTATGTTGTCAGAATTGTCAGAAAGGGTAATTTTTATTAATTATTTATTTGTACTGTTGGGTTATAGATAACATTAATCTATAGAGTTGTGATTAAATTCACTGTTTCCTTTCTACTTTGTTGATTCAACATAAAGAAGGTAAAATGATTACTAATCTGAAGAAGAACTTTTAGGAAATACTTGCGAGAAACACATAGTTGCCACCATTGGAAATACCTAACTCCTATTGCTGAGGCAGGGTGGGATCTCTAGGAATTCATGGCTAAACTTGGAACACACTTTGAAGAAGCTGCATGATAGATTGTATGTGACTTCTGGAACACATTCTACAAATTTAACTATGAAGGGATATATTGTGTTTTTCAGGGGAGAGTGTGGTTTATAATTAGCTTAACAACAAACTTTGGACATTTCTAATGATACCTAGGATTAGTTGCAGTGTTTGTTCATTTAATGATGCCCCATTTGGAACCCTGGATTAAATTTCCATTTCTTTGTAATTAATTTCATATGATAAAAAAATTTTTTGAACCTAAGTTTGCTCCTCAGTTTTTAAATGGAAGAGCTCCGCACACTACCACTGCACACAGGTACCGTTGTATCTCCTTAATATCCTAGAGATTTTTATTTTTAAAGTTTATCATTCTATTGCTTTCAAATAATCCTCAGCATTTTATAGGATTACCTTAACATTTGCCCCTTCTATATTTTTATGTTGTTACAATGATACTACATTTTCTTTTCTTTTCTTTTCTTTTCTTTTTTTTTTTTTTTTTTTGGTTGTTTTGTTTGTTTATTTCGAGACAGAGTTTCTATAGACCAGGCTGGCCTTGAACTCACTGATATCTGACTGCCTCTGCCATCCAAGTACTGGGATTAAAAGCATGCACCACCACTACCTGACTCACATATTTTATTTGTTTTTTGTTTTTTTGTTTTTTGTTTTTTGTTTTTTTTTTTTTTTTTTTTTTGATTTTTCGAGACAGAGTTTCTCTGTGTAGCTTTGCACCTTTCCTGGAACTCACTTGGTAGCCCAGGTTGGCCTCGAACTCACAGAGATCCGCCTGGCTCTGCCTCCCGAGTGCTGGGATTAAAGGCGTGCGCCACCACCGCCCGGCTCACATATTTTATTTTCAACGGTTTTTATTCTTAACTATTCTGAGTTTTGCAAACTCGGGAAAATCATTTTAAATGAATAATGAGTGTTATAACATGTAGGTATCATATAATTCTATTAATATATATTTGAGCTGTTTGCATTTATTTTCTTTTTCAAATAACACTACAGATGACTGGTTTTGTTCACGTTGGAATAGATGAATGTTCCAAAGAAAAGCTTAAGACATCAAGTTGTTGAGTTACATGTAGTTTTATATGTAAAATGAAGATTTTATTTTCACATAGTGAATCCAAAGACCAACTTTCTAAAAACCTTACCAACACAAAATGTTATCTTGTTTTCCTAACTTTGTCTGAATTTGTAGATAAAAAGTTTGCACCTTTTTGAATGTTTATGTTTTATAACTTTTCATCTATGAATTTTCAAACTTTTCTGTAGGTTTAAAAATAGTATGCTTTTTATTAAATCTTGGTAGACTTTTATGTGGTTGAGTTCTACCAGTCTTTCCAAAACTAACATATTTGTTACCTTTTATGTGACTCTGCTAGAAGACATCTGGAGATCAGGAAGTGAATTCTGTCACCTCAGAAATTACCTTTGTGAACAGTGCTACTCATGTATTCTATAGGGACTGATGACATGGTTGTCATGATAGTTTTTGAAAAATCAGGAGAGTAGAAGCAGCATCAAATTATAAATACTTGTAAATCAACTACAGTAGGTGAGATCCATCATATTCCCAGAGCTCTCTGACAACTGATAGATGCTGCCAGAGAACATCCTCAGTGGTTTTGTTTTTTTTTTTGTTTTTTTTTTTGGCTTTTGTGGGGGTTTTTCCCCTTCCTAAACATTTGGGAAATCCTGCTTCTTTTTAAATGTGATCTTTGTGAGTAAGCATGCATATATTCACACACAGCTGACTCACATCAGTAGACTAGAGAAAAAGTATATGAGAATTGTAATAATGATTATTACTTAGTGGTTATGTTTTTATTTCCATAGCTTTTTATATATTATCCAGAGATGTAGTACTGTAGAGTACAGTGGTCTCCCATCATAATCTCGTGATTTTGAAAATTATACAGTACGTGCGCCCCTGCGTCCACTCTCTGGTTTAAAGTGGACCTGTGCAAGGATACCCTGAAACCCAAGGTAGTGGAGACAAGAAAGTCCTTTGATATCTGAGCTCAAACTGGAATGTTAAGTGGTGGTCATATGCACTTCTTTTAGAATATAATAGCCAATTTATCGTTGTTTCTCTTCTTTCCAAAGCCATATGAAGGACTGAGGCCTCAGGATCTTCGTAGATTAAAGGATATGCTTATTGTGGAGACTGCAGACATGCTCCAGGCCCCTCTGTTTACTGCTGAAGCTTTACTTCGAGCTCATGGTAATGAGAACTGTCTTATGCCTTTGATAACTCAGTGCCTTTTGAAACTTCAGAGTTAAACACGGCTATTTCTGTGTCTAAATATGAATTTTTTTAAGGAGCCAGATAATTTAAGCAGCTCCCAGATAATTTTTGTGCACATGTTGCTCTGACAGTCATCATCCTGTAACACTTCTCATTTGTTGCGTGAAGTGGCTATAAATCAAAGAGGAGAGTAGCATTTGCTTGCTTGCTTTCTTTCTTTCTTTCTTTCTTTTTTCTTTCTTTCTTTCTTTTTTTTTGATTGAGCTACTGAGTTTTGTTGAAGTCATTCAAGTATTAAATTGTAAGGCTCAATTAAATTGTGTTATTATCAATTATATTTATTCAGAAGCTGTTTCTTACCATGAAATGTACAAATTGAGATTAAGATTTGAGAATATACGATCTCTTATAAGATTTTTTTGTTTTGTTTTTTAAAGATTTATTTATTTATTATGCATACAGTGTTCTGTTTGCATGTATCCCTGCAGGCCAGAAGAGGGACCAGATCTCATTACAGATGGTTGGGAGCCACCATGTGGGTGCTGGGAACTGAACTCAGGACCTCTGAAAGAACAGCCAGTGTTCTTAACCTCTGAGCCATCTCTCCAGCCCTTGTTTGTTTTTTCATTTATTCACTTTGGGGGTATTTTTTTCTTCCCTAAAGATATAGCCAACTAAGGAAACTTCTCCAACTTTGTCCCTTGTTCCCTGTCTTTCTTAGCACAGTCACTTGGAATGTTGTTGCATGCCGGGTTACACTCTCCTTCATACTGGATATTTGCTCTTTTGTCTGGCTTTACATGACAGCATTTTCTGACTTTAAAATAATTTTAAAAAAGAAATGTATAAGGAGTCTTTGTCTGTCCTGCCAGCCGGCTCCCAGATAACGACACAGAGACTTATTAATTATGAAAGCTCAGCCTTTCACTTAGGCTTGTCTCAACCAGCTCTTATAAGTGAACCCATGTTTATTACTCTATTCTTCCACATTGCATCATCTCTCTTTTATATTGCACCTCCTGTTTCCTCTCCATGTCTGGCTGGCGACTCTGCCTTTCTTCTTCCCAGAGTTCTCTCTGCCCAGAAGTCCCATCTATACCTCCTGCTCACTGTTGGCCATTAAGCTTTCTATTACACCAATCATAGCAATACATCTTCACACAGTGTACAGATATCCACAACAGAAAGATAAGTGCTGAATTTTAACAAAAATATATTTAAAAACAGAATAGTAAAAATCTGTTCTATTCCAGTTATTTTGAAGCTCTAGTTGTCTATTTTTAACAAGAAGTCTTTATCCTGAACACCAAAATAGGATGTTACTTCCCAAAATGTTTGTATCATCTTTTGGTCATAATGATCCCAGCACCTGGGAGGCAGAGAGAGGTGGATCTCTCTGAGTTCAAGGCCAGCCTGTTCTGCAAAGCCAGGAGTTCTGAGACAGTCGGAGCTGTTGTACAAAAGAACTCTGTCTCAAACAACAATACAAAAGAACTGAGAACTGGGTATTTCCTCATGGATACAGGCCCCTGCTGCCAGCATGTTGGCTAACCCTAACCCAGAATCATACTGTTAGCACTGGTGTTCGCCTGCTTCTATCATGGCCTCTTCTCCTTCTGAACCACAGTATTCTGGGTATGTAGCAGTGACTCCTACGTTTCCTATAAGAAGAATGGCCTCGGAAAGTAAACGTAGATTCAGAGCTGGCTTCGGAGAGTCAGGGTCTGAAGATGTGGGGTCGAGCTTAAGAATAAATACATTTAAACAAGCTACTCGGTGGATGTGAAACCAATAGTGTTTAAGATGACCTGAGTCCTAGCAGCTGCACACCTACAGTCCGACTGTGCCAGGGTTTCTAAACTGTATTTGTCATTTCCACATAACCTAACAGTGTCCTCGGTTAACTCCTCACTGATTGGGGGGCACCAGGGAACCCTCACCTAGTTACCTGGCAATAACTTTAGTGTCATCCTTCACTCCCCATCAGTTCCCATCACTTCTATTCCTAGGTGCCTCAGCCTCTACTCTTCTTTGTTCTCCCATTCCCACTGATGACTTCAATTCAGACTACTATTCTCTGTCATTGTTGTACCCTGATCTTCAGTTTTGTTCTTCTGGTTTCACCCAGTACATATTTTGTGTTATTTGAGAATCCCAGTCTGAGCCTGCCATTGCATGGATGAACACTCTTCCGTGCTCCCCAGACTTAAACCTATCCAGTTTTCTAAAGTAGACCTATGACATAAGTTTCATCATCTGGGGTGTTAGTCTCTCCAGTTCTTTGACCATGTATCTCAATTTGTCCTTAAAAATCATCTCTTCTAGGAATTTTTCTTACCTTGTATCTTTTGGGACTCTTCCTGTTTCCATTATATTCTATACTCAGCACACACACACACATACATACACATCTTACTACAGTGGTTCTCAGCCTTGCAAGCCTTTAGTGCATACAGTTTAGACACTCGAATGTGAGTATATCTGCATGTGGGTGGGCCTGCCTGGAGATGGATAGGGGAACTGTGTTTCAGTTCCTGAAAACATCAGAAATACATGTTTTCCCAATGGTGTTAGGTGACCCCCTTTATTAGCCTGGAAACTCCTTAATGGGTTTGTGTTTACATAATAACAAATGTATATTAATCTCAGAAAATAGTTGTGAAATGAATAAACATACTTGAAATGTACTTTTATATGTTTTTGCTTTTAAAAGGTTTCTCCATTGTCATCTTTTAAGCTCCAGGATAAATCCTGGGTCAAAAAATTTAAATTTAGAAATTCATAATAGCCTTTTGAGATGTAGCTCATTTTATAGAGTGCTTGCTGAGTGAGGCAATGTGATTGCAGAATAGTCTTCTTCTAACTAACAGTAATGCCTAACAATCATAACATGAAAACTTGTACAGAATCTTGGGAATGAGAGGAACATTTATAATCCAGTGATTTAGGAGGCAGAGGCACCAGAATGATGAGTTCAAGACTAGCCTAGGTTACATGGGGGAGACCCTTTCTCAAAATAACTAAACAAGCACCAAACTAGAACAGAAATGCAAAGTGCCTTAAATTGTGTTACCGTGTTTCTTTATAGAGTTAGGCTCATAGCACCAGAAAATATATTCTGTCCTTTGTTTGACCTCTTTGACTCAGAGTATGTAGTTCAGTGTAGTGTAGAAAGCACGGTGTGGTATCTCCTCCCTGTTATCTCAGCCCTTAGGAGCAGAAGATAGGAGGATCACTATGGGCTACATAGTAAGGCCAGCCTGGTCTACAGAGTTACACTTGTCTCAAAAACCTAAAAATAAAAACAATAAAAAACAATTTAAAGAAATAAAATGCAGACCTGGCAGAAAAATGGAAGCTATTCATCAGTGGGGTCATCATGTAGCATTTCATTTATCCCAGTCTGAGGTTTTGCTGTCCATGGTTTTAGCTACCTGTGCTCAGGTATAGTCCATAATTATGAATGGAAAGTTCAAGAAACAAACTAAGTTTTCAATTGCACACCATTCAGAATCACATGGGATTTCACCCCTCAGGCTCAGGATCTGAATCAGTCTTTTATCGAGTCTGTTGGACCTGTATGCTGTACTTGCCCTTGATCAGTTAGTAGCCATCTCCTTATTAAGTCAACCTTTACACTAGGACAAAACTAGTGCTCAAGTAACTTTGCTTTACTTGATAGTAGCATATTGATGTTGGGAGTTTGTTAGAGTGCATTGCTATAACTATCCAATTCATTGTTAGTATATCACCTGTATATATAGAGAGAGATTAAAAAAAAAAAGTCCTTGGTATACATGCACTTACATACATACATATGGTATGTACTGTCCACGGGCTTCTAATGGAAGTCTTAGGACATGTCCTCTGTGAGTAAGGAAGAACTACTTTAGCACTTAAGATCAGCTAGCTGTTGAAACATCTCTTAATCTGATTACATAGTTCAAAGCATTTATGTCTTGATATGAAAAGGAGCTCTACACAGTCATTCAGAGACACCAAACCTTGACATCTTCAAGTAGTTTATCTTCATCCTAGCCAACCAATCAGAAAGGGAAGAATAGTTGTGAAGTTCCTGAGCCCATCCCAGATGTGTCATATATTATCCCTGCAGGGATTCCATTGGCCAGATTGTAGCCAGGCAGCCACGCCTAAATGTAAGTAACAGTTCTGCACTGTAACACCTTTGCACATAGTCCTCTTGGCCACAGATACTATGTTCTCACAAGTAAACTCTAGTTGAATTTTCCTGTTCAGCATTTGTCCATTCTATGATAATAACTTCTTGTTGTTTATTTCTTTTGGGAGTTGTTGTTGTTGTCCAACAGTATGGACAGGCTGGCCTCCAGATCACAGCCATGTTTCAACCGTGCAAGTCCAGGCACATCCCCCTGTGCCTAGCCTGACAACTTGCTGAAGCATTTGTTTTGTATTTCTTCTATTAAAGCATTAGGTGCAGGATCCGAGTTTTCTAATGGGCTTCTCTCTTGTATTGTTTAGGTAGTATTGCTGACATTTACAGAGATCAGTTGTATTCGAGTGGAACAGTGGACGGAGCTACCCTCCATTATGATATGTAAAGCTCTGCTTCGGAACTGTAAACTCAACTGTCTAGAAGATCATAGTCTTGCTGACACTCTGCTTTTCATAGGAATATAGGTTATGCTATCTCATGTCAGATTTTGACCTTAAGTAATAAAACTGGCCTCAAGCAGAAGTACTAAATGTTTTATGATGTTTACTAAATAGTATTTAAGTCTTAAAGACATGGTCTTAGACTTACGTGTTAAAAAATATTTGGATTGGTTTTATGTATATGAATGTTTTGCCTGCATGTGTATATGTGCACTACATGCTGGCCTGGTACTATGGGATCAGAGAAAGATGTTGGACCTCCTACAACTGGAGTTACTGGCCATTGTGAGCCACCATATAGGTGCTGGGAATCAAACCAGTGTCCTCTGTGAGGGCAGCAAGTACTTCAAACTCCTGAACTTAGGAGATTTAATGGGACCTGTTGAAAAAATAAAATTTCTAAAATAGTATATTGCAAACTTGCTTGTCCTTATGACTTAGAGTTTTTATTGCTGTGAAGAAACACCATGACCATGGCAACTATTATTAAAAAGAAAAACATTTAATTGTGATGGCTTGCTTACAGTTCAGAGGTTCAGTTCATCATGGCAGGTAGCATGGCAGTATGCAGGCAGAGGTGGTGCTGAATCTGAGAGTGCTATATCTTGCAGGCAACAGGAAGTCAACTGACACACTGGGCGATATCCTGAGTATATGAAACCTCAAAGCCCGCTCCTACAGTGACATACTTCCTTCAGAAGGTGTGGCCCAGGTTAAAGGTGTGCCCTCCAGCCTCAAGGTCTGGATTAAAGGTGTGAGTCATCCAGCCTCCTCCAACAAGACCACACTTCCTCCAACAAGGCCTTACCTTCTAATAGTGCCACTCCCCATGAGCATATGGGGGCCAATTACATTCAGGCTTACCACATCTTAGAATAAATACATATCAACAGATTGCTCTTAACTGCTTTGGCAGTTCATCATCTTTTCTGTTCAGTACAGGCCATCTTCACCCAAGGCTTTCCTCAGTGTAGATTTCTTCCTCCACAACACATCTTGGTTCCAAATGCAATATCTTCTACATAACACCTTTTTGAAAGTCCTTCCAGAACATATGAAAACAGCTGAAGTTCTCTGTGTTAAATTTGCAGTCCTCCTCTTCCAGTGTACCTTGTTCAGTGGTATTCCCTAGTTCTACAGATGGAAGCAGCAGATAACCAACTGGACAGTCAAGGCACAAACATGGGGCACAAGCTGACATTTCTTCTTCCTTAGGCTCTGGACTTGTCATTACCAAATTGTCAGTTCTCTTCTTTTCTGCTCACACCACCTTGCCTGGGCTGCCCTTGCCTCCCTTTGCAGCATGCAGTAGCCTTTTTCTAGTTGGTTTCTTTTCTTCACTCACAGCCTATCCAATTTTTGTTCTTCCTACTCTACTCAGAATAATCTTTTCAAATTTAGTCATAACAGTTTCCCCTTCATGTCCCCAAGCCCAGCTATCCTTTGATTTCCTATAATAGTTAAACTGAAGACAGAAAGAGTTTTGCAGTGTCCTGTGTGGCCAAGCCCTTGCCAGGTCTTGAAGTCTTGTCTCACAGTGCTTCTCTTTGGTCTCTGCTCCACCTGTGTTGACCTTCTCACTCGCACAGCAGTGCCGCCATCCTGCTGCCGCAGACTTCTGTGCGTTCTGTGTTCCCTCTACCTACACTGCCTTCCTCTCCTGTTCAGCTAGCCAGCTCCCACTCATGCCGGAGCAGTACTTACCTTGCTGTCTCTTCCTCCCTGACAAGGAGTGTCTCCGGGTGCTTTCAGCAGTGGTGAATTTGTTGTATGTATGCTTATTGATCTCCTTCCTGTAAGTTCAGGAAGACAAGAATTGTGAGTGGTTTTTCCTATCATTGTATATCTTCACTGCCTGACTGAAGAGATAATCAGTAAATGTTTGCTAAATGACTAATAAGATAGAACCAAAGCAGATAATTGTACTGAAAAATATTTGTAGTGGGTAAGACTCAACTTGACATATTTAATCTATGAATGTGTTATAATACTGTTTCCTTTACTTAAAAAAAATGACATAATGGAGCCAGGCAATGGTGGCACATGCCTTTAATCCCAGCACTTGGGAGACAGAGGCTGTTGGATCTCTGTGACTTCAAAGCCAGCCTGGTCTACAAAGTGAGTTCCAGGACAACCAGGGCAACACAGTGAAACTCTGTCTCCAAAAACCAAAGAAGAAAAAAAGACATAATGGAACTATTTTAAAAAGTCATAATGCACAAGAAAATTATTTTATATTCTCACAGTTTGATAATACTTAATATATTTTAAATGAGAATCAATTTTTATTATAATTCCCTCATAATACATCCTAAACATTTTTTTTTTTTTTTTTTTTTTTTTTTTTTGGTTTTTTGAGACAGGGTTTCTCTGTGTAGCTTTGCGCCTTTCCTGGAACTCGCTTTGGAGACTAGGCTGGCCTCGAACTCACAGAGATCCGCCTGGCTCTGCCTCCCGAGTGCTGGGATTAAAGGCGTGCGCCACCACCGCCCGGCTACCTAAACATTTTTAAGTTGTTATAGTTACCACTTTCAATGACTGCATCTAAGGAAATGGTTTGGTTGTACTTTAAATTTGGAATGTGGTATGTACCCTTATATTAATTAATTTATGCTTACTTTAGTCTGAATAGAACATTTTAAGAGTTGGTAGTACTTAATGGCACCGTTGCTGATTTCTGTCAATTTTATGGACCTTCCACTAAGTGCTCAACACACACTTAGAGTTGAAAGGATTGAGTTGATGTGTTTATTTTTCTAGAGTTTGCTCAAGTTCATAGAGTTAAATAAGTAACACATCTGGAATGTGAACTTCAGACGGCCTATTTCCAAAGGTGGTCTTTACACTGTGTACCATTGCTAACATTTTGGAGGGCAGCAATGAAAAACTTTTGAGGAACTGAATGGGGAATGTATTCCAGATGTGGTGCCCAGATAGATTATAGACAGTTACCTAACAAAAAAGTAGCTTTTGGTAATATTATTTTTAAATAGTAAGCTCAATTCATAGAAGGAAAAGTAAGTAGAAATGAACTTGTAAAAAAGTTGTTAATTTCACAATAAAAAATAAATTTAATGGCTTTTTTTTTTGTAGTAATATTTTATGTGATTCTAAAAGTAATGTTACTTATTTAGAAAAAGTCCAGCACAGGGAAGTCACCGTTGTTTTCAACAATAATAAGATTAATATGCAAATATCATTAATGTTTTAATTAATATGTAATTATAAAACTCATATCACTGACTACTAGTAAGCCTACATAATCTTCCAATTAGATAACTATGACTCCACTGTTAATTATGCATCCCCTTTTGCCTTTATAAGTAATGTTTTGGAACATTATACAAACAGGAACTTGGTGCTTTTCCAGTTGGGCAAATGTCCATGCTCTCTCTTTTCTGCCTGCTCTTTGTTACTCTCTGTAGCAAGTTTTCTTGTCAGACTATCTTTGGATTGCCAGCCCCAAATAATGACATGGAGACGTCTTATTACTTATGGAAGCTTGGCCTTGAGCTTAGGCTTGTCCCCAAGTAGCTCTTATAATTTAGTTAACCCATATTTTTTAAGCCACGTTCAGCTATGTTGCTTTTTACCTTTACTCAGTACTCAGTCTCTCCCCCAGAAATCTTGCCTATCTTCTTCTGCCTAGCTATTGGCCATTGTGCTCTTTATTAAACCAATCAGAAGGTGCCTTAGGCAGAGACACATCTTTGCAGTATGCACAGATACTCTGCAGCAGCTCTCTACTCTCTTCAGAAAGTTATAATTTATGTCTTGTTCAAAATTTATGGCTGCTGTTTATAGGACTGATATGGTAGAAGTTACTTCCTTTTTACCAGACAATGAACTCAGCTTATTGTATTCAAAATATGTCTTGTAGGTATCTTGTGATTTACAAGGAGGATAGACAGATCATTTGTATCATGGTAATTACACACACACACACACACACACACACACACACACACACACACACACACACAATGCAGCCCAGGAAGAACCAGCTTCCAGGCTGCAGACAGGGCTCAAAGGGAAAGTCCACAACATAGCGAAGCTAAGACATTTTCTGTCTGCGGAGGTTAGGAAAGAAAACACACTCAACACCTATTCTGATGGTTTCTCTCTTTAGTCTCTTAGGTTGAATCTCGTCATACTCTTCTCTCTCGTGTTGTACTCTGTCGCTGCTCCCCTGCATTGCTCCATCCTATCGTGTCTCCCCCCCTCTTGGTTTTTCGAGACAGGGTTTCTCTTTGTAGTTTTGGTGGCTGTCCTGACTCTCACTCTGTAGACCAGGCTGGCCCCAAACTCATAGAGATCTACCTGTCTCTGCCTCCCAAGTACTGGGATTAAAGGCATGCACCACCACCACCACCCGGCCCCTATCATGTCTTTTTATAGTTTATATATCCCAACAAACTCTTTCAGGCAATATAAAAGTTCTAATTATCCAAGAACACCTGCAGCCCTCATTTGGGGCTACAGAGTCAAATTATTTTCTATAGCCTTGACTAGTCAGAATTTATTTTCACACATTGAGGTACGGAATGGGTGCAAGGACTTAATCGTTTGCCAGCTAGCAATAATTGGACTGTCTTTGTATTTACAACTTAGCCAGATAGTACAGCTGTGTGTTCTTGTGGATTAAAACTTGGAAACGTTTATCTAAAAAACCATTAGCAAAGCACCTGGTCTAATCTAAAGTTACTTTGAAGCTTTATATCAGCTAATAGTGAACGGCTCTCTTGGCAGCTGGGGAAATTCAACTATTTTCCTATGTCATTCTGAGCTCTGATCTAAAGCAGGTCCTAAGAGTCTCATAGTCCTCATGGAACAATAGGCCCTGACTGTGTCAAAATATACAGCGTCTTCCTGACAATCCACAGATATAAATGCCCAGAAGACCGAGATGTTTTCAAGAGATAAACACACTACAATACAGGCAGTGGGAGACTCCCCACATACCTATACATTATATCAGATAACAGGTACAGCAGAAGCAAAAGGTATTCTGGAGCCTGTATTCTTGTAAGCCTTGCTTGAACGAGATACATCAATCAGAGTTTTTCTTCTGGTGAGCTGACACCGGAACCTCAGTTCCACCTGCTGTGTCCCTGACATGGCTACTGGCTGCCAGCACATGCACCCTTGCATGTGGTTTAATTATATTGTGTAACACCCTGTCGTGATGCTCATTGTTAGTGATGTTTATCATTTTCTTGGCTTCAGTAAAAGAAAAAAAATCAGACACTAGTTTGTCCTTTACTGTGTTGCAAACAGTGGTCTTTGGAGAAAACCAAATGGGAAAATTATATAGGTCTTAATTTAGACAAGAAATTGATTTTTTGGAGAAAACCAAATGGGAAAATTATATAGGTCTTAATTTAGACAAGAAATTGATTTCTTTTTTCAAGTATCACTGTAGTTGGGCTTCTTCATCAGGACCATTGGCTCCCCAGTAATGACACGGAGACTTGTTATGAATTATGAAAGCTCAGCTAATAGCTTAGGCTTGTTTCTAACTAGCTCTTATACCTTAAATTAACCTATTTTTGTTAATTTACTGTCTGCCTTGTGGCTTTATTACCTCATCTCTGTAGTGCCCATCCTGCTTGCTCGCTCTGCATCTCCCTGGCGTCTGCCCTTCTTCCCAGCGTCCTCTCTGCCCTGAAAATCCTGCCTAGTTATTGGTCATTCAGCGAGTGACACATCTTCACAGTGTACAAAAGGATTCTTCCACAACATAGTACATGTATGAGTATATGGAAACTTTAATCCTGGAAATGCCTCTGCTATTTTAAATTCACTAATTATTGGTTTGAGCCAGATTTGCTTTCCAGCTTAAAAGAAGTATCTTTCTCTTGCTACCAAAAACCTTCTTTTGATAAACATCATTTTATTTACTTTATGGATCATGCTGTTGCCAACTATACCTAGTAAATCCTGTGTCTAACCTAAAGTTATCAAGATTTTATCTAGAATTTTGAAGCGTTTGATTAATTGACTGATTTGCTGGTTGGCTCGTTTGTGGTAAGATTTTGCTGTACCCTAGGCTGGTCTTGCCACAGTCCTCCTGACACAGGCTCCCCGGTATAAGGTCACAATTGTATACCACCATGCATGACTTAGCCTGTGTTTTCTTTGTGCTTTATAGCTTCTTTTTTGATACTATAGCTAGTTTAGTATATACTATAGTATAGTATCCTTGGGTCCCGTGTATGCTAGGCAAGATATTTACCACCAAGCTACATCCCCAGGTCCAGTTTTATGATAAAATTTTAGTTCGTTTTTACAAGATATATATTAACATTATAATTTTTGCATGGAGATTTGTCCTTTACTGAAAACTCTACTCTACTGTTTCATTGCCTTTTCAACTAAAACCTCAGTTGACCACATGTGTGCAGATTTCTTATTTTGCTTTTTAGTTAGCATTCACTGTTTAGTTGATCCTCCCATACTCTCCTCTCCATTCTTCTGCCACCTGTCACCCTTGCGGTCCCCATAGTCCCTGTTCCTCCTTAATGTCACTGTGTTCCAGTACCCTCCATGCTTCCTTAAAACCTTTTTCCATCTCGTCCCCTTTCTAGTTTGTGACATACCCATATTTACACCCATATATAAAAATTAAAGGCTAGGGCCCATGTATGGGAGAATATGCAGTATTTGTCTAAGTCTGGGTTGCTTCAATATAATAATTTCTAGACATCCAGTTTTCTTGAAAATTTGGTTATTTCATTTTTCATTAGAGATAAATAAAATCTGAATGTGTACATGTGCCATATTTTCATTATCTTCATTTGTTGAAGTCCATGTAGACTGGTTCCATTTCCTTGCTTTTGTGACTAGAGTAACAGTAAGCAATGATGTTCAGTATCTCTGTGGTCTAGTATAGAATACTTGGAGGATGTGCCCATAAGAGGTGGTAAAGCTATGTCGGATGTGGTGGTTTTATTTCCAGTTTTTGAGAAACCTATATACTGATTTGCATAGTGGCTCTACCAGTTAACGCCACAGCCAGCAGTGCAGAAGGGTCTCTCGCCTTCCACATCCTTGTCCTAGCATTCATCGTTTTTATTCTTTAGTGATTCTGGATAGAGTAAGATGGAATCTCAGTGGCTAAAGATGTTGAACACTTAAAAAATGTATATTGACCTTTGTGTTTGTTTTGAGAGCTGTGTGTTTGGCTCATTAGTCCATTTATTGACTGACAGTTGGGGAGGAGGGTGGTGGTTAATTTTAGCAGTATATCTGCTTAAGATTTTCTCCTGTTCTCAAGCTAGCTGTCTTTTCACTCTGCTAACTGAGAAGGCCAGGAAAATACCATGACAGGCTCCCAATAATTCACTTAAGAACTAGGCCTCAGTTCCTGCCTCTTGAAACTGGACAGACAGTTTCTGAGGAAGCCACGAACAAAGGTCAATCAATCTTCAACGCCCCGGACAGCAGGTACAAGGGAGATAGCATGTACCAAGCCTGGCCACTGGGCCTGCCCCCACAGCCAGTAGCTCAATGTAATAACCAAATAAGGACAGAGCCTGGAACTTGTCCAGGCCTGCGCAAAATTGGGAAAACTGTAGCTGTCACCAGCCCCTGCTAGCCCTAGCCAATTAGAACAGACTAATATGATTGCCACTCATGTAAGCCAATCATATCTGAGATGGCCTAACTGTCCCTGAAACTCCCCTTAGCTGTGCTTAAAAGGAGCCTGCGAGCTTCTCTCAGAGTCGCCATCTTGCCTTTGTGTTGGATGGGCAGCCCCAGCATGCTGGTACCTTTACTCTCAAGATAATAAACTCTTGTTGATTGCATACATGGATGGTGGTCTTTTGTGGGACTTCTCCAGGACCAATCTTCTTTTAAGCTTTCTTTAAAAGTCAAGAATCATTTTTCAATGTGTTTCACTTTTTTCAGTCTTAAGAAGAAATGCTAATACTGTTTTTCTCTTGAACATACTGATGTTATAAGTTTCCTTTTATAATACTCAACTGTAGCTGAACTACACTCAACCACTTTCCTATTCCAAGAGTAAGATCTAGTTGGCCTTAGGGTGTCTGTCATCCTGTGCTTGTTTTCCTAATTTCTTTATGGAGCGGTTGGCATTATAATATGGTGCATAGTTTTGCCAGTGTCAGTTTAGCTTGACTTGCAGTGTTCTCTTTGTCAGTAGACTGGATGTTCCTGTTCAGAGTATTTGTGCATTTAACTTGAATGTGTCCCGAGCATTATCAGCTGTGACTATATAATGTAATGAACCACTACTGATAAAACATATTTGAAAATGTCTTTTTCTGAGATCTAAATCAGATTTTTTAAGCATTAAAAAGGGCAGGTAACTTTTTAAATTTTCCATGAGTGAAACAACAGAGAAAAGGGAGATCGTAATTGTATGTAGGGTTCTATGTACACTAGGTAAATAACAGAAATTATAGACAGTGTTTTCTGATATGGTTGGCATAAAAAATGAGAAGTAGAATAGAAAAGCCATGGCCCTACATAAAAAGCTTTAATCAATTTTACTTGGTTTTTAGTAAAACTTTTAGAAGTTATGTTAGTGTGTGTATGGTGCGGGGGCGGGGGGGTTCTTTATCTGTTCATCTGTTGATTATTACGTAGGTTGGTTGATGTGTGTATGTATGGCAGGAGGGGGGTCTTTGTTCATCTGTTTAATACCTAGGTTGATTGGGAGTGGTTCTTTATTCATCTGTTGATTATTACCTAGGTTAATGTGGGGTGGGGTTCTTTATCTGTTCATCTGTTGATTATTACCTAGGTTGATGTGGGGGCGGTTCTTTGTCTGTTCATCTGCATATTATTACCTAGGTTGATGGCGGGGGAGAGCTTCTTTGACTGTTTATCTGTTGATTATCACCAAGATTGGTGTAAGGGGGTTTCTTTGTCTATTCATCTGTTGTTTAGTACCTAGGTTGAATCCATTAGCCATTACAGTTAGTGTTAAGATAAACATGACCATCCAGGTATCACGTTTGTAGGCTGACTTTGGTTCTTGTGAATAAGTGCTGTGACTAGGCTATATCATTCTGTTTTACATTTGAATGGGGGGCACTTTTAGTACACTTGACAGTGTGTGGTGGGGAAAAGAACACACTCTTGGAATCCCAAAGAGGTTTCAAGTCTCTGAGCTTGGGTAAGTTAAGTAACTTCCCTGCATCTTGGTTTCTTCACCTGAATAATAACTGAGAACTTCGTTGGGAGAAATAAATTAAGTAACTTACATATTATATATACAACCCCAAGCAAAATAATTGAATATTTTAGTTTGTTATTTAAAAAAAAAACAACTGGATTTTTGTGGCTCTGGACTTCATAATAACAAGTTTCACTTAACCATTCACAGAAGGATAATTATCTGTTTTAAATAAAGACAGATTTAAGCTCCCCTAATACAGATTTATATTTAATTCACTAAAACCTTACTTATAACCCAATTGCCTTGGGAAGTTCCTTCTGCTTTCAAGCTCTTTACCAAATGACCTGTAGGACTATATAATCATTTTATAGCTAGAGACCATTGTGAAGATAGTTGCATAATTATGAATTAAAAGAGGAAAGTGGCTAAATTAAACCTCTACCAAAAAATTAGTAAATTCTAAATGATGTAAGCCATCTATTTAAAATATCAGTAGAAATTACTGGAAATTCTGAGCACATTCTTAGAATTTGATATTTGTAATAGGAGTTTAAATTCTATTTAAAAATATTACTAACTTCAGTCTACCTAGACGTGCCTTGGTAATTAATTACTATTGTACATCAATTCTGTGATTTTTTTTTTAACTTGGGTGACATGTATCTTCTTCATTTATCCTGTTTCTGTTATTACTAATAACAGGTTTCAAACATTGTAGTTTCTGGGTTTTGATAGACATCTGTTCTATATTTCCTGAAGATTGGGACAGAGAGAAATTACTTGAAGCTTGGATGTCCAACCCAGAGAACTGCTGCCAACGGTCAGGTGTGCAGATGCCAACCCCACCACCAAGTGGGTGCAATGCCTGGGACACACTTCCTTCCCCGAGAACTCCACGGACCACACGCTCCTCTGTCACCTCTCCAGATGAAATCAGTCTGTCTCCTGGGGACTTAGATACCAGTTTGGTATGGCTTAGTGTACTTCCCATAGTTTCGCTTTCAGTCTTTTGACTTTCAAACTATGTGGTACTGTTCCATGGAGTTCATATGCTTCTTGAATGGTTTAGCCACTCCAAATTTGTAATAAATATGAACGCACTCTTTGTCTTGTCTAGGAACCATTATATTATTGCAACTGAATGTTGTACCTTGCTTTGAAGGTTCAGTTATTTTCATGCTTTGGTAAATTCTTATTACCACAGAATGTTTTTGTGATCCCTGAATTATAGGTTGAAAAGCATAATATTTGCTCACTTTGGAAAAGCCATGTACTATATTTTCACCTAAAAGTATTAAATACAACATACATGAAATACTAAAACTTAGTTTGTAGTATGCATGCTTAACCTAAAACATAATTTTTAAAATCATTTGCTGAATGCTAATTTTTAAAGCATTTACAGAATTTTTTATGATCATTTGCTTGTTTTAGCAAAGCCTCTGAGTTGGTCATTCAGTGCATTTCCTTAATAACGTTTCTCCTTTATGGGGAGCAGTACTGCCTAACCAGCATGCAACTGGTGGGCTGTGGAGGAGATATGCTCAAGTGGTTTAGCCACTCCAAATTTGTAATAAAGATGAACGCACCCTTTGTCTTGTCTAGGAACCATTTAGGAAATCAAAATTCTATTCTGTAATTGACATTTTAACATAAAGTTTGCTTCTTATAAGTCTTGTTAAAAGGTAACATGGTTTTGTATCAGACTTCCTTGCATGAAGACTTGACTTTGCTACTTATTTTGGGGGTGGAGGTGAGGTAGGAGGTGCTAGCATTTGAACTCAGGAGCTCACCCCTGCTAGGTAAACACTGTACCACTGAGCTACATTCCCAGCCCAAGTTGCCACTTTAAAATCCTGAATTTCTGTATTCAAAGCACAAAGTTGCTCTGTTTCCACAGTGAGCATACAGTGCAAGACACACACTGAAGTGGTCGTCGTGTGCCTGTGTGGTCTTGATCTGAGTAGATGCTAAGGATTTGTTTCTTGTGTTTCCCTTTCCTACTCCACAGTGTTGCTTAATAAGGAAACTTAGTTTGGTTTTTGCACTAAGACATTAAATACCATAGCAGATATAAAAAAAAGGCAGTCATGATATTTATTATTCAGTCCAAGCCAGGCACTCTTAACAGACTTGGTAGCATTGGAACATTTAATTTTCTAAGATTTATAATTTTTGTCATTAAACTATTGAACAAAATGACTGTATTGCTTCTCTTCAGAGTATGGCCCTGTTAAATCACTTCTCTTGTTTATCTCCAGTGTGACATTTGCATGTGCAGTATTTCTGTATTTGAAGACCCCGTGGATATGCCCTGTGGACATGATTTCTGTAGAGGATGTTGGGAGTCGTGAGTATATGAGCAGCTTATTCATCTCTCACTTCATAGTAGCCCCTTTGGTTTGATCATGACAGTGTTTACTTTCAGTATTTAATGGTGTGGATCATTTACATTGGTTTCTGAGTTACACTGAAATATACAAAGAATATTTTGTTTTTCCTCTTTGACATCAAAGTATATTGATGTCTAAACAATTGTATTAGTATTTTTATTTATATTACACATAATATAAATTTCAGATGTAACCTCAATATCAAGAATCAGTTTCTGTCTTCTATCCCACGAATTTTAAGCATTTGTGGTGTCTGAATTTTTTAAAGCAAATAGCCTTGAAAATCTGTAAGAATGCAGATATTTGAAATTCTTTTTTGTTATTCCGAAGTCAAATGCCTATGCTAGAGATTGGGTGTGTATTACAATGGAAAGTGTTTTTGATTCTCATGTTTTTCTCTCATTTCCTCTTTAATACCTTTCTTAGATTTATACATTTTCATTATATGTTAACTTTATAGTTGCACTTTTTGAGAGAGCTCGTGAAGCAAATGAAGACAATATAAATGAGCAGTACAGTATCTTACTATCTCTGTGTGGAGCTTTTACCACCAACCCCACAGTTCCTCAGAGTTGTCTTGAGTGCGAGCAGCAGGAAATATTAGATAGAAGGATTTAGATTGTGGAGATAATCAGAAAATAAAGGATAGCCTCGAGAGGGCCTGGAACCTATTCCAATGGGCCCTGACTGCCTCTGCCCCAGGGTATTTATAGAAACGCCACGGCTGGAGCAAAAGACCTCCCCCCAGCACAGCCAAGTGCAGACCATCTCAGACACCTGCACTCAGGCCCGTGGTCCAATCATCCTCTATATGCAGACCTGCTGGGTAAAGCCACGAGGAACCTGAAAATGGCCCCCACTTCTCTGGACGCACACAGAGCTTCATTTGATGATTGAAGCAAAGTATGTCATAAGTGTCTAAGAAAATCTTTCATGCTTTTTTCATGGAATATTGGGTATCAGTGTAGGGCTCTGGGGAGCATTACATGAGTGAGAAAGCAAAGGCCTAGCAGGTTTTCTGCATTTGTTTTTTGTTTTGTATTGCTTTGTTTTACAGTTTTGCTGTGGTGCAGTTGACATGTATCAGCCTATACACTTAAACTAAATTAATTCATAAATTGAGACATGTATATACCATGAAACAATCACCACAATCAAGATACTGAATATCTCCATGAGCTTCCCAAATGTCCTCACTGGGGTGGAGCTAGCTTAGTGAGTGAAATGGTCGCCCAAGCATAGAAGGCCAAGCTCAGTCCCGGGAGCACACACAGAAGCGTCGAGCATAGCAGTGTGCATTCTAGTCCCAGTGCTAGACAGGTAGACAAGTCTTAACACTGGGGCTGCACTCAGTTCCATGACATTGGGAGACTGTCTAAAAGGAGGTGGCTGATAGTGTTTCTAGGATAACTCTGAAGATCATCTGGCCTTCACACACACACACTCCCCCCCACACACACACACGTGTGTGCCTGACACACACAAATATGCATATATGCATTAAAAACTTAACCATTTATCCTTGAATCTCTCCTGTACACATTTCTGCCTCTCTGTCATCCTCCCCCGCCTCCCTCCACTCATAAATTTATATAAAACATCCTGATCTGTATACTGGTTTCATTTGTGGTACTTGTTTGTTTTCTGCAACAGTATGAAGCAGAACTTCAGTGGGAGGGAACAAACTGCTTTTCAAAAACTCAGAATAACTAAATATTCCTGGTTTTGTTTTAAATTTTAAATATAGACTAGACTTTTTAGTCTACTAGGATCAAGTCAGTATAGCTGATACAAGTCAAGTAATTCACGGGTCCAAACCCACAGACTAAAGCAGTTTTGACCCAGTTCTGGAGCAGCTATTCAGTTTTAAAGTGTTAACTGTACTATTTGAGGAAGTGTTAACTGGGTTTTACATTTTGTGGTTGTTGAACTTGATTCCTTTGTGAAAATTAACCTTGCTTGGGAATTACTTGAATTTTTTTAGCCTTTATTGAACTTGCTTACATAACTAGTGTCATAGGAATTAGTCCCCATTCTTTTTTTTTTTAAAGATTTATTTTATTATGTATACCAATGTTCTGCCTGCATGTATACCTGCTGCCAGAAGAGGGCACCAGATCTCATTACAGATGGTTGTGAGCCACCATGTGGGTGCTAGGAATTGAACTCAGGACCCTTGGAAGAGCAGCCAGTGCTCTTAACCTCTGAGCCATCTCTCCAGCCCCTAGTCCCCATTCTTATCTAAGACTAATCAGTAAAAGGTTTTGGTAAGATTTAATACTGTCTTCCTGTTTTCCTTGTACTTGCTATCTAGTACTGTCCACCTGATTCAAGACAGCTCTGGTCAAATCAGACACCAGTAAAACAAATTGTGTGGCTGATATATCAATTTCAAAAGATTCTTTAAAAACTAACAGCAGTCTGGCCAGGGGATGATAACTTAGCAAGTAATGGCGTTGGCCTCTAAGCCTGAGGGCCTGGGTGTGCTCCCCAGGAGAGGACTGGCTGCTGCAGGTTGTCCTCTGGTCTCTGCATGCACACTGGTGTGTGTGCCCCACCTCCACACAAAGAAATAAATGTGAAGACTTTTTCAAAACATCCTTCCAGTGGCACATAGAAAAATGAAACTTGGCGTTAATGAAGAACAGCGTGAGCCTGAGAATCTCCCATCTACTTTACTCTTCCCATCTTCCCTACATCGTCATTGCAGCCAGATGCTCTGGGGAGCTGTGCCAAGGAATGAAAGACAAGGAAATTTTTCTTTTCCACCCACACAGATACATTCTTCTGGATAGTAAGGCTTAAACCTCATGTCTAATGCCGTCATTCTAAGTCTCCCTTGATTTTTTTTTTCTTCCTAAGTGCAGTGAAATTAATAGATAGCACTAAAGGAAGGAGATATCAAAAGTTATTGATCATAATAACCAGGCAGTCATAATTTAGTTGCTTATTCTCCATTTGTTTTCTCTAGAATTGTTAAATAAAGTATAATCCACAGTTAGGAAGGTATCCAAGTTGGTAGAATGCTTGGCTAACATGCATAAATTCCAACCTTAGTATAAACCTGGCCTGCTGGCACATGCCTGTAATCCCAACAACACAAAGTTGTTGAAGTAGAGGCAAGAAGACCAGAAATTCAAGGACATTCTCAGTTATATAGCAAGTTTGAGACCCTCCTAGGGGACATAAGAGCTTGTCTCAAAAAAAAAATTTTTGTTTTTAAATCTGTTAAAATCCAGACTTAAAAAGTTTATTTCTTGCTTGTATATACATATTAAATAACAGTTATAACACCTTCTAAAACATACAGATTCTTAATCAATACCAGGTCTTTTGCATATATTTTTCTATCTAATCTGTGTAACAGCCCTGGGAAGTACATATTGGTACCCTCATTAAAATATGGTGAAAATAAGGCTTTTGTCATTAAAATAAATCGCTAAAGATCATTAAAGACTAAAATTTTTCTAGCTCAAAACTTTTTGTGAATGAGTTCATTCACCTTATACTTCTTTCTACTTTGCAATGTGCCTTTTTCTTATTACATCATTAGTGTACATAGAATATAACATAGAACTCATTTTAATATTCATCTAATGAAATATAAAGGAAAACATTTTCTTTTAAAGAGTATGCTCTGTACTCCATTGCTGCTATAAAAAACTTCATTTATCTCTGGATAATTTTCCTTGTATTTAAAGGGATAAAATATCGAAAATTAAAATGACCTTTCTAGGTCACTCAGTTCTGAGTTTTCTTATGTGAAAAATGTTTCAGATTTTTCATATGACAAAGTAAAACAAATAGAAACTTATATAAAAAAGTGTATGTATGTGTGTGTGAGAGAGGTGCTGGAGCAAGTACTAAGTGTAAGATGATAATCCATGTTTTATTGGTATGCTTTCTTTGTTTGTTTGGCTTGATTATAGTTGGTCTGGATTTTAGATTTGGGCAGGTTTTCACTCTAATGTAGTCTTAGGCTCTCTTGCAAACTCAAAGCCCTCCATCCAGCCTCAGCCTCTCGAGTGCAGTTACAGTGAGCTAGCTTCCACATGCAGCTCTGGCAGAGAGTGAGGACTGGAGAAGAAACACAGGTCTCGGTGCATGCTACACATAGACCATTGCACTCTATAGTGCAATGGTGCTATTTTAACCACACTCTCATAGAAAAATCATCAAAAAGAAAAAAAATCATTAGGTTGTATAAATAACTTACATCCTCTCCCTTTTCTCTGTTAATTGATATTCTAACAGGTTTTTAAATCTGAAAATTCAAGAAGGTGAAGCCCATAACATTTTCTGCCCTGCATATGAGTGCTTTCAACTTGTGCCTGTGGATATTATAGAAAGTGTAGTTTCTAAGGAGATGGACAAACGCTACCTACAGTTTGATATTAAGGTATGGGGCCAGTTTACTAAGCCTATGTTGTACTTTTATAAACATAATGGTGTTCTCTATTTCCAGAGAAAAATGCATATGTGATAAAAACTGGAAACCAGAGCAGCATTGCAAAGTTAAGCCCCACAAAAGAGCTGTTTACTAAATTGCTTGTCCCATTTTTATAAGTGATCGATGAAAATAGCATTTATAGTACCTACTCTCCCCCACAACAATATTTTATACTCCTGAGAGGAATATATAGAAAGAAAATTTTAACTTGGAAATTAGTCATTTTTATTTGAAATAATAGTTTAATTCAATAAATTATATTTTTTTTATCTTTTTTCCTATCTTCTGTTTTCATTTAGGAGTTAATCAGAAACATGCAAATTACTCTTTTTTGTGTGTATGTAACTTAAATTTTTTATTTCAGTTACTTTGAATAGATTTTTCTTACTCTAAATTCTATTATGTAATCTTAAAAAAAATAGGCCCTACTTCTTTAATGTATTGTAATACTGATTTTTATGTACTTATCAAGATGACATTTAGAAATTTAGTATTAAAATATAACCTGTAATTATACATAAGTTTCTGCTTACATTTAATCAAAAAAGTAGCACAGTATGTAACCATTCTCATGGTAGACATTTTATGCAGATAATTGCATTTTTACTTTATTATCATTTACCTAGTTTTAGATTAAAGAAAATAAGTTTTGCAAATCATTCTATTACTAAGGTAAATGCCTCATTTTTGCTTCTAACACATTTCCAGTGCTGTTTTTACTATTTTTATAATGCTGAACTCTTGTGTTTGATTTTGTTCTTTTATTTGCTTTTAGTCCGTGTGGAGATCCTCTCTGTTTGAGAATTTGTAGCTGATACAGTTTCTTTTGTTTTTCTTGTGATTTTTAAACAGGCCTTTGTTGAAAACAATCCTGCCATTAAATGGTGTCCTACTGCAGGCTGCGAAAGAGCAGTCCGGCTGACCAAGCAGGGGTCCAGTCCCTCGGGGGCTGACACGCTCAGCTTCCCCCTGCTGAGAGCCCCTGCCGTGGACTGCGGCAAAGGACACCTCTTCTGCTGGTTAGTATAAGGCAGGCCAGAGCTGCCACGCCGCTGTGCTGACAGTGTGGAAAGACTGAGCCTTGAATCCGGGAATTTAGGGATGTATAATAAACAGTTCGTAGCTATCGTGGGCTTGATGCCTTCACCATGCCAAGTCTTTGAAATGTGATGGTATAGTTTTTAATTGAGTTATTCTCCCAGTGCTCTGAATTGAATACTGTTATATCCACATTATCCATAAGGCAGCTCAGCCATGGAGACATGTCTCAGTGTTGTACCGCTAGGAAATGGCAGAAATGGAAATGGAAACCCACTGTTGGTTCCAGAGCCCAGTTACTTAATCTACAACAACAAAACTGCTGATTGTAGATTAGAAAATGTTCATAGTTTCATCGCTCTGTAAACTACAAGCGTTGGGCAACCATTCTAAGCCAGGGGTGTTTAGGGTTACCAAGCAGACTTTTCCATATTTCCATCCTGGACTTAAACATATATATATATATATATATATATTAAGAGAGAGAGGCTCTCCCAAAATGAATTCTCAGGTGACTTTAAAACATGATCCTAGTTAAGAACTTATGACTATACATAGCTTCTGTTTTACTTAGTTTCTAGTGATGTTGTTGTTTGTTTTTACTCTTTACTCTTTTGGCTCTGGGGGACCCGCCACCCAACTCCCAAGTCACACACAGAGACTTTCTTATGAATGCCAAGCCTTAGTTTGGCTTGTTCTAGCCAGCTTTCTGAATTTAAAGTATCCCGTCTACCTTTTGCCTCTGGGCTTTTACCTTTCTCTATTTCTGTATACCTTTCTTTACTTCTTACTCAGTGGCTTGGTGTGTAGCTGGGTGGCTGGCTTCTGGAGTCCTCTTCCTTATCCTGCTCCTCAATCTTTTCTCCCACATTTCTCCTCCTATTTGTTCTCTCTGCCCACCAGCCCCACCTATCCTTTCTCCTGCCTTGCTGTTGGCTGTTTAGCTCTTTATTAGACCATCAGGTGTTTTAGACAGGCAAAGTAACACAGCTTCACAGAGTTAAACAAATGCAACATAAAAGAATGCCAAAGCATCATTAAACAAATGTTTCACAGCATAAAGGAGTGTAACACATCTTAAAATAATATTCTCCAATTCCTACTAAGTACTGAGTAAGGTTGAACTGATGATCAGTTAATATTGCAAAGAATATGTAACCCAACAGGCTTGTTTAGTTTTGTATTTGTCAGTTATCAGCATTCTGTTTATTCCAAGTAGATTCAACTAATAGTTTTCTTTAATTAGGTGGTCAGAAAAAGTATTCTGCCTTTTGCCTATTTCCAGAATTATCCCATATTGTATGAATATACTTTTTAACTTTTTAAAATGTTTTGTATGTGTGTATTATGTGTGTGTATGGATCCATGAGTGTCATATGCACATATGAGATCAGAGGACAGTTCTTTCCTTGCATCTTCTGAGTTCCAGGGATCAAATTCAGGTTGTCAGACTTGGCAGCAAGTGCCTTCCTCTACTGAGTTTAAATCCACTTGAGATTTTAAGATTAAAACTTTAGTCTTCAACTCACAATCTAGTTATATAGTCTTAGCACTGCTAATCGTAAAAAAGCACAGTAATGGAACTATCCCTACTTCATCTTGTCTATTTCCTGCCATTACTATAAACAATACTGTGTTGGAGGTCAGAGGTCAGCTAATTACTATGTAGACCTAGTTTTTAAAATGAAGTTTTATTGAAACACAGTTGTCCCCTTCCATGCAAGTTTGTTTATGTATGTTTTGTGTTTTGGAACTGTGACAGCACATGCAGAGTTGCCACAATGACCACTGCTACACAGTTATTTAAAATATTGACTGTTTCACCCTTTACAGAAAAAAGTTTGCTTACTAGACTTTGGATATAGTCATTAAGAAAACAATACCATATTACTACTTTTATGGCTAAATTAGACTGAACAAATTAACATACCAACAAAACTTCTAGCAATAAGTTCTGTTCTTGTGCCTTAAAGGTAATTTTTCAAAACATTTGAAAGAAAAATTTCTAATCTTTACACTTCTACATTTGTAGCTTGAGTTTTCCTGCCTTGCCCACAGTCAGGACAAATCTTTGTCACCCGCCAGTCCCCACAGCCGCTCAGACCCAACCAAGTAAACACAGAGACTTATATTGCTTACAAACTGTATGGCCGTGGCAGGCTTCTTGCTAACTGTTCTTATAGCTTAAATTAATCCATTTCCATAAATCTATACCTTGCCACGTGGCTGGTGGCTTACCGGCGACTTCACATGCTGCTGGTCATGGCGGCAGCTGGCAGTCTGGCATTCTGCCTCAGCCTTCCGCTTCCCAGAATTCTCCTCTCTCCTTGTCCCACCTACTTCCTGCCTGGCCACTGGCCAATCAGTGTTTTATTTGACATACAGACCATCCCACAGCATACATTTTTTATTATTTACCATGTTTCTGACTCTACTTCACTAACATGAAAGATGAAGTGGAACTAGAGCATGACAAATGACTTGATAAATGCAAATGAGCATTATTTTTTAAAGATTTGTTTATTTATTATGTATACAGCGTTCTGTCTGCATATATTCCTGCAGGCCAGAAGAGGGCGCCTATCTCATTATGGATGGTTGTGAGCCACCGTGTAGTTGCTGGGAATTGAACTCAGGACCTCTGGAAGAGCTGCTGGTGCTCTTAACCTCTGAGCCATCTCTCCAGCCCCAAATGAGCATTACTTTCCACAGATAAATAGAATTTAGATGGGTATCAGCCAACTTTACTGAAAACTATGAGTATTAAAAAAAAAAAGATTTTTCTCTTCTGAGTAACTGTGAGATCTCTTGAGAAAATTAAACTCTGGTGCACAAAGGCACCCATCATATCCCTCCTGTGCTGCTGGAGTGGAACTAGTTATAAACCATTCCTGGGAAAATTTAGAAAACATATCGTATAAATCATTTTGTGAGTCCTTTGGTTCAGTTGAGGAATCCTAGTTGAAAGATGCTGAGTTTTCAAGTGGAAACACCACAACGAAGGAAAACAAAGTAAATGCCTAGAAAACATTTAAATATAACAATTTCTGAGCGATCACAAAGATAAAGTTTTGAAGAAAAAAGGAACCTATGACTAGCTTTACCCAACGTTCTGTGATTTCTATGGTCTTAGTTTCACTAGACTTCTTGTACCACATCGGTGGAACGTTTACTTCCTTGTATTCGTCTACACTTTCTTCTTATGCTCCATGTAACAAGCTTGTTTTGATCTAGAATAAATAGACCTTTTTGAGGGTAGGTCATACTTAAAAATCTCACAAACACGCGCGCGCGCACACACACACACGTTCACACACACTCACACACAAGGCTATAAGTGGTAAATTTGCCCACATTTGGAGAAATGTACCAGTTTACTCTTCCTGTTGCCTAAAAATATCAGGCTGGTAATGACCAAGGTCTACTGGAGATGACAGGCTAAGATTTCAGACTCTGTTCTAAGTTCCATCCCAGTCTGGGATCTGTGAAAGGCTACATGGACATAGGTCACATTTAACAACCATTGGTCTTTCTCCCTTATGCCGAAGGACAGTGGAGAACTTCACACATTGAAACATCATTTTCTGGACATAGGCCTGAGGGGAAGTGACTTGGTTAGAATGAAATTAGGTTTTATGAAGGACAGACTCAAATTTTAAGTTACTTAGTTTAATCTAGTTGCCTTTCAGTTTTGATACTTCTCAACTATATGATTGCTATGTAGTTTTCTGGACTTTCTATATTGCCTACCTCAGCACTGTGAGCATTTAATGTACAATCCTGTTTTTCACTCTTTGCTTCTTAGTCATATGGGATAAATATTTTGAACTGTAATCAGAAATTATGAGTAGAAATGATCACAACATCACAACTTCTGATGTCTCATCTTATTTCACCAATTAACAAAATCTTTTGTGCAAGAAAGCTGTGCGAGAGAGAACTTTACAAAGTCAAGGCTTGTGACTGCTTTTGCCCCTTCCCCCCCCCCCCCCAGTAATTAACCCACCTTCTGTGCTGTGTGTGCACATACACACTTGGCACCGCCTCTGTGTGTGCACGTACACACTTGGCACCGCCTCTGTGTGTGCACGTACACACTTGGCACCGCCTCTGTGTGGTCTCTACCTTTGGCACCAACAGTCTCTACCTCTCTTGCTCTCTGCCTGTTTTAAAACATGCATTTATTCTTATTTTATGTATACGTGTGAGTGCCTGTGTGTATGGATGAGCACCACCTGCATACCCTGTACCTGGGGAGTTCAGGAGAATGTCATCAGGTCCCTTGGAACTGGAGTTACAGACAGTTGCAGCCACCTAATGTGGCTGCTGGGAACTGCACCCAGGTGCTCTGAAGAAGAGTAAGCACTTTTAACCAACAAACCATCTGTCCTGTTCTCTACCTTGATTTTTGAGACAGTATCTCTCACTGAAACAGGAGCTCACCTTTTGTGTAGACTGGCCAGCAAAACCATAATCCTCCTGTCTCCACCTCCCAGCATTGGCATTACAGTTGTGCATCTCCTCACCTGGCTTTTACATGGGTACTAGGGATCTGAATTCAGTTCCTCATGCTTGTGTGCAAGCACTTTGCCTATTGAACCTCAGAAAGTTTTCCAATGATGACCAAAACAAAACAAAACAACAACAAAAAAATAAACCACACACAAAATGGTGGACCCTAGAATGCTTTCCCCCCCTTAACTTATATAAATGGGGTTTTTGTTATCTGACTAAAATCACCTGTAGGTGGTATTCACAAACTGGAAGGACTCTGACTTTAACCAGTGACTAGTCCCCTGTTTTCTATTGTATAGATTGAATATACCACTGTGTCACTTCTCTGCCCTCTGAATAAGCACAGAGCCTATTTTATCTTAGATGAAACAGTTAAAGATTCATTGTCAGATGCTTGGCCACCAGCATCCATATTTATCAAGACCAGAGCTAAGATTTAACATGGTGTACTAATCATCTTGTCTTACTGCAGAATGGTCTTAAGTCAAATCACAGGATTTTGCACTTGAATCTAGGAACTCATTTGGAAGGATCTCCTGTAAGTCAATAAACAAGCCTACCTTAGAGTAATTTGCTCGAGTATACTGGTAAGGGCTGAAAGATGTAGCTGAGTGGTAGGTCATTTAAGTACTAAACAGGAGGTCCTAGGATCCATCCACAGTACCAACAAAACAAAGATGAAATGTTACTGGGAAAATATTCTAAATAACATGGTGGGATTTTTATATTGTGTATCAAATGAGATATTGGTTTACTGAAATTGCAGACATGTGCTATCATACCTA
This sequence comes from Peromyscus maniculatus bairdii, assembly GCF_049852395.1. Lineage (NCBI taxonomy): Eukaryota > Metazoa > Chordata > Mammalia > Rodentia > Cricetidae > Peromyscus > Peromyscus maniculatus. The sequence goes on along the minus strand of NC_134854.1, from coordinate 23,760,197 downwards.
GGATCATGAATCTTAATTATAGTAAAGAAAAGTTTATGAACTCATCTTTCTCTCTAGAGACTTCATAGTCAGAGAGGATCTTTAAAAGTCTTCCAAATAAAGTTATCCTCTTGCGGGGGGGATAAAATAATTGCATATAATTCTCTTGTACAATAGGTCCCCTAAGATAGTAGCTCCACATATGGAAAGAGTGGATTTTCCTTGGCAGTATCTGACTGTTAAGTGTCAGAGTCCTGGTGACTAACAGCATTTCCCAGGTCTTTACAACCAAGAAATAAAGATGTACTGTTCTTTATTTGGCTATTCTCAACCATTGCTAAAATATTGTAAATACTTTTTACAGAACAACATATTCAAACACTGCTTAAAAGTTCAATTTACTGAATTTCAGTAAAGTACATATTGATATTCTAAGAGTCTGCATTTGAGCCTTAACTCTGCCAGTGCCTCACGGTGTGATTCAGTGATAAACAAGCATCCTCTATTACAGTGGTTCTCAACCTTCCTAATGTGCAGTCCTTTAATACAGTTCCAGGTACTCCAGTGTGTCTGCATGTGGGCGGACCCACCTGGAGACAGAGAGGCACTGTCTCTGGTTCTCCTAAGACCATTGGAAATAATGTGTTTTCTGATGGTCTTAGGTGACCCCTGTGAAAGGGGTAGGTGACACCAATACCAAAGAGTTGTTTGGAAAATGAGTTCAGAGGCTAGAGAGATGGCTCCCTGGGCAAAGTATTTGCTTCACAAGCATGAGAACCTATATTCAGAAACCCAACACCAAATAAAAAGCCAAAAGTGGTGGTGTGCACCTTTAACCAGCACTGGCAAGCCAACGAAAGAAGATTCTGGGACTTGCTAGCCAACTAGTCTTGCTTCAGTGAGAGATCCTGCCTCAATAACTACCTACCTACCTACCTAACTAACTAACTAACTAACTAAATACATAGATAGATAGATAGATAGATAGATAGATAGATAGATAGATAGATAGATAGATAGATAGATAGAGCGAGCGAGCCTAGGTAAGTAGGTAGGTAGACAGACAGACAGACAGACAGATGATAGATAGGTAGATGAAGTGGAGAATGATAGAGGAAGACACCCAGTGGCAACCTCTGGCCTACACACACACATACACACATATGCATACATGTAGTTACTTAGAGCATAGCCTTCAAGACTCAGAACTCTAACTAAAGCAAATAACTATCAAAATGACAATTCTTACTTAATTCACTTATGATTTGTGATTACTAAGGTTCTATAATTACATGTAACTTAAATATCTAACTTCTTGATAGAATTTTTTTCAAGTAATAAAGCTTGAAAGGAGTAGAAGGTTTTCCTTTTTTCGGCCACTTTCTATTCCTGCCAACAGTTACGCATCCTGACACATCTTCAAGAAAGGGCCGTTCTTGTTCTGTTGATGTTAGGTCAGCATCTGGGGGTGAAAACTCTAGACAGCCATGTTTTTCTTCAATTCCACTTATAAATAGCCAAGATTGTCCTCTGTACCATGTTCTTTGGACATCTTGAGATAAAATTTCAATAGATACCAGGTAGTAATAACCAATTAAAACTTTTTTTAGGAGTGAGGTGTGGTAGTGCATCCTTGTAAACTTGGGAGGCTGAGACAGGAGAATCACAGGCTTGAAGCCAGGTACTTATACAGCAAAACTACATTTCAGAAGTACAAAAAACTTAAAGAATTTAGCTTTATGATATCAGCAGGACTACATCTGCAAATCTAGATTATCACCCAGCTACTCTATCTAGTAGCCGTTATTACAATACTTTGGAGTCCAAACCTCTTCTGGGATGAGTTGGTGCTCAAAGATAACATTGAATAACAGCCATGTCGACTCCTGCTGGAGTGTCTCCTTTACACCCACTCTTAGTGCTCCTAGGAACACTGTGCCCACCTCCTGTGTCCTGTGAGACTCTGGGAAGGAAGGCCTTCAGCTGCCGTCTAAGGCCACATGGTCATAGGGAACCGTGCACTTTGATAAGCAGTTACAGCCTTTTCAAGAAGTCTTGTTTGGCTTTTTAGATTCTGTTTGACAGCATTGGGTTTTTGCTCCATCATTTTCTTTTAGAATCTGACAACAGGACCAATATACTATAGTATTGATTCCTCTAGGAGAAGATAGTGAATATGCTATTTAATACCCAGAGGTGAAAAAAACTTAATGGAACTAATTTATATTTGTTAATTTCACTCATTTCCTTTAGTTGCTGACAATTTATAACTTTTTTTTTTTTTTTGCATCCTAGGATTTTTTTTCCTACTAACAAGTAGGCTTTTTTTTTTTTTAATGAGTGGTGAGAAATGTAGATTCTGCATTCCCACATGAATTCTCAAGCACGAGATGGGACACTGTTTCTATCCATGGTTATAGTATGTTCTCCTTACTTGTGTGTGCTAGTACAGGTGCCTAGTGAAAGTCTGCCATTATCACAGATCTGAGTCTGCACTGTACAGCATGTAACACATGCACTTCTGTTTCTACACAACCTAGGGTTTTTGAGTGTCTGTCAAGTGCACCTACCACCTCTTACCTTTCTCGCGATCCCCAGAGGCCGTGTGACTGACTAGGTAGCAGCAGTTCTCCTCTTCCTCTCCCCAACATCCTTGGTTACTGTTGTTTCCTTTTCTTTCTCTGTAAGTCAGCCTTCTCTCCATGTAATAGCAGTGAAATCCTACAGGTTTTATCCCTTGTATCTGTTTATTTCCCTTAACAAATGAAGGGCGTGTGTTTGAGCCCTTGGTCCCGAGCTGACGCACTGTTTCAGGACAATGGAGCATCTGAGACGTGGGTCCAAGCCTGAGGAAGTGGGTTGCTGCTGTGTCATAGGTGGGACCCCAGCCCCATGCCTTCCCCACCAAGATGATGAGTCCCCTGCTTAACCCCGAAGTGAGCCTGCCCCCCCCCAGCTGCTTCTGTCATGGTGTTACTTTGTCACAGTGAAGAAACAGTAATAATGCAATCCCTGAGCCTGAAGTTGCTGAGTTCGATGGTAGTCCTGTTTCACCCTGGAGAAAATCACCAAGCTGTTCTCCAGGCAGCTACATCAGTATTAGCATTAGTATTAGCACACTGTCTATCACAGTGCCCAGGGGTTCCACTTTTTTAAGTCCTCACCAATACTTGTTATTTCTAGTTTTCAGTACTAATTATGCTAATGAGTATGAAGTAAAATCATTATCAGTACATTTTTAATATAGTGAAATATTATCTCTTAGTTTGTAAGGCTTTATCTAGGTCAGTTGATATGTCTTAACAAACAACCTTTTTTTAGTTTTTTTTTAATTTTTTATCTTTATTAAGAAATTTTTTATTCATTTTACATACCAACTACATATGCCTCTCATCCCTCCTCCTGCTCCCAGTCTCCCCCCCCCCAATCTCATCCCCCATTCTCTCCTTTAAAAAGGCAAGACCTCCCATGGGGAGTCAGCAAAGCCTTGTACATTCAGCTGAGGCAGGTCCAAGCCCCTCCCCCTGCATCAAGGCTGTGCACGGTGTCCCACCATAAGTAATGGGCTCCAAAAAGCCTGTTCATGCACCAGGAATAGATTCTGATCCCACTGCCAGGGTCACCTTAAGCAGATCAAGCTACGCAACTGTCTCAATTATGCAGAGGACCTGGTCCAGTCCCATGCAGGATCCACAGCTGTTGATCTCAATTTCATGAGCTCCCACTAGTTTGGTTTGGTTGTCTCTGTAGATTTCACCATTATGATCTTGACTGTCCTTGCTCATAGAATCCCTCTTCCCTCTCTTTGACTGAACTCCCGGAGCTCGGCCTGGTGTTTGCCTGTGGACCTCTGCATCTCCTTCCATCAGTTACTGATGGAGGCTCTATGATGACAGTTAGGATATTCACTGATCTGATTACTGGGGTGGGCCAGCTCAGGCACCCTCTCCACTATTGCTAATAGTCTAAGCTGGGGTCATCCTTATGGATTCCTGGGAACTTCCCTAGCACCAGGTTTCTCCCTATCCTCATGATATCTCCCTCTATCAAGATACTTTTTTCATTGCTCTCCCACTCCATCCCTGTTCCATCTCGACCATCCCTTCCCCTTATGTCCCCATTCCCCCATCCCCTACCCTCCATTGCCCCCCCACATCCCTAGTTTACTTAGGAGATGTCATCTATTTCCCCTTCCCAGGGCGATCCATGCGTCCCTGTTAGGGTCCTCCTTGTTTCCTAGCTTCTCTGGAATTGTGGGTTGTATGTAGTCTAATTATCCTTTGCTTTAAATCTAGTATCTACTTATGAGTAAGTACACACCATGTTTGTCTTTCTGAGTCTAGGTTACCTCATTCAGGATGATACTTTCTAGTTTCATCCAATTGCCTGCAGATTTCATGATGACATTGAACAAATTTAACCTTTATAAATAAAAATGTTCATTTAAGAAGGTAGTAACAATGGTGTTAATATGTCCAGCTTTTGGAGTTTCTCTCCCTAGTGACACATGGTACACAATGTGCACCATGTTGAATCAAAATGAGTGATTTTTTTTAAAGGGTTTAGACTCTTTCTTAATATTTGTGCTCTAATATATTCATAGAAAGAATGTTTAATTGAATTACAAATGATAAATTGTTATTTTCAGTTATTTATATCTGATTTCCAAGATCCCGGTAAAAATAACTGTTGGTTGCTTGCAAGGCAGTTACCAGAGGCTTTGGAGGTAGATGTGACAGTACAAATAAGATTTGCAGTGCTAGGGAGACAGCTGTGTGGATTCCGTGCTTGCTGAGCAAGCGTGAGAACCTGAGCTTGGATCCCCGATGCCCACATAAAAGCCAGACCTGGTAGCAGGTGTCTGTAAGCCCAGCCCTGGGGCTGCAGTGAGTGGACACGGGTAGATCACACGACTCTAAAATGAAGGAGGGTGATGGGGTGGTGTAGTCGGGCCTGCTCTAATGTACCTCTAAGAGCATGCGGTGCTGGTAACAAAGAACACACCTGGGATCAAGAGTTAGAAGTCTACATGAGGCTAAAAGCAGTTAATAGTTGTTTTATAGCTCTGAAAACTGCAAAACTCAGTTGTATACTAAATAATCTATGTGGGACTTTTAAAATGTTCGACCATACTGATTTTTAAAAATTGGACTAAAGTTGTCTAGCTTTGGAATCTCATTTTCAAATCCACTTTTGAAATGCTTCATATATCATTTGTACCTTAATTTTTTCAATTTTCAAATTGGATTAATATTTACCATCCATGTATTTTTATCCAGATAGTGATGAGGACTATTTTTTGATGGCTTTTTTGTTTTGTTTTTTTAGGGAGTGCCTTGGTGAAGCACATGAGCCTTGTGACTGCCAAACATGGAAAAACTGGCTACAAAAAATAACTGAAATGAAGCCAGAGGAACGTAAGTGGAATTTTACATAGCCATGCTACATATTCCTACGGACATTCAAAAATAATGTCAGAGTTCTCGTAATCTTCATTTAAGAGAAATTTTCAAATTTGCTAATGCTAGAGCCCATAGCCTCTCTCACTTAAATCCTTTTGGAGATGGATATATACAGAGCAGAATCACAGGCAGATGTTTTAGCCTGAGGTGCAAGTGAGGGTCACATTTAAGTCTCTAACGAAGCCCTTTTCATCATTAAATGGGCCACCTTGTTTTTCTGTACTTTACAGGATGAACCTTATGGTCTAGAGTAAGAAAAAACTTATTCCACTGAAACTTCCCATGAGAAATTAATTCTTGCTACTATGCAGTTCTGTATATTTACTTAAACACTGAGATGTCTTTTTTTTCATTATTGAAAATAGACTCTCCTCTCATATTATACACTCTGACCACAGTTTCCCTCCTTCCACTCCTCCCAGCTCCGACTCTCCCAGATCCACTCCCCCACCGTTTTCCTCCAAACACAACAAAACAAGATACAATGAAGCAAAGCAAAAGCCCTATTATCAAGGCTGGTGATGCAACCCAATAGGTGGAAAAAAGTCTCAAGAGCAGGCGTAAGATTCAAAGATAACCCGCTCCCACTGTTAGGAGTCCCACAGAAACACCAAGCTAACAGCCATGACATGTCTGCAGAGGACCTGGTGCAGACCATGCAGGCCCCGTGCTTACCACTCCAGTTTCTGTGAGCCCATGGGAGCCCTTCTGTCTTAGTTAGGGTTACTGTTGCTGTGACAAAACACTGACCAAAAGCAAGTTGGGGAGGAATGTCCTTATTTGGCTTACTCTTCAGCATTGTAATCCATCATTGGAGGAAGTCAGAACAGGAACTCAAGCAGAGCTGGAACCTGGAGGCGGGAGCTGATACAGAGGCCATGGAGGGATGCTGCTTACTGGCTTGCTTCCCCTGGCTTGGGCAGCCTGCTTTCTTATAGAACCCAGAACCACTATCCCACAGATGGCACCACCCATCATGGGCTGAGCTCTCCCCCACCGATCACTAATTAAGAAAATGCCTTACAGCTGGATCTCATGGAGGCATTTCCTCAACTGAGGCTCCTTCCTCTCTGATGACTCCAGCTTGTGTCAAGTTGACACACAGAACCAGCCAGTATACCTGCTTAGTTGGTTCAGATACTGAAACTCCTATAAATGCATTATCTCTGCTCCATCATGGAAAGGATATGAAGTGATATTAGTAATCCCATTTTACAGATGAGATGGCACTGGGATTGAGGGCTGTAAAGCATGTATCAAGTGACAGAATAGATTTGAATTTCTGAAAGATTCCTTTTTACATTCTTCCCAATAGCAATTCCCATATTTAACAAATAAATATATTTTCTTTGTAATAACTTCCATTATCTAAAGTGTTTAACAGCAGCTAGTTCCTTTTAAAGTAATATAAGTGAAGATTTAGTGAGGGTCTTCATATGTGTTTTAGATACTAGAGTTAGTGTGAGATGTTTCAAATCAGGATCAACAATTCACTTGGTGAATCTATATTTCAGAGCAAAACACATAATAAAGATGCCATCAGCCTTTAGAGGGGGCAGAGACTAGGAGAAGCTGTCAGATTATTATATAGATAAGGTAGCATAAGGTAGCATAGAGTTCAGTCAGCGTGGGAACAGCCTTCTGGCATTGAAGGGAGAAAGAGTGCTGTAGGCTCTCCTGAAGGCGATGGACTGTGAATTGACTCTGGGCTTCTCTGCACAAAGTATGGAGGAGGCATTTGTACTTATATCAGAAGTCTCACTTGAAGAGAGACTGAAGCCATGAGACCTTTGGCCTTGTATTATGGAAGGGAATTGCCCATTGCCTAAGGGATAGTCCTCAGTGTTGTAGATCCCTGAGGTTCATGTTGTCTGCTGATTGGAATGTCACTTACTCTCAATAGAGTAAGCCGTGGAGCACATCATTCACACAGGCTCATGATGTTTATCAACCCTATTTTTATCAGAATAGCTGGTAACTGTAGCAGGGTTGCTTGAAGGATGGATAGACCAGTAGTTGAGAAGTTGAGGTTTCTAATTTGTATCATAAGATAGATCATTATACCATTAGTCAGAGGTAGCAAATTCAGATAAAGAAATTGCTTTCTAGAAAAAAGAATGGCCCTTTATGTAGACATTTTGAATGTCTGGTACTTGTGGGATAAATGGTTGAAGATGTCCAGTGGACTTCTAGAAGTACTTGCCTCAAGCTCAGTAGAAATGCTAAGAAAAGTTAGTAATTTGTTTATTTTAAATGATGTCTTCCTTATTTAAGTACTGTTTGTGTTAGAATATAAAAATTAGATACCATCCATGCTCCTAATACTTATATTTTAAATAAGTGCCGCAGATAATGTAAGAGAATATTATTCCTGTGATGAGCTGTGAGGGAAAGGAGAGAATGGGGTCAGTAATCTCAGGAGAGGGTAACAGATTTGATGCTTAAACTGCGTATTTGCAACCACATCCATGCTCTTCTTGTGTACCAAAATGGGAAGCACATTAAGGGGCAGGGTGAAGTAACTTTGTGAAACAACATGGCGTCCCAAAGACCTGTGCAGGCAGTGGTTAGATCAGGTGGACTTAAATGGACAGCGGAGGAGTTTAAAGAGAATGCAGTGTCGTTGTTTGAAATCTAGCATTCTGCCTAGTTGCCTGAAGATTGCTATGCTACAAGATGTAATTAATCTAACACACTATTTTATTCTGAAACTGAATTGGCCTAAGTCTGTGGTTTGATATGTAAAGCAAGTGTTGGCGGGGATATTCTTAAAGGACATATATGTTACTTTCTATTGCTCTGATAAAACACCATGAGCAAGCTAGAGAAGGAAGGAAGAGTTTATCTGTGCTTAGGGTTCCAGAGAGATGAGTGTCCATGATGGCAGAGCATGGCAGCTAGCACCAGGCACGACAGCTGTAGCACCAGGCTCAGAGTTTGCATCTTGTCAACAAGCATAAAGCAAAGAGACAGGGCCTTGAGCTCTCAAAACCTGCCTGCAGTGACATCTTCCTCCAGCAAGGCCACGTCAGCTGAGACCCCCAAACAGTGCCGCAAATGGAATATTTCTCATTGGATCCACCTCAGGAAACTGGCAGGGAATGATTGCATGTTCCCTGTGCAATAGAAGTTGGGGATGCAGTTTTCGTGAGTCATCATCCATGCTTACCTGACCTTTGTGTCTAGGCCTTTGGGTCACCTATGCTCCTGTAAGTGATCCCCAGTAAACACATTGGTTCACCAAACTGTACCTGGGTGGATGGTGTTGTGACTGTGGCCTGACATTGTCTTCTCTATTGAATGCAAATAGACCCCTCCCAGGAAAGGTCATGTAAACCATGAGTAACCAGCTCATTTGGCCTTATAAGCCTTCACTCATATAGTTTGACCAACACCACTTGTTAAAGATGCGAACTTTTTTCCAGTATGTATTTCTGAAGCCTTTGTCAAAATCAGATGTCCATAGATGTGTAAATTTATGTCTGGGTCTTTGATTTGATTCCACTGATCAGTGTGTCTGTTTTTGTGCCAATACCATGATGTTTTTATTACTATAGCTCTGTAGTACAATTTGACATTGGGGATGATGATACCTCCAGCAGTTCTTTTATTATTTAGGATTGTTTTAGATCTCATGGGTTTTTGTTGTTGTTGTTGTTGTTTTGTTTTGTTTTTTGTATTTCTATATGAAGCTGAAAATTTGTCCTTTCAAGATCTGTGAAGAATTGTATTGGAATTTTGTGGGGGAGTTGCATTGAATCTGTAGATGCTTTTGGTAGGATGGCCATTTTTATTATGTTAATCCTACTCATCAGTAGTTATGGGAGAGCTTTCCATCTTCTGATACATCTTCTTCAGTTTCTTTTTTCAATGTCTTAAAGTTATTTTCATACAACTCTTCCACTTTCTTGGTTAGATACTATAGGGGAATTTATATTTGGAATTATTTGTGTCACATTTCTCGGGAAAGTATGAACTGATGTCTATTCAGCCCAGACAGGGCACCTAGGACAGACCAGAGGAACAAATCCACCCAGTCTAGCTTAATGAACCGGTGGGTTTATGGAGGTTACTTGCAGGAGAATGGTGGGCTCAAAGGCAGCTGAGTTGTGAGAAAGTTCCCCTCGGCTTGTGATACCTGAAGAGCTGTGTTCCCGGAGTTCCTGTACAGCTTAGTGACAGCCCAGCTACTTGGGGAGTCTTTTCTCCCCAGCACTTGTTACTTCTGCTATAACCTTGGCACAGGGCCCTGTGAATCTTGTAACTTCCAGGAGTTCCCTGAGACTTGTAAATTTCATCTTCTTCCAGAGGCAGTGTTTCAGTTAGGACAGCACAGTGCTGTCCCTCACCGTATTAAAACCGGGTCAGTTATTCCAGGACCTCAGATAAGTTTCTACTGTGGAAGGAGGATAAAAACCCTGCCTGGTGAGAAGAGGTTAGTGCTGAGCCTGGGAAAGAATCTTCTTGCACATGATAAGGATCCTGTGGGAAGAGTAGGAAAGAAGAAGTGTAAGGCTAGCAGTAGGATGCATGATATTTGTGTTGGCCAGAGACAGCCTACACATTACAATTTTTCCTTTAAATTGTCCAAATGAGATTTTGATTCAGAAAGATGGGAAGAATGTTAGAAAATAGGATAGAAGAAAGAATGTCCACCTGGGAAGTAACTACCAAAATAGAACCAAAGCCAAGATTGCACTGAAAGTCTCAGTTGCCAAGAGAAACCTAGGAGTGTGCTCACTACACTTGTGTCACACTCAAGGGTTTCTCTACAGGCCAGCGGAGGTGAGTGGGAGAGTTTGAAAGTCAGCAGGGTAAGAACACTGACCGGAGGGAGGGAGGGACGTGCATCCCAAGTGCCCAGAAGGGTGGGTTCAGAGAACTGAGTGAAGACGTTTTCTCCAGAAGTTTTATCATACCAGTACTCGGTCAATTCCTGATTGCCGTCATATAACCCCTAGAATGCAGTTAGAGACGATCCTGCTCTCCAAGAGTGGAAGAAAAGTGTTATGTCGTGCTTCACACAGCGGCTTTGTTTGCGTGCCTTTGTGCTTTATTTATTGTGACAATGAACAATACGGATCATAAGAATATGCTAGAGCTTCTAAACTAAAAATAATGTTGATGTGCAGAAGAGAATAAAGGCCCCTTCTTTTAAACAAGAATTAGATGTTTTAAATATGTTTAGATTTTACAGCATTGGCTCCACAACTTGACCACACTAACCATACTGAGTTCCTTCTCAGATTCCTGTCGTTGCCAAACAATGTGAGTTCTTCCCACCAACCATTTTCTGTCAAGGAGAAACTGACATGGTCCAGCCACCTCACTGCTGCTGCTGCTTCTCTTTGCTGTGTGGAATTAGAAACCAGTATTTTATAGTCAACAGCACGTGCTGCAGTGTTGTGGATACAAACATGTGTAGGTAGCTTGCAGGATCAGTGCAGCAAGACAGCCCCTCTCTGCTGCTGGGTTCCATGGAAGGGCTGCTCTAGAACCCAGCCCTGGTTCACATCAGAGCCACGGCCTTCCTCGGTCAGTCAGCCCCAGTCTCTGTCCCCCTTCTTTGTCTCGTGCGTGAGGATTGAGGAAACATTTCTTTTAAAACACAGTCTGGAGCCGGGCAGTGGTGGTGCACGCCTTTAATTCCAGTGCTCGGGAGGCAGAGTCTGGCGGATCTCTGTGAGTTCAAGGCCAGCCTGGTCTACAGAGTGAGATCCAGGAAAGGTGCAAAGCTACACAGAGAAACCCTGTCTCGGAAAAAACAAACAAACAAACAAACAAAACAAACGAAAACTACAGTCTGGTTTCTCCCCTGCTTTGGACAGTACAGCCAAAACCTTTCTGTACCTCTTTTTAGAGAGAGCATGGAATCAAAGCCTTGACTTGAATGGCCACTTACAGTGATTCTTACGTGACTCTTCCTGACATCGTTTTCACTACAGAAAAAGTAAGGCTTCCCAGTTCAGTTAGAGGTAGAAAAGAAAAGAAAACCTACAGATTGCTGCCATTCTTACAGAAAAAAACAAAACTTTAATTTTGTTTTACTTTTTAAATTCCTAGAGGGAAGGTAAAAATTGTGGCATTCCTTAAGATTACAGATCTCAAATTATAGCAGAGTAAATTGAATTAAAGAAGACAATTGATCAAGTTGGTATGGGGCAAGCACTTCCCCACAGAGCCACATATCTCTAATCCACAGGCGACACTTGCCAAGTGAATGGGTCAAGTCATGAAGAACTTCACCCTGCTTACTAAATTGATTTGATTTTATCTTGTAGCCCTTTGTCAAGGGGAAGCAAATGAAAGATTGTAGGCAGAATTTTGTTTTTAAAGGATCACTGTGTAGGCAGTATCGTTGGAAGTGGGAGGGAGAGGGAACTGGAAAGATGCCTTGGTTTCCTGTGTTTCTGTTGTCTAGGCAAGAGATGTAGAGGACCCTAGCTAAAACACCCAAAACTGAGGATGGAAAGGAAGTGGAAGGGTCAGGAGTGGAGTCAGTGATGTGCTGTGAGTGCCCTAGCCAGAGGGTGTTGAAGACAGTCCACCCAGTAGACTGAGTCTGAGCCCTCTAGATGACTTACAGACATGGGTAAATAAAAGAAATGGATCTATAGAGATGGTGTTTAGTTTTAGGCATATCCCATTGAATCTGTTTATTGGAAGTAATTAAAGATTTTTTTTCTTTAAAAAGGAAAGGAAAAAATGTGCTCTTCTGTGATTGCAGCACTCTGAAGGCTGAGGGCAGATTCTGAATTTGTAGGTGGCCTGGACTATGCATAGCAAGCGCTGTCTCACAAAGCAGATGTTGGTGTTTAATGCTTTCTACTCGGAAAAATTCCTGACAATTTTGTTTGCAACTAGCCTGTTTTAAGAAAGTATAGTTCAGGGGCTGGAGAGATTGCTCGGTGTTTAGGGACACTTGTTGCTCTTCCAGAGACTCTGAATTTGGTTCCCAGACCTACAAGGTAGCTCACAACCATCCACAACTCCAGTTCGAAGGGATCCAGCACTCTCTTCTGACATCTGCAGGCACCAAGTATTCATTTGATGCACATACATACATGGAGACAAAACAGTTATACACATAGAACAAAATAAAAACCTAAAAGAATTAAAGTCTAAATAAATTATAGTATAACACAGTGAGTGTTTCTCAGCCTTTGGAATGCTGTGACCCTTTAATACAGTTCTGGTTACTCACATGTTGGCGTATCTGCACATGGGCAGACCTGCCTGGAGATGGATAGAGGAGCAGAGTCTAAGTTTCTAAGACCATCAGAAATATGTGTAGCCAGAAGTTTCTCCAGTCCTGCCCAGCCCCATGGTCTGCACCAATCTCTCCTATCCGCGGTCCACATCATTCAGAGGCTTATATTAATTACCAACTATATGGCCTATGGATCAGGCTTTTTATTTTATAATTTAATTTAAGTTTACATATCAGCCACGGATTCCCCCTCCCGTCCCCCGTCCCCCCGCCTTTCCCCCAGCCCACCACCCATCCCCATCTTCTCCATGGCAAAGACTCCCCTGAGGATTGAGTTCAACTTGGTAGATTCAGTCCAGGCAGGTCCAGTGCCCTCCTCCAAGGCTGAGCCAAGTGTCCCTGTATAAGCCCCAGGTTCTAAACAGCCAGCTCATGCACTGAGGACAGGACCTGGTCCCCACTGCCTGGATGCCTCCCAAACAGATCAAGCTAATGAACTGGATCAGGCTTCTTGCTAGCTAGCTCTTACAACTTAACTCAACCCATTTCTATTAATCTCTCATGTTGCCACGAGGCTGTGGCATTACTGGTCTGCTGGTATCTTGTTGCTCCTTGGGTGGCAGGTTGGCATCTTCTTCAACTCCACCCTTCATCTTGTCTTTAGTTTGAGTGTACCACCTAACCTTATCCTGCCCTGTCATAGGCCAGTGCAGCTTTGTTTGTCAACCAGTCAGAGCAACACATATTCACAGCATACAGAAAGACATCCCACAGCACTTCCCTGTAGCTAGAGTTTTCCTGCCTTGCCCACAGTCAGGACAAATCTTTGTTACCCGCCAGTCCCACAGCCGCTCAGACCCAACCAAGTAAACACAGAGACTTATATTGCTTACAGACTATATGGCCGTGGCAGGCTTCTTGCTAACTGTTCTTGTAGCTTAAATTAATCCATAAATCTATACCTTGCCACGTGGCTCGTGGCTTACCGGTGTCTTCACATGCTTCTTGTCATGGTGGCGGCTGACAGTGACTCCTTCCACCTTCCTGTTCTTTCTTTTCTTCTCTCTGTTAGTCCCACCTATACTTCCTGCCTAGCCACTGACCAATCAGTGTTTTATTTATTGACCAATCAGCAATTTGACATACAGACCATCCCACAGCACTTCCCCTTTTCTATCTATTCAAAAAGGAAGCTTTTAACTTTAACATAGTAAAATTACATATAATAGAACAGTTATCAAGCAAGAATTACATCTAGTCTATTTGTATTTGGCAAAATTAAAGAAAATGTTTTATCATCTATCCTATATTTATCTGTGAGTCTAAAGTTTCACATCTAATTTATCCTTTATTATAACCAAGGAAAATTATAATTACAACTACATCAAAGACCCCAGAAGGATATAATATCACCTAAGAAAACAGGAAGTGCATTGCAAGCAACTTCCATAATTGTAGAAATGACAGAGACATCTGGCTGCCTGGACAGTCACCCAGATTTCCTCTGCAATGTTGGGGCATCCATCTTCAGCCTTTAAGTCTAGAGTTTTTTAGTCGCTTCTCCCTGTGTCCTGTAGAATATCTGGCAGTCTCCTCTGTGAAGCAGGAACATGAAGGACCATCTTGCTTTGTTTTGGCAAAATTTTGTCTTTTTTCCATGGGTCCATCTTGCTTTGTTTTGGCAAAATTTTGTGGTCTTTTTTCCATGGGTCCTGTATGTCCAATCAATACAACATTTTGTCAAGCAAGCAGTCCAGGCAAGAAGAGTTTCTTGCCCAAGTGGCTAACTTTTGCCATAAGGAAAGAAAACTCCATGTGGAGTATCTTCAATGCCCATCATCTTCTTTGAAGTAAATTGGCTGCCAGGAGCAGATGTATCTCACTGTCTGTCAAGTCTAAGGTTTTAAATATTTTAAATGCCGTATTCTCTAGGTTTTGAAGTATTTGAAGATTACCTACCTAACTGAAATATATCTATGTATACCAGGAAAACTTAACTAACATGACTGTAAGTTTGATTATCATAGATGACTATTAATCTATATGTCTTAATTATATATTATAATTTGAAATGAGCTATACAAACATAATACCTTAAACAGGAGAAATATACATACAGTATAGCAAAATTAACTTTAAATTTGTAATACACTAAAATCTATATCAATGTAAAACATTTTAAACAAGTTGCTCTTTAAAAGTAGATTCAATAATCTTTCATCCTATCATATCTGTAATATCCTCTTTTCTTTTTCTTTAGAAAGAGATTGCATTTATAATCAACCCCTTTTAAATAAAAATAAACATTTTTAAACAATATTTTGGGAATTTGGGTGTAGCTTCTCATACTACTTCCTTCTGGTTGGGGGCACTGGCAATCTTATGGGGATCCTGAGAAAATTAAGAATTATAGTTAAATCTTGGCTGTAGTAATCTGTGAGGCTGTATCGACCTTTCAGGGGGTCTTGGTTGATCAAATCATATTAGCCTGGAAGCAATCCACAGGTTCTCATCTTCTGTGGAAACAAAAGCAGAACCTCTTTTCCAAAGTAGTGTATCTTTAGACACAAATTTTGAAGTCAAGATACCTTTAAAATACACATATTGAATTAACTGAGCAACCTTTACAATCTAGTGTCTTTCTGCAGTTAAAAATCCCAAAGACAATATAATCCAGACTCTCTGTGTGATTTCCATCTTTATGTGGCTTATTTTTTATATTAATTTTATTGTCTCTTTAAAGACTTTATTTTTTTAATTATCTAATTCTTTATATAACTGTCTATCCTTCTTATCCTCTCTCTTCCAAGCCTATGTACATTTTTACACATAATGTAAACCATTTAGAGGTTTATCCTATCTGAATCTGTCTTTTGTGTATCTATAATCCTTTTCTGATCATTGCAAACTGCAGCGTGGCTAAAATTGAAGTGGCAGCCCTGGCTGCCGACTCTGCCCATTTCAGCTTCTCAGCATGGTGGAGGCACCCAGGAGAGTCACACTTAGCCCACCAACAAGCATGCTGTGCAGCTTGGAGACACCTAGGTGTACCTAGGCGAGAATCCGCCATGCTGTGCTCAAGCCCGAATGCTGCGGCATCTCTTGGTCCACATGAAACGTAGTGTAGGAAGCTGTTTTTGGCTCTGTTTTAGAATCTCTTATTAAGTTCTCTCAGGTTTTAGGTGAAAACTTGAGCCAACACATTGGACAGCCAAATGTAACCAAAGTTTCTCTAGTCCTGCCAGGCCCCATGGTCTAGATGAATCTCTCCTACCTGTGTTCAACAGCCACTTATAAAATAATCATTCGGAGGCTTATGTTAATTACCAACTATATGGCCTATGGGTCAGGCTTCTTGCTAGCTAACTCTTATAATTTAACCCATTTTCTGGCAGTCTTAAGTGACCCCTGTGAAAGGGTTCTTTGACCTCCAGGTTGAGAGCCTTTTGGTCTAACATAGTCATTCTTTCTATAATTTTCTTGGCTATAATAGTTAATTTAAACAAAGCACATACTCTTTTTTTAAACTTTGGTTCTTCCCCAGTTTATTTGTGTAGATTTACAGAGAAATCTCCTTTCAAATAGATTTTCTAAGAATAATTTTGGAACAGAAGTCCTTATACTATTGAAAATGAAGCAGTTGTAAAAGCTTTCCCATAGACACTATTAGGAAAAAGAAATGCGGTATTACCGCGGAGAGACACCCTGCAAAGAAAAGTCTAGTTCCCTCCCACCTGGAGTCGTATGCTTAATCATATATTTCTATGTTTGTGCCCAATACCTCAAAGTCGTTGGAGTCAGTGAAGCCTATGAGGATGCTGCCAATTGTCTGTGGTTGTTAACTAACTCCAAACCTTGTGCAAACTGTAAGTCTCCAATACAGAAGAATGAAGGCTGCAATCATATGCAGTGTGCCAAGGTAAGATGCTAACATGTGTTTCCATGCTTTTTGGTTAGTCTTAATTTAGTTAGTACTACAAAACAAGATGGTATTCTGCTACTAAAACCATCAACTAAATAAATAATTCAGTTCATTACTAAGTTGAAAATTAAAATGCCTGCAGAGATCAACTTGACTGAAACTTTTAGGGGATTGAAAGGACGTCTGTGCTCTTCTGATTTCATTGTAGAAAAAGAAGCTTCCTGAGTTGTTTTGTTGTGTTTTTGTAATCTTGGAATTAGGTTAATATTTTATTAACTCATGCCTCTGTTTCAATGTTTTGTTTTAAAATTATAATAAATAGTCTTCATTTTTTTTTCCCTTTAATAGAAGGACCAACTGTGTTTTTAAGTGATGTTTTAAAATATTAAGACAATGTAATTTTTTCTCATTTAGAATGTGAAAGAAATTAAAATAGTTAAAACTAATAAAATATGTTAACATTGCTCTAAGAATTACTTGATTTTTTTTGGTCTGTAAACCAATTATCATTGTATTACAACTTGCAAAAGAATAGAAATTACAAAATTTATCTTACAAGTTTGCACTATAGTAAAATTAATGTAAAGAAATGTACTTTTTGAGGCAGCAGTGATTCCCTAAGAGGCAGAAGGAAAAAAGCCTGCTGTTGTTTTCTGAGAAAATTACTCAAAAATACTTACTCGTTCAGCTAAGAACTGGACAAAATTGTTTTCTCTAACTGTGGTCAAACTAGACAAAATTATTTTCTCTAACTGTGGTCTCATCTCCAACTCCATATTTATTTGGTTTTGTTCTTAGAAAATGTAATATAGACTTCCTAAATGTGCACAGAAGTATATATTGACCTAAAAAATCAGCAATTGGCTGTTGAGGTAGACAGACTCCAGGATTACCTTTCTGTCCTTTGTAGCATAGCAGTGAGGACTTGATAAATATGGATTACTGGAAGAACATTTTCATAAACTAATCAGACTGATGATACAAAGGAACTAATACAAACAGATGTTGCTTGAGATTGTCTGGGATTTAAAACATTTATATACAAGATCTATAAATGTAAGAACCTTATTTAGTATACTTTTTGAATTGTTCACATTGAAGATATAAACTGAGTTGGCCATGGTAATACAAAGCTTTAATCCCAGTACTCTGTAGGCAAAGGCAGGTAAATCTTTGAGACCAGCCTGGTCTACATAGCAAGCTCTAGACCAGTTAGAGTTACACAGTAAAACCTCATCTCCTAAAAAGAAAGAAAGAACCTAAAAAGTGGTATATTCTTATCTTGACAAAGAAAACTTACCTAGATTCAGTGCACACAATTGAATCCACTTAGAGTATTTTTCAAATATGCAAATAAAACATGTCATAAAAAGTTGAATCCATGCTGTAACACAAACAATTTTACCATCTGCCTAGGCTTTTGATGCTTCAGTGTTGATTATGATTTAATAGACACTTTGCATTGTCTGAAATCTAATGTGTTAAACATTTTTTTTAAAAAAAATGGCATGTTTACTCATCTGAAAATAAACTAATTTATTTCAAAAATACTTTTTTCATTTCCCCTTAGAAAAATTTTAATTTGTTTTGTGTTTTTAATTAGAATACTGTATCAACCCCACCCACCCTACCCCATCCCTTTTCTCTAGCTCCTCCATGGTTTGACTGTGGAGTTCAAGAGACCCTGTGGCTAAGGGATCTTCTCTAGATCCACTGAGCATCCTCCTTCAACTCCAGGCTCCTCCTATTGTCCCTGCTTGGAATTCTGAGTCCCTGGAAGCCTGGGACCTTTGACCCCTCATGGGAGAGGAAAGAGCTGGAGGCTCTCAGCTGAGAATCACAAACCCATAGGAACACCCTGACTCTGTCTAGTAGCCAAGGGGTCCTCTTAGCCAGCTGCTCTTAGGCACCTACCACTATCCAACACTTCTCAGGGCCAAAGATTCAATGTTAGGAGGATAGAAAGATGGGTCAGAAGTTAAGAGTGTTTGCAGAGCAATAACGAGATCCCAGTACCATGTAATAAGCCAGGCTTCCTGCAAATGCCTGTAATTCCACCTCCAAGGTATCCAACATCTTCTGGTTTCTTTGATTGCCCAGAAACTTGCATCTGTACAGGCACGTTTGCCTAAGCACACATACATGTGCATATGCTAACACAGACACATACACACATTTAAATAAATAAAACAAACCTTTCTTAAAATTTACTATTCTCTCTTATAGTACATCCCTACTGCACCCTCCCTCCTTCCACTCCTCCCAGGCCCCCTCACCTCCCCTCTCACCCAGATCCACTGCTCTTCCAGAAAAGAGCAGGCTTCCTGGTGATACCAACCAAACATGGCCTAATAAGCTGCAGTAAGACTAGGCACAAACCCTCGTATGAAGGCTGCACGAAACAACCCAGTGGGAGGAAAAGGGTCCCAAGAGCAGGCAAACGAGTCAGAGACACCCCCACTCCCATTGTTAGGAGTCTCACAAACACCCCAAGCTAAACAACCACAGCATGTATGCAGAAGATCTAGTGAGACCCATGCAGGCTCCGTGGTTCCAATTCAGTCTCTGTGATCCCATGCAGGGCTTGCTTAGTTGGTTCTGTGGGCCATGTTCTCATGGTGTCCTGAATCCCTCTGGCTCCTACAGTCCTTCCGCCCACTCTGCAGGGTTCCCCAAGCTATGAGGGGAGGGACTTGATGGAAATCTCTAGTTTGGGCTCTCTCTCTTCCTAGTGTTTGGCTGTGGGTCTCTGCATCTGCTCTCAGCAGCTGCCTGAGGAAGCCTCTCTGATGATGATTTGGCTAGGCACCAATCTATGAGTATAGTAGAATATCATTAGAAATCATTTCATTTTTGTTTTTGACTTGCCCGTCCTATTGGATTCTACCTTAGGTCTCTGAGCTATCCAGCCTCCGGTTCTTGGCCATCCAGACAGTGTCAGGCATGGGTTCCCTCCGTAGCGTGGGCCTCAGGTTAGACCAGTCATTGGTTGGCCACTCCCACTGAACCACTATTGCCCCAGGACAGATTGTAGGTTGAAGGTTTTTTGTTTTGTTTTTTCCGAGACAGGGTTTCTCTGTGTAGCTTTGCGCCTTTCCTGGATCTCGCTCTGTAGACCAGGCTGGCCTCAAACTCACAAAGATCCGCCTGCCTCTGCCTCCCGAGTGCTGGGATTAAAGGCGTGCACCACCACTGCCCGGCTTTAGATTGAAGGTTTTGTGGCTGGGTTGGTGTCCCAGTCCCACTACTGGAAGCCTTGCCTGGTTACTAGGAGTCCTTGATAGAGTCACCCTCGTAGATTTCACTGCACTAGGTTTCCATATTGAACCCCATTTCTGGTAGTCTCTCCCCATACGCTCTCCCTCCATCCCTCTCCTCTCACTTGATCCCTCCTCTTCCCATCCCCACCTGCCCCTAGTCTAACAGCAAAAGCCATTTTATTCCCTTTTCCAGGAAGAGCAATATGTCTCCCCCTAGAGCCCTCCTTGTTACCTAGCCTCCATGGGTCTATGGATTGTACTGTAATTATCCTTTACCTAACAGCTAATATCCACTTATAAATGAGTACATATCGTGTTTGTCTTTCTGGGGCTGGGTTTTCTCACTCAGGATGTGAATCTTTCATTCTTAAATTTTCAAATTACTTAATCTGACACTATGGAAAACTAATTTTAAAACCCAAAAAATAAAAAGTATTAACATGTAAAAGAGCTTGAGAGATGGCTCAGAGGTTAAGAGCACTGACTGCTCTTCCAGAGGACCTGAGTTCAATTCCCAGCAACCACATGGTGGCTCACAGCCATCTATAATGGGATCTGATAACCCTCTTCTGGTGTACAAGTATACATATTTACATAAAATAACCTTAACATGTAAAAGTATTAATAAAGTTCTGTACTGTACTATTTTCTACCATAGTTGATAATGTCTGGTTGATTTATGAAAATTTTGTCACTAATTTTGAGAAATAAATTAAACCACATCACAGGGTATTTGTATCAAAGCAGGCACAAAGTTTGGTTTTATAAACCAGGAAAGGAATCTGCATAGAGCCTTGAAACAAATCGACACTTTATTGAACAAGTGCATATTAAGTACTAAATGAGTGCAGAGTTTAATTCAGGTCACTCTCCGTGACTACAAGAAGACCAAAAGAAGAGAAGATATAGAAGTGATAAAGACCTATCATAATTACTACAGTAGATAGGATATATGTGTATATTCAGAGTGTTTCCTGAAAATATGACCCTCCCTAATAGACCATTGATCATTAAAGAAAAACAGTAATACTCTTTAAGTGTTGGCTGTTATAATCAATAATTTTAAATATGATTATTATAGCCGGGCGGTGGTGGCGCACGCCTTTAATCCCAGCACTCGGGAGGCAGAGCCAGGCGGATCTCTGTGAGTTCGAGGCCAGCCTGGGCTACCAAGTGAGTCCCAGGAAAGGCGCAAAGCTACACAGAGAAACCCTGTCTCGAAAAACCAAAAAAAAAAAAAAAAAAAAAAAAAATATGATTATTATAATCAAAGAAAATTAAAAATTATACCAAGTAATATTCTTAATCACAGAGAATAAATTAGAACTTAATTATGGAGTTGTTAAATTTTATAGAAATTTTTAATATTTCAAATAACTCGAAGAAATTAAAGAATTTATGGGAAATGATAATACCACATTATCAGAGCCTGAATGTTAAAGCTAAAACCATGCAGAAATATGTACAGTCTTGCTCATTTAAAATAATATAAAATAAACAATAAATTGAGGATGTGGTTCAGATTTTTTTAAAAAGTAAATTAAGAAACACCAGTAAGAAGTTTTTTAAGACAGAAAGTAATTTTTAAAAGTAATGACCAGTGTGGCAAGAAATCCAAAAGGTAGTTTTTGAAGAACAACTAACTACTTCAAACAAACTACTTCAAAAGTAAACCACTAAGCTAACATAATAAATTAGCAGGGAGTTGAAGGATTTCAGATATGCAATAAAAGGGGAAGAGAGAATATAGAGAGCCACAGTAGTTAATACAGAGACTAGCAGCAATCAGGAACAAGAAATAAGACTATACAACCTAGAAATACAGTAATAAAGTGGCTGTACTTTAAAGCTGCGTGTAGTGGCACATACCTGTAGTCCAAGCATTCACATGCTGAGGCAGAAGGGTCATGAATGCAAGGCTAGCCTGAGCTATGTAGCAAGACCCTGTCTCAAAAACAAAACAAAGCTACTACATTTACAAATGGCATGATTACATACTAGAAGTTTTACAAGGATCAACTGAAGAACTACTACCAGCAACAAAAATTCATCTTAGTAGCAAAATACAAAATTAATTTGCAGAAAATAATCATCTCCATATCTCCTGGCAACATCTAGATGGAATATATAGACCTTTTGAATCTAGAAATGAGCTTAATAGATATTCTAGGCTTTGTTGAAAATGTTTTTAAATCCTCTTTAAGGATTTAAAACAAAAAAAAAATGGCAAACAAATAGAAATACAACCTCTTACATAAAAAGAAGCAAACAAAAATGCCAGCAGCTTGTTCTTTTGCATCTATGTAAACTAAAATTCAGATGTTCATATGGCAAATGAGAGCAAACTTAATTAGGAAAACTTTGAAAAACAAAGCAGGGGGAAGTAGCCTTGTAAGAGAATACGTTGTACACCCTCAGTAGTTGAACCACTGTGGTACTGGCATGTGAATACAGAGTAAGAAACAGATTAGAAAACAAGCCTAGGAAACAGATTCATACATAGGAATTTAATGTGTAGTAATGGCAATATATAACCAATGGAGAAACATGAAGTACTTAGAACACGGTATTGCGATAACTAGACAGCTCTAAAGTTGAGTTCACACTGGAGAAGATATACCCAAGATTTAAATGTTTAAACAGTAAGCAAACGAGTACTAGACGCCCTGATAAAAGTATCTGAAGACTATGGACTCAGAACAGTTTTGACACAGAGTCCATAAGCATAAGAAGATGAACTTTAATATTATACTTTTGTCATTATCTTCTAATTACGATCTACTTAATGAGTGATTTTTTTAATTATATATGGAGATACCTGCATGTGTGTTTTCTTTTACAGTGCAAGTATGACTTTTGCTGGATCTGCCTAGAAGAATGGAAGAAACATAGTTCTTCCACTGGTGGTTATTACAGATGTACTCGCTATGAAGTCATTCAGCACGTAGAGGAACAATCCAAGGAAATGACTGTGGAGGTAACACTGAGCACGTTCTGTCTAAGCTACTATTGGAGGGATTGGCATGTCTTCTTTCCTGTCTTCATTGAGATGAGGCATTACATTGAATACACTTTAGAGTGCCCTTTGAACCAAAACACTGTCAACTAGGAACATTTTTCCTTTAAAATTTTCCCTTTTTTGATGAAAATATGAAAAATCCAATTCTGGCCTGCCTTTGTAATGATTTAAAGCCCATTTTAACATAATATCAGCAATACAGTATTATGTTATAGTATACATGTCTTTTTTTTTTCCAGTCAGGCCCAAGGAGGGAATATTTCTTTCTTTAATTATTTTATGTATGTGAGTATTTTACCTGGATATATGCCTGTACAGTTTGCATGCCTGCCTGGTGCTCACAGAGACCAGAAGACAGTGTTGGATCAACTAGGATTGGAGTTACAGTTGTAAACTGCCATGTGGGTGCTGGGAACTGAACCTGGATCCTCTGGAAAAGCAGGCAGTGCTCTTAATTACAGAACCATCTCTCCAGCCCCTACAGTTGTCTTGTTTTGCTTGTCTTATATAGCCTAGATGGGTTTTTTTCATTGTTTATTTTATGTACATGGATGTTTTGCTTGCATGTATGTCTGTGCACCATGTACATACATTGTGTCCACAGTCAGGGTATTGGATCCCCTGGAGCTAGAGTTACAGATGTTTGTGAACCACCATGTGACTACTAGGAATTAAACCCAGGTCCTTTGAGAGAGCAGCCAGTGCTCTTAACCACTGAGCCATCTCTGGTCTCCTAGTCTAGACAGCTTAAACAACAGAAACTTGACTTTCTCCACTGTAGTGACTATGAAGTCTCAGAACAAAGCCCCACCTGACTGGTTCTTGGTAAGGGTGCTCATCTTGACCTGCCAGCAGGCCCCCACTTTCTGGTCTCTATTATGATGGCAGGGAAATAGAGCAAGAGATCTATGGTGTCCCTAAGAAACATTTGCATTAAGATAGATCTCCAGGCCGGGTGGTGGTGGCGCACACCTTTAATCCCAGCACTCGGGAGCCAGAGCCAGGCGGATCTCTGTGAGTTCGAGGCCAGCCTGGGCTACCAAGTGAATTCCAGGAAAAGGCGCAAAGCTACACAGAGAAACCCTGTCTTGAAAAATTAAAAAAAAAAAAAAAAAAAAAAACACACAAAAGATAGAGCTCCAGTGGCCTCTCTTAACCTGTCACCTCCTCATAGGTCCTGTTACCACATGCAGGTACATTTTGGGTTAGGGCTTCAATGTGAATTTTGAAGGGATGCAAATCTACCTAATAACAGTGAACCATACAGTCACATACTGCAGATGGAGAGTTAAGTGCCCATTGTCTTATAACCGAGAATACAAACAGGCTCCTTTAAGATGTATACGTCATTATATTCTAGCAACAAAATAGTAAACACATTGCATGCATTGCTAGCCTTTACTAATAAGACGTTCATCCCTCTAAAACCAGTTTTAATAAGTCATTTGTGTACTTTTGTTTCTCAGGCTGAGAAGAAACATAAACGGTTTCAGGAACTTGACAGATTTATGCACTATTATACAAGATATAAAAACCATGAGCATAGTTATCAGGTATGTCCCAAATCATTCCAAATGAGCTAAAACACTCTGTTAAGAGTAAAGAGGCTGGGTGTGGTGGCGCACGCCTTTAATCCCAGCACTGGGCAGAGGTGGTGGTGGGGTCTCTGTGAGTGCAAGGTCAGCCTGATCTACAGAGCAGAGTTCCAGAACAGCAAGTGCTACACAGTGAGACCCTGCCTTTTAAATAAATAAACATTATTTAAAATATTTATTTCTGTTCCTTTAGTTAGAACAGCGCCTTCTTAAAACAGCCAAAGAAAAGATGGAACAATTGAGTAGAGCTCTCAAAGAAAGTAAGTCCTATATTGTGTGTGTGTTGGGGTGGGGGAGTTCCTAAGTCAATTCAGTGGTAATGGTAGATGGGCAGGCCCCTAAAGGAGGACGGTAGATCCATGAGCTGCTTCTGGCACTGTCCTAAGTTCTCTAAAGCCCTGAGTGCATGCTAGTATGTGATTAGTATCTACCAGGTTCTTCCTAATGCAGGCTTTGCCGTTACCAGACAAAAACCACAACCATACCACAGTTCTGCATCCTCTGTGCCACCACTGTGCTCTAGTGTTGGGGAAAGTGAATGGGTCCTCAAGGTCTTCCAAGAGGAGCAAGGTATACATGTTGCCTAGTCGTCACATAGCTGAGTACCCAGAGCTGCTTCGGACATCAAATAGACCTTGGGGAGAATTGAGCCCAGGAAGCAAAGCCTTGAGGGGGCCTAACTTGTGAGTTCCAAATTGAAGGTTAGAGGGAAAATAATTCCTAAATATGGATGGAGTGTGGCTCATCATTAGGACACAGTACCCATACTGACTACACAGAGCATAAGTTCTAGTATGCTTATGTTTGAGGAACTCATAGTTTATATATGAAAAGCACATTTCAAACATAAAACTATGATCTCTTACATTTGTCTCAGTTCATAAAGTAATTTGCACCCATACTCTTTTGTGAAATAGTTTTCTAATAAGGCCATAAAAAAGTTAAATAAATTAGAGTGGAGGCAAGTGTCACTACTGGCCTGGTATCCTTGTTAATTATTAGTCTGTAAACTTGAGAAGCTATATGACTCTGCTGTACTAATACAAACTCTAGAAATGAGCACATGAGGCTGGAAGAAAAAAGTCTCACAGATGCGTACTCCCCGTGTCTAGAACCGCGTCTGACACAGTAAACAGTAAGTGCAAACTGTTGCTTTTATTCACATTAGAGATTCAGACAGCATGGTAAAGCTGAAAATGAAAGGCTGTAACAATTGGAAAGTGAAACAGTCTGCTGCCTAGACATTTCCTGTGTATTATAGTGAAGGGCAAGTGGTGTTCACTGCCCTTTGCTTTTTATATTGGTACAGATACTACCTACAGACATGGTGTACGTGTCACAGGCTTTCTCTTGGCCACCAACCAGCTCCCAAGTCATGACACAGAGACTTATTAACTACTAATGCTTGGCCTTATCTTATGCTTGTCCCATTAACTCTTAAAATTCAAATTAACCTGTTTATCTACGTCTTGCCTCGGGGCTTTTTACCTTTTTTTTTTTCTGTATGTCCTACTTGGTGTCTGGCTGGCTGTCAGCTACCTGGCTGACTGGTCACCTGCATCTCTCCCTTTCTTTCTCCCTCACTCTCTCCTTTTTTTCTGTCAAGCCTAGACTCCTCCTCTTACTTATTCTTCCTGCCCACCAGCCCCACCTGTCCCTCCTCTCTCTAGCTATTGGCCGTTCAGCTTTTATTAGACC
Source organism: Peromyscus maniculatus bairdii (assembly GCF_049852395.1). Classification (NCBI taxonomy): domain Eukaryota; kingdom Metazoa; phylum Chordata; class Mammalia; order Rodentia; family Cricetidae; genus Peromyscus; species Peromyscus maniculatus. The sequence goes on along the minus strand of NC_134854.1, from coordinate 23,734,052 downwards.
AATCAGGTGCCTTAGGCAGGCAAAGCAGCACATCTTTACATCATTAAACAAATGCAGCATAAACAAATGTAACACATCTTGCTAGTTAAACAAATACTCCACAACATGTATGCAGATATATTTGGGTGTTCCATGTTAGTTTGTACATGAATATGTAGTATGTTCCTGATGGTATGCTGAATTTGATTTTCAGCAATACTTCAGTTGAGATTCCACAGCTTAATTTCTTTTTATTTATAGTTTAAAAATAGAATGTTGTGATGATAGCTTGGTGTTATCCTATGAAGACAATTTCCCTGATGGCTTTTAGCTTTAGTTAGCCAGTTCCTCAACATTTATCTTTTTCCTTACAGTATTGCTTTTGAAGAGGAATAATTATAGTTTTTTTTTTGTTTTTTTTTTTTTGTTTTTTTTTTTTTTAAGCAAACAACTTAACAAAGGCAGTTGTACAAATTCTCAGCAGCAAGGTTCCTGTCAGGGATAATCTGACCATTTTTATAAAGCATGCACCTTTGGGTGGACCCAGAGCTGTACTGTCCCCTGGTCATATTGGGAGAACAGAGTCCAGGAAAATATATATATTCATGGCTCCTGGGCTGCAGGGGCCTGTGCCTTCCACGCAGGAGTGTGTATCTGGATTTGTAGTTTAGTCACGCTCTGTATTTGCGAAGTGTCACTGTATCTAATCACATTGCAGCTGAAGGAGGCTGTCCAGACACCACGTTCATCGAAGATGCAGTACACGTTCTCCTGAAGACCCGACGCATCCTCAAGTGTTCTTACCCATACGGATTCTTCTTAGAACCTAAAAGCACAAAGAAAGAGATTTTTGAACTCATGCAAGTAAGATGCCATTTTAAATTGTTTGGACTATTCAGTATGAGGAGTAAAACAGTTTTGTTTTAAATGTTTAAATGGCTTTAAACAAAGGAGAGATTACCTTAATGAACTAAATTTTCTTTGTGTTTAAATTTGTCAGTGTGAATTCGAATGAGTTCTGAGCTGTGTAACATTTCTACAGCATGAGTTTATTTCAAACTGTTCAAGGTAGAATGGCCTATTATATAAAAATTGAGGTTTTATCTTTAGAGATGAAACAAACTACATTGCATACTTGAATAGAAAGTTAATCTTTGCCATTTCATTTCAGAAGTACAACTCAGGAAGTTGCGTATTTAAAATGAAAACTCCTAAGCTGCTCACTACACCTCACCAAGCTCATTACATCATCCTCCTAGTTGGAGGCCACCACCATTTCTGGTGACTTTCATTCTGTCCTTTTAAGCTGCCCTTCGCTGATTTATATCCTCCATTTCTTTCAAGGCCACAGTAGTCTTGCCTTGCCTTAGATTCCTTCAGCATCATACATCATTTGCATCACAGTGGCTGTGCACTTTTGTATCAGTGCCCTGACTGTACTATACCTTCCTTCTAAATGGTGACTTACCCCACTACGTGGGATTTGCACCAAGTGCCTATCAAATGGATGCTATCGCTTGCATTTATGATAACTTAAAATATCCTTTCATAACCTGAAAGACATACAAAATAGAAAGCATGTTAAATGGAAAATTGTTTCAAAATTTAATTTCTGACTTCAAAAGAATTTGACCTGACTGAGAAACCAGAGTCTGTTTACTAAGCCATTCAGCTGTACCTCTTGTTTTGCCGCCTTTCTATAGACAGACCTAGAAATGGTCACTGAAGATCTTGCCCAGAAAGTCAATAGGCCTTATCTCCGTACCCCCCGCCACAAGATCATCAGAGCAGCATGCCTTGTGCAGCAGAAAAGGCAAGAGTTCCTGGCATCTGTAGCTCGTGGAGTTGCTCCTGCAGACTCACCAGATGCTCCCAGGCGCAGGTACAACTTGTACACTATAGAAACCTTGCCGGCTGAGCCCCCAGGGCCAGGACTTTCTGTTCATTAAGCTAGCATTCATAGTTTGGGAATTCCTTATATCTACAATATGGATAGCTGATAAAAAAGACCTTAAATGCTTTGTGAATTCATTCCTGAAAGAGAAGCTGGTTTGGTTGTTTTATTTCCCATCATACTCCTACTGCTTCTGCCACAATAAATTGAAGCATTTTTCTTATAATTATAGTACTAGAAAGTCATTTGTCCTCATTTTTATGGGTAAGTATCTTTTATATTTATGGAATAAAAATGAAAGTAGTCAGAATACCTTTACATTACATGGTTATTTGTATCTTCTCCATCATTTTGCATAAGTATAAAGCAATTTAGGATTTGAGAAAATAATGGAAGTAATTATATTTAAATAGTTGGGTCTGCGTTGGTTTGGCAAGTTATAAGCAGATAAGCATTTTAAAGGTAATGTTCAAAGGGTAAGGGTCTGGTTGTATACTTGCAGTACTAATAATGAATCAAACAGTGTGTCTGATTTCTTTGTAGCTTTGCCGGTGGAACATGGGATTGGGAATATTTAGGATTTGCATCACCCGAGGTAATTGTCTTTCTGGAGTTTTGGGTTATCTTCATGGTTTGCCTCATGCAACCCTGCTTGCGTTTGCACCCTCATCGATTCTGCATCCTCTGAAGTCAATAATGCTTTCTCTTTCTTTGTAGCAGAAATGCCCTGGCAGAGCCGGCATTCAGCTCTCTTCTCATACTGGAATCTAACAGTACACTCCCCTTTCTCTGCTGTTACTAAATAGGGTTTAGTATTTTAGTCAAATTGACAGCAAAAATATGTGGAACATCTGCTTTGTTGATAGAGATGTAAATAGTATTTATTAGAAATGTGTAGTTGTGGCTGCGCGGTGGTGACGCACACCTTTAATCCCAGCACTCATGAGGCAGAGTTATTTAGAGTATCAGCTGTTCCACAATTTCCATGTTTTAAAATGGTTCAACAAGCCAGGTGTGGTGGGGCACAAGTTTAATCCCAGCACTCAGGAGGCACGGGCAGGCGGATCTCTGTGTGTTTGAGGCCAGCCTGGTCTACAGAGCAAGTTCCATAACAGCCAGGGGATACACAGAGGAAACCCTGTCTCAAAAAACAAAACAAAACAAAAAAAGAACAGAAGAAACGTGTAGTTGTGATGGTTTTTTTAGTCTAAATATATGGAAAAGCTAAATGAACAGTTTGTTGAGGTTACTGCTGCAGCCTGAGACAAATCATTTGTCATCATTTGCCGAGGCAGAAGCCGCAGAGGAGTAAGGTCTGTGCTGAGAGTGTTTTCTGCTTCAGCTGCCTTTGAGACTCCAGACTGCTTCGGTGGTTCCAGGGTGGGGAAGTCTCTGTAGCCCTGGCTATCCTGGAACTTGCTCAGTAGGCCAGGCTGGCCTATGAACTCAGAGATCCACCTACCTGTGCCTCCTGAGTACTGGGATTAAACGTGTGCCCCACCACACCTGGCTTGATGAACCATTTTGAAACATGGAAATTGTAGAACAGTTGATACTCTAAATAACAATAAGACCTAGTAAAAATCTTGGTCAGGTAGCTGTTTTCTCTTACTTAAATTGGCACTGCCACCCTTGTATCTGATTTTAAAACAGTTTTAACAATTCTTTCAATTTATGTTGCCTTTGCGCTTTATAAAATCATATGTCATTTGATAGTCCTTGAATTTAATTCTTGCAAAGAGGAGGACAAATGGTGAAACTTCTGCTGATCTTAGTTGTCCATTAGTTTTTTGAAGCTGAAAGACCCTGAAAGTGATTACTCTCCAGAAATGGCCGTGGCTTGTGTAAACAGATGCTCTCCTCTCTGCTGCTGAGGACATTTGCAGCCACCTGGAAGCCTTTTTATTTAGATAGATGCAAGGAAATAGTGACATGAGTTTGTGCTTTGAGCACATACGACAGTGTTAAATACACTTAAACTGTAAAATGGAATATGTAATAAATAACAGTATATTTATTATAAATTAATTCTTTGTAAAACAAATTACCCTTGAATTTACCTGATCCTGGGATTGCTATTTTGGTGTCATATCATTACAATTTGGGGGATATAGAACTTTTCCACCTTAAAAGCTTAAAAATAAGCTTTATTCATTAGATGTTTAACATAACTCGGCAAAAATAAAACCTTTCTCAGTTGACAGTCATGTATATATCATTATATATATAAATATATAAATCAGTATATATCATCTTGCAGTTTCTGACTCTGGCAATGACTTTAGGAGTCTTGAAATCTTTATATTTCTTTCTTATGTCTAGCATAGTAACATGCACTAAGAAAGCAGAGGCAGGGGGATCACCATAAGTTTGAGACCAGCCTGGTCTACATAGCAAGCTCAGGACCAGCTACCTAGTAGGGCTCTTGTCTCAAAATAAATAGTTGACAAAAATAATTCTTTTAAAGTGTTGAGTATAACAAAATACTTATCTAAAGAAATAACACAAATTGAAACTTTGAGATTTTGTATGTTTAATTAGCTCAAGTAACAGCAGTAAATATTTTGAAATTAGTTCTTTGATTAGTATACATTATAGGAAATGACATATTACCAAATTCCAAAGATTTTAAGATTGAGTTTACATTTTTTTCACTGATGTTAATTTTGCCATGGTCTCTTTGAACTGATTGGCTGCATCTGTGGCAGGCATAAACGTGTTTCACATCACTTTAAAAGCAGTGGGCCAAATGCAGAGAGCATCATCTTAAAACAGAAAGCTCCTCCCACCGTTTTCACCTATGAATCTCATGGGTTTGGTTTGATTTGGTTTGGGTTTTTTGTCTTCTCTTGACCGTAGTAGTCTCACACCATTTGGAACATCCTGTCTTTTTCTGGGCTCACTTGAAAAACCTGAGGATTCCTTGGCAATTTTCAGACAGGTTTTTTATAAAAATATTTTGAACTTGTCAAATACCTGTCAGAATACCACTCAGGGTTTTTTGTGAGAATAGTTAGAAATAGAACAAGTTTGTTTTGCAATTGTTTTGTTTTTTTATTTCTCAATTTTCAAATGTGTGTATTCTGTGATCAGTAGAAGTTTATGTTACTCAGAATAACTTTGCACTGCATTGGGTCGTCTAGAAGTTAGGCACGTCTTTCTCAAGTTGGAGCCTTTAGTTGAGGTAAAACTTCCCCGCCATCTTTGTCTGAGAAATGTGGTGTCTGCTCTAATCCTGTGAGCCAAGTTGACATGACAGGAAGTCATCCAGTCTGAGAGCATGTGTCCCCAAGGAAAGAGGAAATGATGCCCCAGCTCAGTAAGAAATGTTAAAGGATCTATGTGATCCATCATGCTACTTCACTCATTGACTTCAATCTAAAGTTACATGGATGAGGTTTAAATAAATTTAAGAATGGCCTAGGGCTGAACTCAATGATAGTTTGCTTAGCATGTCCAAGGCTCTGGATTCAGTTTCCAGCCACACAGATAGGTTATGTTAGGATGGATGGATGGATGGATGGATGGATGGATGGATGGATGGATGGATGGATGGACGAATAGATAGATATAGATAGATAGATAGATAGATAGATAGATAGATAGATAGATAGGTAGATAGATAGAGAAAATAGACTGATTGATTGATTTGACCAGACCAGTAAAGTATGAAAGTTTTGTAATATCTATCCTGGTTTGTCTTACTCCTAATACTTTAACCATAAGGACATTGAATACTCTAAAGTAACAGGGATAATCATAAGCCTGAGGATCTTCATGTTTATCTTGGGAGATTCAACCATGATTCTCAAAAGTCTGCTGCCATATATTCTGGCTTCTCTTTTTCCCTGTCTCTGAAATCTGTAGCAGATACTCTTAGTTCATAGCCTTTGGTAGTAACAAACCTACTGTAAACTATTACCACAAATGTAGAACAAACGTATGGACATCTTTTTAGTCTGTCTTCTAAATGCTAAGTAGTCAGTGCTCCTGTGTTGCGAAAGCTAGACGTTTGACTGGGCAGTTGGTATGTAGCAGTCACAGAGACAGCACAGTTGTCTGGCAAGCACTGCACAGTATGTCTGTCAGCTCGGTTTACTGCTGTCGTTTCTGCTGCTCTTCCCTCCCACTCCTCCCCACCCCCATACTTCTTGCATATATCACAGTCACTTAAAAACTAGACCCCCCAAGAGCCTAACACCGTTAGTGAGATGATTGTGACATCAGTTGTAATTTTAGATGACAGGACTCTTGGAGTCACAGATACAGAGCTCCGGAGCTTGCAAGTATTCCCAGTAGAGAAGCACCTGTAACTGTCAGAAATTTTACATTTCGCTTTCTGCCTTTTTTGTTTCCTTGGCTTGGCTAAACTTAAAGTTTCCTTTGCTAAAGCAAGTGATTTTATAGTATGTGTATAAAATCACACATTTTTTTTCTCCTGGAGGAAAGTGTGTTTTTTTTTATTTGCATTTTTACAATTTGCATGCTCTCCTGTATTTTATAACCTTTGGTTTATGCAGGAATATGCTGAATTTCAGTATCGGAGGAGGCACAGACAGCAGCGTCGTCGAGGAGATGTGCACAGCCTGCTCAGTAACCCTACAGACCCCGACGAGGCGAGCGAAAGCACTTTCGGTGAGCTCCTGGGGTGCTGGGTATCAGTTCGTCTCCTAAGTTTACTTTTAAAACTGGCTGTTGTCAGTGTTTGTGAGTTTGCAATTTGGGTTCACTATAGACATAGAGATGCCTCTGTTGTCACAGGATAAAGAAAACCATAGAGTTGAGTACTGAAGTAAGAACATCCTAGGTTTGTCGCACCCATCTCTGCTGTGACTTTATTCAAGGCACTGACCATCTCTGTCTTCAGTTACATATTCTAAAGTGAGTGTCCAATTAAGCCATGCTGGTAGAGCACTGTGAGTGCTCGCTCAGAAAGTGGAAGCTCTTGATACCATTCTTCAAACGTTCTTTCTGCATTTAATCGGACTCTTAAACAAGCTGAGAGGCATCCTACCAGATTAGAAGGCAACGAATAAAAGAATCAAGTGTCCCAAGGGATTGGGGCCTTAGCTTTCCCAGAAGCAATCTTAAAAACAGGACTATTTTAATTTTTGACTTTTTGAATGTTAAATTTTTCATTAAATATGCCTAGACCATACTATCAGGATCTGTTGGATCACAGATTGGTTCTTGAGGCTATGTAATTCCAAAATTCTTTAATTACGAAATTTGAAGGCAAAAATACTGAAGCTCATTGTGACTTAGGAGAAAGGAATAGACAGTAGAACCTGCATTAATGAAAGTCATAGAGACTACAAGTGAGAGCCTAAAAAGAGCTCAGATTTGAGGTGATCATATGGATGTCTGTTACTGCTTTCAACCAAGCAAACCTGCTGAAAAATGCAGGAAAGGAAGGGATGTGAATGTGAACCTGAGTTTTCACTAGTGCTGAAAGAGACAGACAACCATGTCTCCTTGTCACTAACCTGTCTGGGGTGCCATTGCTTTCCAGCAGACATACCAGAAGGTGGCAGCAGCCGCAGGCCTGGGGCATCCGTGGTGAGCTCTGCGTCTATGAGTGTGCTGCATAGCTCTTCCCTTCGGGACTACAGCCCTGCCAGCCGCTCCGCAAACCAGGACTCTCTTCAGGTAGCCTCCTGGCAGCTTGGTGCCATGCTTTTGCTCCTTCTCTGCTCAGTGGTTTCCTTTTTCTTCCTTCTAGGATAGTTTTGTTTTAATGCTAGGGTACAAAAAGGTTCTTGTATTTCAGGTTTATGTTAGGTATATTTTCCCCTTTAGAAAGGCAAGGAAAAAATGGTAAGATTTCAATATGTAAAGTAATTTGTAGAGTTAGACGTATTAATTATCTGAAAAAGGAAACTGGTAAGTGTGATTGGGTTCAATAATGTTTCTTTTAGTCTCATTTTAACAGGATTTCGTTTTTCATTCCTCAGGCTCTGAGTTCCTTGGATGAAGATGACCCCAATATCCTTCTTGCCATTCAGCTGTCCCTGCAAGAGTCTGGGCTGGCCATCGATGAAGAGACCAGAGACTTCCTTAATAATGAAGCATCCCTAGGAGCCATAGGCACTTCTCTACCTTCCCGGCTGGACTCTGTGCCCAGGAGCACAGATAGTCCTCGGGCTGCACTGAGCAGCTCTGAGCTACTGGAACTTGGTGACAGCCTCATGAGACTAGGAGCAGACAGTGACCCATTTTCAACTGACACTTTGAGTTCACGACCTCTCAGTGAGACGAGAAGTGACTTCTGTCCCTCTTCCAGTGACCTTGACTCAGCTGGCCAGGACCCCAGTGCCAATGACAATCTCCTTGGCAATATTATGGCTTGGTTTCATGACATGAACCCTCAGAGTATCGCCCTGATTCCTCCAGCAGCAGCCACAGAGATGAGTGCAGAGCCTCAGTGTCCCTGTGTCGGAGCTGGGCTGGAAGGCGTGAGGGACGTGGGAGTCATGCCGCCAGAAGACTCAGTGTCCAAAGATGCTGGTGTCCATGAAGGGGAAAGAACCCAGGTGGAAGAAAACCCTCTGGAAGAGAGTATTCTGGCCAGGGAAGAGTTGTCTCAAGCTGGTGACAGTAGTCATGAGGCAGTCGGCAGAGGGGATGGGTCAGAGGCTGCCAGTCAAACCCCTCAAACCTCAAGTGACTGGCTCGAGCAAGTCCATTTAGTGTGACCTGCACGGTTGCTCTCCAGGTGACTCGCAGTCCAGGGGTGTGTTAGGAGAGGATGCTTTATACAGACTTGATCCACTCAATTTGAACTCAGTGGGAACCACTGGTGTTAGGATTGAATGCAAAGGAGTTCGTTCGCTCAGATGGTGGCTTCAGTGTCGACTTTAACCTTACAGGGAATGTCTTTGGAGTTCATCCCTTTTCTAGTGACAAGAGCAGGAGAAGACAGTGGAAGAAACGGGTTGACACCCACATTCTGAGAGAAGGCAGTGCTCTGTCTAGCCTGGAGTTGGCAGTGTTTAAGTCGACCGTTTCTATCCAAGGCTTACTCCTTAATCCTTAGATGGCTTTCCCCTTTCCAAACAGTGAGGAGCTGTCGTCATCCTGGAAGCTGGGCTGGACAGGTCTGACAGCGTGTGTCCTCAGTGTCTGTGTACTCTCTTCAGGAGCCTCCTCCCCTCGTCCCAGCAGTGTGAGCTGTGGTGTCCGTTCTGCTTCATACCCGTCTGCCGCAGTGCGACGGTCTGTCTGTCTGTCACGTGAATCAAAAGTTCCTTCTCATGTCTATTCACGGTCCACTTGTGCCAAACTGACTCGTGCGCTGACTACCGAGGCGTGGAGGTGTGCAGCGTCCTAGTGTGCTCCAGGGCAGTGTCGGCCTTGTCGGGAGTGAAAGGTGCCACTCGGTAGCAATGATGTTCCAGAAGTGAATGGGCTTTTGTTGCCATGGAGACTGCATTTAAATAAATGTAGCCTGTAGCTTAAGTAAACTAAAGCTAATGCTGCTGTTAAAACAGTTTATTTTAATATTAAAATACAGTTGATTAGCAACAGCGGTGCTGTATTTAAGAGACACTTTATTGGAAGTGCAATCATAGTTCTTTGTTTTCACAATTTTACAGTGCATTCTAATTACTAACGGGTGCAATTACTTTTAATGGTGTTTTATAACATAGAAAAACTGGAGTTTTCATGAGTTACAGTAAGTCCCACAGTTACTAAAAAGTTCAATACAACATCCTACGCAACATGTTACCGTGCCTTTGCCTAACCTAAATGGATAGTTGCCAGTTAAGTAAGTCAGTAATTCAAATTTCAGTGTCTCTTCTGAAGTAACTATGCTATGAATTGCAAAGACCTCCATGAAACCACCCATGGCCTTGCCTTTCCAGTAACTATGACAACTAAGTGTTTAGTTCGTTTGCCTAGATAGCAAATGCTGCTGCTGTGTCTGTTCTCTTGCGCAGTGCTCATCTGCTGTGTGGTCACTGTGGAGTACTGAAAACCCAACCTCCTAGTTACCAGTGTCCTCCTGTGAAGAAATACTGGTCTTAGTTCTAATTAAGATACAGTGGTACAGTGTGTAATTAAACTAGAGTAAACTGTTGGAATGGCTCTTTTACTGACTATTATTAAAGCTAGCGTAACATAAGCACCATAGATAGACGGAGCACTCCATGGAGTGCTTTGCCATTGTTACCAGAAACCAAAATTTCTCTACTGAGTTTGTACAGGGAAGGCCTAGGCCAGGTAAAAGATTGTCCTTAATACTGATATCCATAGTTATCGTTTTCATTACCTCTTTTTCAAACCTTGCTTTTGAGATATTCATGTACTTTGATTTCATGTGGCCAAGACATTGTGCTTGAATATTTCATTGGTAATTGTTCGTGGATATCAAGGGTTCCTAATAGTTTTTATGTCACCAGTTACCACGCATTGCTATGAGTCCCTTTCAAGTTAGTGGGAGACATGCTGACTTTGTCTGCAGTGTGTTACTGTATAGTAAACTGAAATAGTCCATTACAGGGTTTTTATTTGGATTAAAAATAGGAACACCATACAGTTTCTAGACCAGGGTGTAACTTTTCCAGTAGAAAGCACGTGCATCTCTAGAGGTGTTTTGTACAGGCACGATGAGGAATAGGCGTGCTCTGTGGTGAGGAGGGGTGTCTGTGGAGAGGGGGGTGTCTGTGGAGAGGGGGGGGGTGTCTGTGGAGGGGGGTGTCTGTGGAGAGGGAGTGTCTGTGGAGGGGGGTGTCTATGGAGGGGGGGTGTCTGTGGAGGGGGGTGTCTGTGGAGGGGGGGGTGTCTGTGGAGGGGGGTGTCTGTGGAGGGGGGGTGTCTGTGGAGGGGGGTGTCTGTGGAGGGGGGGGAGATGTGTGGAGAGGGGGTGTCTGTGGAGGGGAGTGTCTGTGGAGGGGAGTGTCTGTGGAGGGGGGGGAGATGTGTGGAGAGGGGGTGTCTGTGGAGGGGGGGTGTCTGTGGAGGGGGGAGATGTGTGGAGAGGGGGTGTCTGTGGAGGGGGGTGTCTGTGGAGAGGGGGTGTCTGTGGAGGGGGGGAGATGTGTGGAGAGGGGGTGTCTGTGGAGAGGGGGTGTCTGGAGAGGGGGAGATGTCTGGAGAGGTGGGGTGTCTGGAGAGGGGGTGTCTGTGGAGAGGGGATATCTGTGGATAGGGGGGGTGTCTGGAGAGGGGGGTGTCTGTGGAGAGGGGGGTGTCTGTGGAGAGGGGTGTCTGTGGAGGGGGGTGTCTGTGGAGAGGGGGGGTGTCTGTGGAGAGGGGAGGTGTGTGGAGGGGGGGTGTCTGTGGAGAGGGGGGTGTCTGTGGAGAGGGGAGATGTGTGGAGAGGGGGAGTGTCTGTGGAGAGGGGGAGATGTGTGGAGAGGTGGGGTGTCTGTGGAGAGGGGGTGTCTATGGAGAGGGGGTGTCTGTGGAGGGGGGTGTCTGTGGAGAGGGGGAGGTGTGTGGAGAGGGGGTGTCTCTGGAGGGGGGGTGTCTCTGGAGGGGAGTGTCTGTGGAGGGGGGTGTCTGTGGAGAGGGGGAGGTGTGTGGAGAGGGGGTGTCTGTGGAGAGGGGTGTCTGTGGAGACCCATGTGAGCTGGGCCTCTGTTCCCTTGCTTGTGCGGTGCCTGTTGTGATGTGCTGGGTTCCTGAGTGTGAAAAACTATCATTTTCCAGTTTGTATTTCCTTGGTACATATTTTAAAAACAACACAGTCATTGACTTTCCAATTCAGTAATAAAGTTTGGCAAAGCCTATTTTGTAAACAAGTTAATTTTATAATGTAAAAAAAAGTTAATCTAACCTTGACTTGTTATTTGCACTTTCATAGTCTATACTTGATACATTCCCACTTTATATACAGTAGGATTCTACAGACCTGTAGATGTTTGGCCAAATGAATGCTGTTAATAATATGTAAAATTCTTTGATTAAACATTTATTACTTAAACTATTTCCATTTTGTCTCATTAAATCATAAACTTCATTTTAAACTAATTAGGAAGCAAATTTTGCTTTATATTAAAGACCCTCCAATAGGATGGTATTTATTTGGTTCTGCCATTATAATTGATTAGTGCCTAATATTTTTACAGTAGCCCATTTGCTGAAGATTGTATACCCCAAAGATAAATTTGATTTTGTTCTCTGATAATGTATTAAAATTACGGAATTAGATAAACTTGATTTCATTATATGACAATGTATTAAAATTATAAATTCAGTGCTCATTTTCATTTCTCTAGCTTTATGAGGAAAATGTTATTATTTCCTTGAAATAATAGAAACACAGAGAAAAAGTACTATCTGTTTTGTGACACTGGAAGGAAGAAATGTATACCATGTGAATAAAATGTTGTGCTTCTCAGCACCTCATCTCTGGCTTCCGGTGAGCACAGCCCGTGGCGTTCCACCCTCAGGGACATGCATCAGCTCCAGGCAACCAACTGGTACTCGCTCCTCAGGCTCTGCCACTGAGCCTTAGCATCATTGTGTGCATCTGAAGCAACTTAGAGTGTCCACATGCTGAATCCATCCTTTCAGTGTTTACTGCAGACACTAGTTGTCATTCCCTTTGGGCCCTTTGCTCTTGGGGGGCCTGCCACCCAGCTCCCAGATAAGTCACACAGAGACTTAATACTTATATAAAAAAAAAAAAAAAAAAAAAGCCTGGCCTTAGCTTGGCTTGTTTCTTGCCAGCTTTTCTTAAATTAGCCCATCTACCTTTTGCTTCTGGGCTTTTACCTTTCTCTATTTCTGTATATCTTTATTTCCTTCTTATTCCATGTCTGGCTACTTGGGTGGGTGATCGACCCCTTTTCTCGATCTTTAATCTTCCTCTCCCCAGATTTCTTCTATTTCTTCTCTCTGTCTGCCAACCCCGCCTATCCCTGCCCTGCCTAGCTATAGGCCGTTCAGCTCTATTTTAGACAGGCAAAGGAACACAGCTTCACCGAGTTAAAAAAAAATGCAACATAAAAGAATGCAATATATATTTGCATGGTTAAACAAATGTTCCACAGCATAAAAGAATATAACACTTCTTAAGTTAATGTTTCACAACAACTAGTCTCATCTTCGTTATTTTTTTCAGTCCTAGAGAACCTGTTGCCTGACCTCTTAGGAATTAAAGCCTGAGACTTACTGAAGTTCAGTTATTTTAAAATTATTACAGTTAGTTTGTCTCCAAAGAGTGAAACCTTGAAAGCTAACATTAAACCGTGGTAGGAGTTGAGACCAGTGGGGTGGGGCTGACATAATTCCCCGGGGAAAGGCTGTCCCTGCGCTCAGCTCCTCCGGCCTCTTCTCATCCCAGCCCCGCGCCGCCGGGGTCGGAGTTACCACATCTTCCCTTAGCTGCCGTTGCCTTGTCGGTTCCTAAACCTCCTCAGGACCTGTCGATGCGGTTTGGCTTCAACAAGACAAAAGTGGCTCTCCCCTGAGCTGTCTTGTGTGACGGTTGTTAGTTTCGGAGCAGGCAGTTTTCAGTTTGTCTTTGTTCAGCCCTGGGCATGGAGCCCTACAACAGCTGGTAAAGAAGATGGCTCTAGGGCGTTCACTCGTTTCTGCTCATACTTGAGCAGCGCCGACAACCGGCTGGTGGCCAGACTTCCGAAGGAACTGTTCTTCAGAGTTGTCAGTCAGGCTCTGGGCACCTCCTAGTCCCTTGTTTCACGGGTGCTGCCTGCACAGGGGCCTATCCTGCATGAGACATCAGCCTTAAATAGGTTCAGAGACAATCACAGGCGTGAACAGAACACAAAGGTAATGGCTGGAAGAAACTCGCTGTGGACTCCTTGTATGCCTGCTCATCTGCTGTGTTTTAAGACAGCTCTGAAACAGTTCCACGTCCATTCCGATCCGGAGGCCACATTACACGGGATTGCCAGCAGGTCCCACTCACCTGCTGCCCTCAGCTTCCCTCCCCATTACAGAGCCTGCTCCAAAAACAGCCGTCTCAGGGGCTGAGGGTGTCTGTCAGCCTCAGCTAGTAACAGCACAAGAGGTCCAGGCCACACTGTCCCTCATCCAGGAGGTGGAGACCCGGGAGAGAGGGGTCTAGCTGCAGGGGGGAGGCGAGGCAGCCCTCTTCTCCTGCAGCCCTTGCTCCGGGGCCTGCCGTGGTCGGCCTAGGAACAACTTGCCTGCACCAGCTCAGTGTGTGTCCAGCTAGTACCCTGAAGGACAGAGAACGGCCTTACCTGTTCTACGCGCAGGACATTCCTCACACTATGGATTCTCCAAATGCAACCGAAGCCCACTTGTGCCCGGTACCATCAGGCCCGTGTTAGCCCGTGGAACTGGTAGCATGGAGGACCGACACAAAGCTGCCTGCGTGCATCCTGCAGCCGGAGCTCTTTGCCTCTGCCCGAGACGAGGACAGTGTAACTTAACTATCTTGTAAAGACAAAAGGAAGTCCTAGACCTGAGAGTTTGGGCAGGAACAAGATGCTGAAGATTTTCCAGAAAGGAAACTGAGTCAGAAAGAATGTAACCATGGACGTTTACGAGTCCTGGGGTATGTAAGAACGTTCTCACCCAGGTGATAGGGGTGAGGTGAAGAATGAAGAACTGTGGGATTCCAAGGTCCTACCTGTTACTGTTTAGAGCAGTAGTTCTCAACCTGTGGGTCCTGACCCCAGGGTTGAATGACCCTTTCACAGTGGTCACCTAAGACCATTGGAAAACATATTTCCTATCGTCTTAGGAACTAGGATGCCGCTCCTCTGTCTGTCACCAGGCAGGTCTGCCCATTTGCAGATACGCCCACATAGGAGTACCCAGAACTGAAAGGGGTGCAGATTTTTTTAATGGCACGCAGCAGTTTTGTGGCTCTAGCTGAAAGGCTGTGTGGCCCTGGCTGCTGAGTCGTAGAGTGACTGACCATCAAGTAAATCGTACCCAAAATAAGAACCTTGCTCTCTAATTGAGAGTTTTGCATGGACTAAAGACATTGAAAGATCTTTTGCTTGAGCAATGGGTAGTTACTGCGTTGTTCAAATGCAAAGCAAACGAAGTTCTGCCTGAAGGTATGGAGCAAGCAAAGCCAAACGCTAACTTAGAGCGTGGAGAAGGGGACAGACCGACAGTCATGTCCAGGGCAGAAAGCTTCAGGGGCTGGCTTCTCGGGCTGCTGAGACCACAGCGGCAGGGTAGCTGTCAGTGTGCAGGCCCCGGAGCAAGGGCTGCAGGAGAAGAGGGCTGCCTCGCCTCCCCCCTGCAGCTAGACCCCTCTCTCTCCCGGGTCTCCACCTCCTGGATGAGGGACAGTGTGGCCTGGACCTCTTGTGCTGTTACTAGCTGAGGCTGACAGACGCCCTCAGCTCCTGAGACGGCTGTTTTTGGAGCAGGCTCTGTAATGGGGAGGGAAGCTGAGGGCAGCAGGTGAGTGGGACCTGTTGGCAATCCCGTGTAACGTGGCCTCCGGATCGGAATGTATAGGGAACTGTATTACGGCCCACACCACCAGTTTCACAACTGTCAGTGGCATTCCCCCATTCAGGGACCGCCACATACAGAGAAGTAACAGTGACACATGTAAATTGCTCCTCTGCCAGTCCCCACGGTCCCCTCCTCCCTGGTGGTCCAACTGAAACAGATGGAATAGAACCCTGTAGAAACCCCAGCAGCGAGGAGGAACGCACTCCTTTGGACTTGGCTGTCAGAACCTGAAGCCTTTTCCCAGCCTACCATCGCCACCTGCCGGATGTTGCCTCTAATACACAGATTTATTTTTTTTAATTTTTGAGGATTTTTAGGTGAGTGCTGAATCTGTCGTTTCTATCCCACCCTCTCCAGCTCCTCCTGTGTGTCCTCCACCTCTCAAATTCATGACCTCTACCTTAATTATTATTAAATCACACATGCACGCACGCACGCAACCGCTGAGTCCATTTAGTGTTACTTGGAGGTGTGTTGAGGGCTGATAGCCTGTTGGGAGCTCATTCCGGGAGAAGACTGATTCTCTCCCTTAGCCGGCATTAATTGCTTGCAGTTCTTCATCTAAGGATGAAGCCTTGTGAGAGTTCCCTTATCCACACTGGAATGTCGGCTGGAAGGAAGTATACCCATTTTTGCTGATTTGTTTGTAATTTGTGTTTTGTATGTATATGGTTTGCCTGCCTGTATGTATGCACACCGCATGAATGGCTGCTGCCCACAATGCTTGGAAAGCCAAGAAACAACAGTCCAACCTGGGCTGTGCCTACTGCTTTTCTCCTTCCTGGAGTCATGAGTTGTTGGACTACTTATAAACTTAAGGAGACAAATGTATTTGATTATCCCGATTCACCAACTGTGAGAATTGTGCCCTGAAAGAGAATCTTCTCTTCAGCAGCCACAGGGCTCAAGTTGCAGAAAATCAAACCGAAGAACTCATTGTAAGACGGGCTGAAAGACGGGCTGAATTACAGCGACCATTCAAGTCCCAGCCATAGAGGGTGTCGGAGGTTAAAACGCGGGAATTAGTTGTTAAAGAAAGGGATCCCGGGTCGCAGAAGCTCGCTCTCTCCAGTGGCCCGGGATCGCCTTCCGGAAGCCAGGTCCCGCGTTCGGCCCCGCCCCACGCTCGCTTCCCTGCGGCCCCGCCCCACGCTCGCTTCCCTGCGGCCCCGCCCCACGCTCGCTTCCCTGCGGCCTGCTGGCCCGGCTCTCCGCCCGCCCCGCCCTGCCCCGCGCTCGCTTACCTGCTGGCCCGGCTCTCCGCCCGCCCCGCTCCGCGCTCGCCTCTCTGCGGCCTGCTGGCCCGGCTCTCCGCCCACCCCGCCCCGCGTCCGCCTCCCTGCGGCCTGCTGGCCGGGCTCCACGTTCGGCACCGCCCCACGCTCGGCCCCGCCCCGCCCCGCTTCCCTGCGGCTTGCTGGCCCGGCTCTCCGCCCGCCCCGCCCCACGCTCGCTTCCCTGCGGCCTGCTGGCCGGGCTCCACGTTCGGCACCGCCCCACGCTCGGCCCCGCCCCGCGCTCGCTTCCCTGCGGCCTGGGGCCCGGCTCTCCGCCCGCCCCGCCCCGCGCTCGCTTCCCTGCGGCCTGCTGGCCCGGCTCTCCGCCCGCCCCGCCCCGCGCCCGCCTCCCTGGCCGGCCGGCCCCGCCCCACATGGGGGCGGGCCTCCGCAGCCCGGGCTCGGGCTTCCTGTTCGGAGTCGGTGTGGTCACCGCGCCCGGGAGGAGGTTCCAGGGCCGCATCTCGGGTGGCTGCGCCAAGCCGGGCTGTGCGCCGCCATGGCCTCAGTGCAGCTGCAGAACCACCAGCTGACCCCTCCGGGCGGCGGCGACAGCGGCTCAGCGTCTGCCCCGGCTCCTCCCTGGCCGGGAGCCGCGGCGGCAGCGGCGGCGGCTAGCCCTGGTTACCGGCTTAGCACGCTCATCGAGTTTCTGCTGCACCGGGCCTACTCGGAGCTCTTGATGCTGACGGACTTACTACCAAGGAAATCTGATGTGGAAAGGAAAATAGAAATTGTACAGTTTGCTAGCCGGACACGTCAACTCTTCGTTCGAGTATTAGCGTTAGTAAAATGGGCTAATGATGCTCGCAAAGTCGAAAAGTGTGCGATGATCTCAAGCTTTTTAGATCAGCAAGCTATCTTGTTTGTGGACACCGCTGATCGCTTGGCCTTCTTAGCAAGAGACGCACTGGTCCACGCACGCCTGCCTAATTTTGCTATCCCGTATGCCATTGATGTGCTGACTACTGGCTCTTATCCACGGCTTCCAACCTGCATCAGGGATAAAATTATTCCTCCAGACCCAATTACCAGAATTGAGAAACAAGCCACACTTCATCGGCTCAATCAGATTCTTAGACATAGGCTTGCAACAACAGATCTTCCTCCACTAGCAAATCTTACAGTGGCAAATGGCCGTGTGAAGTTTCGAGTTGAAGGAGAATTTGAAGCAACTTTGACGATAATGGGTGATGATCCAGAAGTTCCATGGCGCCTTCTCAAGCTAGAAATTCTAGTTGAGGATAAGGAAACAGGAGATGGCCGACCTTTGGTTCATAGCATGCAGATCGACTTTATTCATCGGTTGGTGCAGTCTCGGCTCTTTGCTGGTGAGAAACCTCTTCTGGACATGTACAACTGCCTACATTGTTTCTGCTTATCACTTCAATTAGAAGTGTTACATTCCCAGACTCTGATGTTAATTCGAGAGAGGTGGGGTAACTTTGTCCAGGTGGAAAGGTATCATGCGGGGCAGTGCCTCTGTCTCTCAGTTTGGAATCAACAGGTACTAGGGAGAAAAACAGACTCGGGATCTGTTCACAGAGTTACAATTAAAATCGATGAGAATGATGTCTCCAAGCCTTTACAGATTTTTCATGATCCTCCTTTTCCAGCTTCTGATCCTAAAGTAGTGGGAAGAGCTGTGAAGATGGACCACTTATCAATAGAAAAGCTCCTGATTGACAGTGTGCACTGGACAGCCCATCAGAAGCTGTAGGAACTGAAGGCCATTCCCTGAAGCTTCAATGCTAAAACTGGGGGCACTGAGCCTGAACCAGTCAAGTGTCAGATGTCCCAACAGAGCTGACTTCATTTTAGGAGCTAACCTTCTCTGCATACCAGAAACCTCTGCTGGCCACTCTGAGACTTGCAGCCTGTGGGCCATGCAGGTTGTCCTGTACTCCAGAGACTCCCCAGTTTATACACCCTGGATTGGCCATGCTCAAGCCAAGGGGTGTCTCTTGAATGTATTGGGGAGTCAAGAAGGCAGACACTGACATCTATACTGGAGGACTGTGGCGTCTCAGTGCTTTGAATACTGCATTAAGCACCCTTCAGGAGGGCAGAGGCTGCAGAAGTTGAGAGAACTCTGCCGGATCTGAGCTTCAGAGTTTTCAGTCCCACCAGCAGAGAACCTTGCAACAGACGGATGGCTACAGAGGTTGGGCTGCCTGCTGACCTTGGGCTCAGGGCCTGTAAGACTGCATCTATCCTCAGATGAATGGGATCTGTTATCACCATCGACCACCAGACCTTTCAACGCCCAAGCTGCATGAACTCAGCGTGTCCATATCTGGCTCTCCTGATACTCACCTCACAACTGCCCTCCACTGCAGTCTGCTACCCAGAGGCTGTGGCATTGCTGGCCCTTTGACTTGCGATGGTTCCAGAATAGTTTGTGCCTTCAATAGTAGACCTCCTCTCAAAATGGCACCCAATCACAGCCCTTCAAAGACCTGAGTGAGAAAAATGGACCTCCTCTCCACTGCTGGCTCATCACGTAGGTGGAGTCATTCTCTTACCAAATCCCCAGCTGAGAGTGCAGTCCTCTGCTGGGTGGGTAGAACTGCCAATCACTTGATCAGGGCTTCCTGGATCAACTTGGGATGAGGCTTCTATGATGGGTCTTGTCCACCAGGGAGTCCTAACATTTTTAAGTATAGGGGACGGGAAGCTTAGCAAAAATGTGAAGTGGGCCTTAGGAAGTAAAGTTAGGCAGTCCAGAACTGTGTGAATGTTTGGCTAAATGGTTCAATTGATTAAATGTTGTTGTTTTTTTTTTCTAGGTGTGTGTGTCTGTTAATTGGCAATGTTCGATAATCTTAATTTTAGCCTCAGTGGAAGCTACCCTTTTCAGCTTTCTTTTTTAATTATGTATCTTTATTTTATCTGCATTTGTGTTTTGCCTGCATATATGTCTGTGTGAGAGTGTCAGATCCTGGAGTTACAGTTGTGAGCTGCCATGTGAGTGCTGGGAATTGAACCCAGGGCCTCTGATGGAGCAGTCAGTGCTCTTAACCACTGAGCCATCTCTCCACCAGCCCCCTTATCTTTCAAATAAAGTTGTTAAGTAGAGGCCTAGAAATAGTGATTGGAAAGTATAATCAAACCTCACGGATGCTAGAAAGGGCAGTAATCCCCCATTCCTTTTTCTTAGTAATCTTGTTGAAATATTGATGTACACTTCATGGGACTTCTAGTATACTTAGAGCAGTCTAATCTTAGAATATTTAGTCACCCCCTAAAGAAACCTTCTGCCCACTAGCATTCATTCTGCATTCACCTGTCTCTCTAGCTCCTGACAGCTACTTGTCCACTTTGCAGATTTACCTGTATAAACATTTCATATTAATGAATCATGTAATGAGTGTTCTTTTGCATATTGTTTGAGAGGTTTATCCATTTTATAGCAGGTTTTTAATTTGTTGTCGTATATACCGTATATTATCAGTTCATTGAGGGACATTATGGTTCTTTTTCATTTTCAACTATTATGAACAAAGCTGTGAACATTTGTTCAAGTGTGGACATACAGTTTTATTTCTCTTGCATATATACCTATGAGTGAAATGGCTGGGTGATCTGTTTAATCTTTTGACATTTAACACGACTTCACAGTTGCACCAACAGTGTGTAAGGGTTCTGTCTTCTCCATATACTCACCAATACTGGTTATTGTTTCCTTTTGTTTAAGCCATCCTAGTGAGTGTGAAGTGAGATTTCACTGTAGTTTTTACTCGTTTGTCCCTGTGTTAAGGGTCTTTTCATGTCTTCAGCAAAAGTGTCTGTTCAGATCCTTTGTCCATTTTATAATTCTTATATTTTTTTCTTATTGGTGAATTGTTAAGAGTTTTTTGTGTATTTTGGATATGTCCCTTTTTACACATTATGAGTTGCAAGAATTTTTCCCATGCTTGGTGACTTTCTTTATGGTATTTCTACCACTGAGTCCTTCCTTCCTTCCTTCCTTCCTTCCTTCCTTCCTTCCTTCCTTCCTTCCTTCCTTCCTTCCTTCCTTCCTTTTGACAGGGTGTCATGCAGGTCAGGTCGGCTTCAACCCCAGAATGGCCTGAACTCCTGGTTCTCCCACATCCACCTCCCCAAGTGCCAAGTGCTAGGATTACAGCTAGAACTATATTCATAGCTTCCCCACCCCCGCCTCTGGAGACAGGGTTTTTTTGGGAAGCAGCTCTGGCTGTCCTCGAACTCTATGTAGACCAGTTGACCTGGAACTCACAGATATCTCATGCCTCGACCTCCCATGTGTTAAGGTTAAAGGCTGTGCCACAACACCTGGCCAAGCATTTTGCAGTCTTAATTTTTGTTATTTTACAAAGTAGTGAAATGAAGATTTGTGACATTTTGATAGGCTTTTCTTTAGCTCTGGTTTACGTCTTCAGTAAACAAAGCTTAGTAAATAAAAGAGGTCAGAATGATTGCCCACGAGATATATTTTCAAAAATAATTGCTAGGGCTCAGTTGGTAGAGTGCTTATCTAGCATTCATAAAAACTTGGGTTCAACCTCCTCACCACGTAAAATCCGGTGTGTTGCCCTATAATCTTAATACTGGGAGGTAGGAGGCTTAGAAGTGGAGGTAGATGATTAGGAATTCAAGATTCTCTGCAGCTACATTGGCTAGCCTGGGGTGCATACATAAATTGCCATATATCAAGCCAAATGTTAGCTCTTTTTTTTTTTGGATACAGGATCTACTTATGTAGCCCTGGCTCATCTGAAAATCGCTATGTAGACTAGGTTGGCCTCAAACTCACAGAGTTCTATGGGCCTCTGTCTCCAGATTAAAAGTGTATGCCAACACACATGGCCAAATGTAAACTCTAAAACATATTTTTGGGTAGTAACAGTTTTAAGTTCTCATAATTTCTCTTTCATGCATATTGTAGAGGTGTCTCTACTTGACTAGCCAGAAGATCTGAGTTCAGATCTTCAGTGTGCTCTCAACATGTCATAAACATGCTTTGGGCCCCATCCTCCAATTCTAATTGGAAGCTATTGTTAGCAGAAGTTCTTTGTAGATCTCTAGTTCCAATAGAAACATGTGCTACCTCCGTGGTTTCAAACCATTGTTCCTAGGGTCCAAAGTGTTTGAGAATAGTGTTACAGGGACTGTGATTTGGAGATGAGGAAGGGGTTTGTTTTGAGATTGGTCCCTCAACATCCTGTTTATCATCACTTTTCTGAAATTGGGACTACTAAGGAAAATGCACCATTTTAGGGTATAACTTGTATTTGTTTGTTTTGAGACAGAGTCTCACTATTATAGCCATGGCTAGTGCGGAACTCACAGAGATGGTCCTGGCTCTGCCTCCAAGTGAGCACTGGGATTGAAGGTGTCTATAGAAGCTTGTAGAACTGTAGTCCATTCTTTGAGTCTGTTGATGCTGTTCCTCTCAATCAGTTTGCTTTTCTCCCAGTTCCTGACTGGAACAGCCTGAGGTAAGTAATTTAGAGATTTCAAGAAAGGCCTAGAAGGCACAGCTGCAGATTTCCTGGGGGTGGAGTTGCCTCGGGAAACCAAGTGCAGAGAAGACCAAAATAGTGCAAGGCAGGGAGATATGATGTGGCCAGTTCTCAGTGTTGTCTGAGTCCTGGTGTCTCCACAGGGAGATATGATGTGGCCAGTTCTCAGCGTTGTCTGAGTCCTGGTGTCTCCACAGGGAGATATGATGTGGCCAGTTCTCAGCATTGTCTGAGTCCTGGTGTCTCCACAGGGAGATATGATGTGGCCAGTTCTCAGCGTTGTCTGAGTCCTGGTGTCTCCACAGGGAGATATGATGTGGCCAGTTCTCAGTGTTGTCTGAGTCCTGGTGTCTCCACAGGGAGATATGATGTGGCCAGTTCTCAGTGTTGTCTGAGTCCTGGTGTCTCCACCCACTAGGCCAGAATTGCCATTGTCAGGTAGAATGACATTCACCTGACGATGACAGTAGAATACTACATAGAACCATTTTCTGTCTGTTTGTTTTTGGTTTTTGAGACAGGGTTTCTCTGTGTGTAGCCCTGGTTGTCCTGAAACTCTCTCTCTGTAGACTAGGGTTGCCTCAAACTCAGAGATCTGCCTGCCTCTGTGATTAAAGGTGTGCGCCATCACTGCCCACCTGAAATAACTATTTTTTAATTGTGCATAGTTTCATATTTCTCTTCATTTTCTCAAAAATAAATAAATAAAACCCCACCAAAAATGAGTATCAGTGGCTATAGAATATATTAAAAAATATGTATCAAAGTTATTTTCTTTTGGATGTATATCTTCTGATGCCTGTCTTCACAAAATTATTTAATTCTGATAATTAGATTAAAATTATAATTGTTATAAAACTAAAATACTGATCTCCCTCAGGGACCAACAATAGTTGTCTCTAGACATATAACTAGACTTAAGGCTAAGCAGACCCCTAGAGGGGAGATTGTAGTCCATTGTGGGGTCTCCCTTTTCCACATGGTCCAGTGGCCACCAGTCTGTGAGTAAAGAGGGAGCAGAGGCAGCGTGCAGGACTTGGCTGGCTGTGAGTATGACAGAAATAACCTTCCGGGAGTCAGCTTCAGTGAAACAGCTCAACTTTATTCCAGAGTAAGGGGAATATATGAGATGGGGACATCACCTAATAGGTGTTCAGAGCATGCTTTATTTGCATTTGACAGCACAGTCCCGTCATACAGACGGGAGCACAACACCTAATTATCATATGGGGGAGGGGGAGAACGTTTGCAGGGAACTGTGTCAAAGGTCACACTTAAGACAAGTCAGGCATCCAAGCTCAGGGACAGCCTCCAAATAAGGCCAGGTAGAGAGTAGGAAGCCCCAGTTGGACAAGGGAGTCTTCTCTTTTGTGCAGAGCTCAGAGGGCTGTCTGGACATGGTGGGCTGCAACCTTAAGCAGTAGGGTCTCCCAACAGTCCATAAGGAGGTGCACTGTAATACCAAAGAGCTTAAATGAGTTTGCTAATTCATTCAAGCAAAAGTCTGGGAATATGTGTGGGAATGAAAATGTGTGGTATGGGAGAATGGTAGAAGAACATAAAACTGGATCAGGCTGAGTTTATTGATGTAGGTCCATTGAGTAAGAGATTCTAGGTTTAATGTAGAAGTGCTCACAGTTTCAATGGGTGTCAAAAGTCTGTTTGAATGGTTGACTGAAGCATTTGTCAAAAGATGGTCTACTGAAGAGTGGGAGATTCCTGCTGTCCCTTGGATTTTAAGGCTCAGGGAGATTGCAATGCTAGAGTGGGTGTGCTGTGTAAAACCTAATCCTCCACTACAGGAAGGCCCAGAAGACACACCCTTCGCGGATACTATAATGGTGAGAAGTGGTTTGAGAGCTTTGATGTCACCCTTTCCTTGTGTCAGACCTTACAGTTGGAGATGCTGCTGCTCAGTTGAATGAATTCACTGCAGTGGGTTTAATTGGCAGTAAAGTTGCATCAGCCGGGTGGTAGTACTGAATCACCAAAGGCAAGGGGATTGTAATTACCGTTAATGGGCAGCATAGACAAAGTGATGCTCACAATGGCCTAAACCAGTGGTTCTCCACCTTCCTAATGCTGTGGCCCTTTAATACATGCAGTCCCGGGTACTTGCACGTGGGTATATCTGCATGTGGGCAGACCCGCCGGGAGATGGATAGAGGAGCAGTGTCTCCATTCCAAAGACCATCAGAAATGTGTTCTGATGGTGTTAGGCGACTCCTGTGAAAGGGTCATTCAACCCCCAAAAGGGTCACGACCCACAGATGGAGAACCACTGGCCTAACCTGATAGGTAGTACATGCAAAGTGATTTTTATGGTGGCATGACTTGTCTGAACCTTTGGTACTGGCTAACCAATCATGGTGTTTCCAGGTATGAAAAGGGCCTACTGCATTTTTGTGTGATCTGTATAAGCAGAAAAAGTCTCAAACAAGAAAGGCTGCACTGGATCGTGGCAAAAGGGAATCTTGACCCATGAACCAATTTCCAGACATGAGCCAGTTTGTAGACCCAGAACCCCTTGATTGAAGGGATGGCTAGGTTCCCCTAAGGAAGGACCTTAATAAAATACCTAAGAGTTTTACAGTTAGCCTTTTTCTAGTCCTTCCCCAGAGGGACCTATGGCCTTTACAAGGGTAACTGAACACTGGGGTAAAGGAAACAATCAGACTTTCTAGGGTCTGATGGATACTGGTTCTGAATTGACACTGATTCCAGGAGTCCCCAAGAAACATTGGCCCTCCAGTTAAAGTCTGGGACTTATGGAGGTCAGATAATTAGTGGTGTTTTGACTGAAGTCCAACTCACAGTAGGTCCAGTGGGTCCAAAAACTCATCCTGTGGTTATTTCCCCAGTTCCAGAATGTATACTTGGGATAGACATACTTAGAAGTTGGCATAATTCTCACATTGGTACCCTAACCTGTGGAATGAGGGCTGTTATGATTGGAAATGCTATTAAGGTATGGAAGCCTTTAGAGTTACCCCTGCCAAGAAAAATAGTGAATGAGTTAAATACAGTATTGCATCCCTGGAGGAAATGCAGAAATTAGTGCCACCATCAAGGACTTGATAGATGCAAGTGTGGTGATCCTCACATCTCCCTTTAACTCTTACCTGGCCGGTGCAGAAAATGGATGGATCACTGAGACTGACACATGACTGTAACAACTCAGTCAGGTAGTGACTCCAATTACAGCTGCTGTACCAGATGTGGTGTCCTTACTGAAGCAAAGTAACACATCTCCTGGTATGTGGTGTGCAGCTATTGATCTGGCAAATGCCTTTTTCTCAATAACTATCCATCAGGACCACCAGAAGCAATTTTCTTTCAGTTGGCAAGACCACCAGTATACTTTTACAGTTTTACCTCAAGGATATATTAATTCCAGCTCTGTGCCAAAATTTATTTCAAAGGGATCTTGATTGTCTCTTCCACAAAAATATCACATTGGTGCACCTTATTGACATTATGATGTTTGGACCAAGTAAGCAGGAGATAACAACCACTTTGAACTCATTGGTAACACATACGTGCATCAGAGGATGGGAAATAATTCAACCAAAAATCAAGGGCCTCAGTCTGGTGGTGTGGGGCATGCAAAGATACTCCTAAGGTGAAGGATAAGTTATTGCACCTGGCCCCTCCCACCAATGTTTAGTGGCCTATTTGGATTCTGGAGACAGCACATTCCCCACTTGGGTGTGTTACTCCTACACATATACCAAGTGCCTTGGAAGGCTACTAGCTTTGTGTGGTACCTGGAACAAGAGAAGGCTCTGCAGTGGATCCAGGCGCTGTACAGCTAATCTACTGCAGGAAACTGGAGTTTGGCTTGGTCTAGCTGCCTTGAGAGGCATGCTTCATAGTAATGGAATTTCCCCAAGGCCAGCCCTGAGAAAGATCCCTCCCAGAGTCCTGGGGAAAATGCTACATCAGCGTGGGGTTATCTGAGGGAAAGAAATCTATGTACACCATGCTATTTTTCAATTAACTTTATTCCTCTGTGACAAAATTCTATCTACACAGTTTCAGTTCCATCCTGAGTCTCAGTTCCTCTCTGTATCTACTTTTTCTGTCCCCTCATAACTAAGCCCTTATGCTTTTGGTCTCATCTTCGTCCTCTGTTCCTTCGTCCTCCATCTATCCTTCCTAGCTCCTCACTCTTAGCCCTGATAAACTCTACAAGAGATCTGCAGTACCATCTACAGAATCTCTGCCTTTCTCTCTTTTCTCTGGCCATGTAGCTCTGTCTACCATCTACAGAAAAACTATCTTGTTCTTTCTCTCCCGGCCACATGATTCTGTTAGTTACCTAGAGGATCAGAGGGTTACACTGTTTGCCAATATAGCCTAGTAGTATGTGGGCCCACAAGAATTTCATAGCAGAAGACAGCTGAAATATTAAAAACTGAATAACACCAAATATTCCTTGATAAATGGCTTCCTCTAGAAAAATGCCTTCAAATTTCTAGGTATAGCTTTAATATACAGCTGATATTCTTGCATCCCACAAGATCATAGGTTTTTCAGGTTAGAGTTTGTGGCTCCTGGGGCACTGTATGCCTTTCAGTTCCTGAGAAACCAAGGCACCCCCTTAGGCAATGGAGCATTCAGGCTATTTTCTATGTATGTTCCTTTTGAAGTTAAAGGAACCACGGAAGCTCGATAGGAAAATTGGTCTTAGACATCAATCGCCCTGTATAGCTTGCAAATGTCATTGTATCCTGGCAATCACAATGATACTGATCCTGGCAATTGCCACTATATTCTGTTTCTGATAAGGGTATAAAAAGTCTGATTACTCTCAGTAAAAATTGTCACAGCCTTAGTCTTGCTGTGGCCTCTCCATCCTGAGCCTGCGACTTAATTCTTTGACTGGCCATATAAGGTAACATTGGCCCAGTAAGAAAGCAGGGGCACTTATACTCTACCACTTGGACCATATGATTCAGCAGACTTGATGGTACCTGAGGTATCAGTGGCAGATAGACAGGCTGTTTGGAGCCTTTTGCAGGCCCCTATAGGTGAGCTACAGAAGAGACCTTTGGGATTTGGAGCATCATCTGCAGACAACTGTTCTTCCTTTAAGAGACAGTTCTTGGCCTGCTACTGTTGGGCCTTAGTGGAAATTGAACATTTGACAATGGAACACTAAGTTACCATGTGACCTGAGCTGTCCGTCATGAGCTGGGTGTTATCTGACCCACTAAACCATAAAGTAGGATGTGCACAGCAGCAATCTATTTTCAAATGGAAGTAGTGTATACATGATTGGGCCTCATGAGAAGGTCATGAAGGCATAAACAAGTTACATGAAGACGTTTCCCAATGCCTATGATTTTTACTCCATTACAATGCCTTCTGCTGCCAAGCATGCACCTATAGCCTCATGGGGTGTGCCCTATGATCAGTTGACTGAGGAAGAGAAGAGTAGAGCCCAGCTTGCTGATGGTCCTGCATGTTATGCAGGCACCATCCAGGAGTGGACAGCTGCAGCATTACAACCCCTTTTCTGGGACAACTATGAAAGACATCAGCAAAGGGAAATCTTCACAGTAGGCAGAACTTTGGGCAGTACACATGGGCATACATTTTGTTTATAAAAAAATGGCCAGAAGTGTGATTGTTCACTGACTCGTGGGCTACGTAGCCAATGAATTGGCTGGATGGCCAGGGACTTGGAAAGAGCATGATTGGAAAATTGGTATGAAAAACATCTGGGGAAGAAGTATGTGGATAGATCTCTCCAAATGGGCAAAGGATGTGAAGATATGTGTGTCCCATGTAAAAGCTCATGAAAAGGTGACTTCAGCCGAGGAGGAGTTCGATAATCAAGTAGATAGGATAACCCATTCTGTGGACAGTCAGCCTCTTTCCCAGTCATTCCTGTCATTTCTCAATGAACCCATGAACAAAGGTACCATGGTGGCAGAGATGGGGTTGTGCATGGGTTTAACAACATGGACTTCCATTCACCAAGCTGACCTGGCTATAGCTGCTGCTGAGTGCCAGATCTGCCAACAGCAGAGACCAACACTGAATCCCAGGTACGGCACCATTCCCCAGGGTGACCAGCCAGCGACCTGGTGGCAGATTGACTACATTGGACCACTTCCTCTGTAGAAAGAACACCACTTTGTCCTTAATGGAGTAGATGCTTATTCTGGTTATAGATTTGCCTTCCCTGCAGGCAAGTTTCTTCCCAAAATACCATCCGTGAACTTACAGAATTCCTTATCCACCATCATGGTATTCCACACAGTATTGCTTCTGACCAAGGACTTCACTTCACAACCAGAAATATGTGGCAGTGGGCCCACATTCATGAGACAGACAGACAGACAGATAGATAGACAGAAAGACAGATAGATAGATAGATAGATAGATAGATAGATAGATAGATAGATAGATAGATAGATAGATAAATGGATTCATCCTATAAGTTCTGTTCCAAAGAACCCTGACTAATACAGTGGTTATAGAGCTTCAGTTTTCAAGCTGGGAACACTGCAGAGATTGGTTTTACAATAACATATGCAATATTACTTAACTGTATGCAGAAACTGCTAAAATAGAAATTTTATGTATGTTTTATTACAATTAAAAAGATGTTTAAGATGTTATAAGGCCAGTTGGCCCAACACTCAGAAGAGATGGTCCCCCAAGTTAAGCACAAAGGGACAGGTTTATTGGTGGCATGCAGCCAACACTGTCCTGAGCTCTTCACCTCCCTACCTGATAGAATTCTCCCCAGGCTGACTGTGGAAAGTGGGAGAAGAGCAGATTTGGGTTCTACTTTTAAGAAAAAGCATCACATGCTAAAATATCCCCATAGAATGTCCAAATGAAGAGAAAGGAAGTAATTGGGGTTTTCTACAATCAACTTTATTTATGTATAGGTACTTACAGCTTTAAATTGTGCCTAGACTTTGCTGACTCCCCATGGGAGGCCTTACCTTTTCAGAGGAGGGGATGGGGTGTGGGGGAGGTGGGGCTTGGGGGGAGCAGGAGGAGGGATGAGAGGGGGATCTGCAGTTGGCATATAAAATGAATAAAAATTTCTTAATAAAGAAATTGTGCCTAGAAAACTTCAACAAAGCAGTGGGAACCTTTTAAATGTATGTCAGTATGTGATTAGGATTCTTATTTTCTGAATTTGTAGGAATCTGAAATGTTTCCATATGAATAACAAAGTTTTGCCATATGACAAGGGAAATAAAAAGTATAACAGCAACAGCTACCATCTACTGAACTCTTTTGACATAAATTAATGATAAGTAAATAGATAAATAAATAAATAACTACTGAAAGGACCTATGAGTGGTCACCGCTGTGTGCCTGGGCCTGGCAACACTCCACAGGCATCCCGCCTTCCCTCTTCTCAGCGTAAGCCAGCCTAGGCCATCGACTATCGGGCAATCAGATCCAAAATGAAAATGAAAAGGCTGATGATATCCACATAGATGTTCAGAGCAGCAAAAATGTACTCTTCAGGGTCTACCTCATAATGGTAGCGCCCCCCAACCATCATCTGCACGTCCATAACCAGGTACTGGAAGAGAAGGAAGAATTGTTTCTTTAGATTGTAGGTATCTACCAAGTAAGTGTCCCAAATGATGTGGGGAAAGTTCTTTTGTCATTAAGAAAAATGTAGCAGGCTGGAGAAATAGCTGAGTTGGTAGAGTATTTGTATGGCATACATGAAGCCATGGATTCCAACCTGGTAGTTCATGCCTGCAATTCTAGCACTCTGGAGGTAAAGACAAGAAGGTCAGAAGTCCAAGGTCATCACCAACGACGTAAGTTTGAGGCTAACCTGGAGTACATGACACTATCTCAAAAGACAGGGAAGGCAGGGAGAGGTAAAAAGACAGCTGTGTTCATTATTAGAGCTTCAGCCATTGATGAAGTCATCTGAGTGTTTCACTCAGAAAGCAAGTATCTCATCCTCCTGAAGCCCACAGTACCGAATCTGGAAACTTCCTTTGTGTCTTTTCTCAATAATGTGGACCAGATGGACAAGCTGGACACATCACACAAGGTGACCTGTATCTGTGACCTCCCCACAATCCACTGGACCAAACCAAAGACTCTTCCCAGACTCAGAGTAAGGACTGTGTTTTAAGGGCCTTGGGTGGCAGCAAACCTTGCCATGTGGGATGTTTCTGTATGCCTGAAACGTAAAGTGGAGAAGAGGGTGTTCCTATGTGGTTAGATGATCCCTCCCCACAGCACATTTCAGCCCAGCTACAATAGGGAAAACTACGGAGTCCTAAATCAGAGGCCTCTCTCACCCTCAAGTCTGCTGCTAGGTGGAGACCTGGGCTGCAGGAGGAGCCTGGCAGGGAGGACAGAACAACTGGCTGAGCTTCCTGGATGCAGACTAAACTCAGAGCCCATGGCCATGAGCAGAACCCCGTCAGACACCAACGCTGGCATGACGTATAAATATTGGAATGTTTGAAGTGTTTTTGAAAAGAACCTATTTTAGAATGGCATTCACTTTGTGAAACCTGTCCCAAGAAATATCCACTGTCCTTGGCTGTTAATCCCCAGCCAGGCTTCAAGCAGTAAAGTCAGTAAAGAGGGAAGAACAGGATGGCAGTTACTGTGCCGCTAACATCCACAGCACCTGTTATCTCATGGGACATGGGACTGGCAGGACTGAGCCTAACCTTCAGGGAAGGGAGTTCACCCTGAGCTGGGGGTCCGCCTTACCTGGCTTGCTTCCCTCCCCCACGCCTCATTCCAGCACTCCTGGAAGGAAAAACAACCCTCTGCTCCAAGAAAACTAGAACATCTGATCACACAAAAGGCCTCAGTGGCTGAGCATCCTTCCATCACTTCCGAGCCCTGACTAAGGACTTTTCTTTTCCTCCAAAAGATCCCTAAATTAATCTCAGTACTCCTCATAAGAGAGATGAGGACATTTCACAACATCTTCAGGTGGTTAGGAATGTGTCCGAGGGTGGACAGGCAAATGGGAGAGGAAGACGAGCAGAGATCTAGTCCCACCTTGTCCCCTCCAAGAGAACAAAGGCTCAAGGTACCATCTAGAACATAGCCAATATCTAGCCAGGATTCCAAAACACAAAAACATTTGAAAGTCTGGTGTCCTGCCTCACCCAAATCATAGGCAAGTGCACACAGATGTTCATGGGCATGTGCATGAGTGTACACACACACACACACACACACACACACACAGAGTCCTCCTTCACTATTTGGTGCTGGGTGACCTGTCTGAATCTACAAGAGTTTTTGTTATACCTGAATCAGCCTACTTTTATGGGACATGAACTGTGCCCAAGACAGGCCTAAGATAGACCTGTAGAGCCTGAGCTCACAGGAGCAAAGGAAGATGGGCACAAGTCAGTTCCTGGATAACAGGAGAGGGGAGAAAACTGAAATGCACACACTTAATCTCATGCATAGACTTTTCATGACTTAAAAAACAATGGCACAAAAAGACAGAAGACTGCATCCTCTGCCCTGGGCTCCACAGCCTGTCCCATAATACCAGCAGAAGACTTCTGCTTTACCAGAGGCCATGCCATACCAGGAACCCTAGAGACCAAGCAGGGACCCAGAACTCCAAAGGCCACACAGGTACTTGGAACCCTAGAGGTAACATTGGCACCCAAATCGACAGAGGCCACACAGGCCACAAAAACCTTAGTGGAGACACCCTACTGGACCTGAAGACCTATTGGTCACCAGAACCGCAGGCCACTCAGTTCAGAAGACCAGAGAGGAAACAGAAACCAACAGAAAAAAAATCCATCTAACAATGATAAACTCAGAAATCAGCTCCTAAACCTAGAGTAACCCCAAACCCAGATGACTAGAAGCCAGCATAAGAATATAATCAACAAAACCCAGGTTAATATGGTACTACCAGAGCCCTGATAGACTACTATGGCAAGCCCTGGATGTTCCAACACAGCTGAAGCACAAGAGAATGACCCTAAATCCAATCTTACAAAGATTAAAGAGGAAATGAATAAATCCCTTAAAGAAATCCAGCAAAATACAAACAGGTGAATGGAAATTAGTAAAACTGTTCAAGACCTGAAAATGGAAATAGAAGCGATAAAGAAAATACACACTGAGCCGGGCGGTGGTGGCGCACGCCTTTAATCCCAGCACTCGGGAGGCAGAGCCAGGTGGATCTTTGTGAGTTCGAGGCCAGCCTGGGCTACCAAGTGAGTTCCAGGAAAGGCGCAAAGCTACACAGAGAAACCCTGTCTCGAAAAACCAAAAAAAAAAAAAAAAAAAAAAATACACACTGAGGGAATCTTGGGGATGGAAAAATCTAGGTAAGTGAACAGGAACCACAGATTCAAGCATCAACAATAAAATACAAGTGATAGAAGAGGGAATCTCAGGAGTAGAACATACATGTCTTAGTTAGAGTTTCTATTGCTGTGATGAAACACCATGACCAAAAAGCAAGTTGGGCAGAAGGGAGTTTATTTGGCTTACACTTCCATATTGCTGTTCATTATTGAAGGAAGTCTAGACAGGAACTCAAACAGGACAAGGTCCTGGAGGAGGGAGCTGATACAAAGGCCATTGAGGGGGGGCTGTTTCCTAGCTTTCTTCTCATGGCTTGCTCAGCCTGCCTTCTTGCAGAACCCAGAACCACCATCCCAGGAATGGCACCACGTACCATGGGCTGGCCCCTCCCCCATTGGTCACTAATTAAGAAAATGCCTGACAGCTGGATCATGTGGAGGCATTTCTTCAACTGAGGCTCCTTCCTCTCTG
This sequence comes from Peromyscus maniculatus bairdii, assembly GCF_049852395.1. Lineage (NCBI taxonomy): Eukaryota > Metazoa > Chordata > Mammalia > Rodentia > Cricetidae > Peromyscus > Peromyscus maniculatus. The sequence goes on along the minus strand of NC_134854.1, from coordinate 23,701,218 downwards.
ATGACCCTAGCGTGTGTCAAATTGACACACAAAACTAGCCAGTACAATATGATAGAAGAAATTGATATATTGATCAAAGAAAATGTTAAATCTAAAACGTTCCTAACACAAAACATCCAGGAAATCTGGGACACTATGAAAAGACCAAACATAAGAATAGTAAGAATAGAGGACGGAGAAGATTCCGAGCTCAAAGACCCAGAAAATATTTTCTTTCTTTTTTTTTTAATTTTTGTTTTGTTTTGTTTTTCGAGACAGGGTTTCTCTGTGAATCATTGCACCTTTCCTGGATCTCGCTCTGTAGACCAGGCTGGCGTCGAACTCACAAAGATCCACCTGCCTCTGCCTCCCAAGTGCTGGGATTAAAGGCATGCACCACCATCGCCCAGCCCAGAAAATATTTTCAACAAAATTATAGAAGAAAATTTCCCTAACTTAAAGAGAGAGATGCTGATAAACATACCAGAAACTTACAGAACATCACACAGATTGGACCTGAAAAGAAAGCCCCCACCCCTACCAACATGTAATCATCAAAACACTAAATGTACAGAACAAAGAAAGACTATTAAAAGCTGCAAGAGAAAAAGGCCAAGTAACATTTAAAGGCAGACCTATTAGAATTACACCTGACTTCTCAACAGAGACTCTAAAAGCCAGAAGGGCCTGGACACATGTCTTGCAGACTCTAAGAGACCACGGATGCCAGCCCAGATTACTATACCCAGCAAAACTTTTAATTACAATAGATGGAGAAAACAAGATATTCCATAACAAAACCAAATGTAAACAGTATCTATCCACAAATCCAGCCCTACAGAAAATACTAGAAAGAAAACTCCAGCTTAAGGAGGTTAACTACACTCAAGAACACATGAAATAAATAATTTCATACCAGCAAAACCAGAAGAAGGGAGGAGCAAGCACATGTATGTGCATACACACACTCACACAACCACTACCACCACCACCATCAAAATAACAGGAATTCACAATCATTGGTATTAATATCTCTCAATATCAATGGACTCAATTCCCCAATAAAAAGATACAGGCTAACATAATGGATTAAAAAACAAGATCCATTCTTCTGCTGCATACAAGAAACACACATCAACATCAAAGATAGACATTTCCTAGGAGTAAACTGTTGGGGAAAGATTTTCCAAGCAAATGGACCCAAGAAGCAAGCTGATGTAGCCATTCTAATATCTAACAGAATAGACTTCCAACCAATATTAATCGAAAGAGATGGGTAAGGACACTTCATACTCATCAAAGGAAAAATCCACCAGGCTGACTTCTCAATTCTGAACATCTATGCCCAAAATGCAAGGGCACCCACATTTGTTTTTGGTTTTTTGTTTTTTCATTTTTCTTTATTAAGAAATTTTCTACTTACTCCACATACTATCCACAAACCTCCCCTCCTCCCTCCTCCCACCCCACCCCCAGCCCTCTTTCCCAAGCCACCCTGCCACCCTAACATCCCCACATCCCCACATCCCCAAAATCGAGGTCTCCCATGGGGAGTCAGCAGAGCCCAGCACATTGAGCCTAGGCAGGTCCAAGCCCCTTCCCACGTCACCAAGACTGTGCAAGGTGTCACACCACAGGCACCAGATTCCAGAAGCCTGCCCATGCACCAGGGACAGATCCCGATCCCCCTGCCTTGGGAACACCCACATTTGTAAAAGAAACATTACTAAAGCTTAAATTACACATCAAATCCCACACATTAATAGTGGGAGACTTTACCACCCCACTCTCACCAATGGACAGGTCATCCAGACAGAAACTAAACAGAGAAATAACGGAATTAACAATGTTATGACTCAAACGAACCTAACAGATGTGTACAGAACATTTCACTCAAACATAAAAGAATATACGTTCTTTTCAGCATCTCATGGAACATTCTCCAAAACTCACCACATACTCAGTTACAAAGCAAGTCTCAACAGATATAAGAAAAGCGGGGGGGGGGGGGGGGGGGGGGGGGACCACGACCCTGTATCCTATCAGACCACCATGGATTAAAGCTCGATTTCAATAACAGAAACAACAGAAAGCCTACGAACTCACGGAAACTGAACAACTCTTGACTGAATAAACCACTGGGCCAAGGAAGAAATAAAGAAATAATTAAAGACTTCCTAGGATTCAATGAAAATGAATGCACAACAGACTCAAACTTAGGGGACACAATGAAATCAGTGCTAAGAGGAAAGTTCATAGCACTAAGTGCCTGCGTAAAGAAATTAGAGCAATCTCACACTAGCAACTGAACAGCACATCTGAAAGCTCTAGAAGAAGAATAAGCAAGCACACCCAAGAGGAGTAGATGACAGGAAATAATCAGACTCAGGGCTGAAATCAATAAAATAGAAACAAAGAGAACAATACAATGAATTAATGAAACAAAGAGTTGTTTCTTTGAGAAAATCAACAAGATAAACAAACCCTATCCAAACCAACCTAAAGTCAGAGAAGGACTATCCAAATTAACAAAATCACAAATGAAAAGAGGGACATAAACAACCGACACCAAGGAAATCCAAAGAATCATTAGTCGTGCTTCAAAAACCTGTATTCCACAAAATTAGAAAATCTAAAAAAAAAAAATGGACAATTTTCTCGATAGATATCACTTATCAAAGTTAAATTAAGATTAGATAAACAATTTAAATAGACCTATGACCCCCAAGGAAATAGAAGCAGTCATTAAAAATCTCCCAACTAAAAAAAGTCCAAGGCCAGGTGGTTTTAGTGCAGAATTCTACCAGACTTTCAAAGAAGAGCTAACACCAATACTCCTTAAATTATTCTACAAAATGAAACAGAAGGAACATTGCCCAGTTCATTTGATGAGGCCACAGTCACCCTGATACCCAAACCACAGGAAGATTCAACAAAGAAAGAGAATTACAGACCAATTTCCCTCATGAACATTGATGCAAAAATACTCAATAAAATTTTTGCAAACAGAATCCAAGAACACATCAAAAAGATTATATACCATGATCAAGTAGGCTTCATCTCAGAGATGCAGGGATGGTTCAAAATATGGAAATCTGTCAATGTAATTCCCCATATAAACAAACTGAAAGAAAAAACCATCTCATGACCATCTCATTAGATTCTGAAAAAGCCTTTGATAAGATGCAACACCCTTCATTTTAAAAGTCTTGGAGAGGGCCAAGTGGTAGTGGCACACACCTTTAATCTCAGCACTTGGGAGGCAGAGACAGGTGGATCTCTGAGTTTGAGGCCAGCCTGTTCTACAGAGCGAGATCCAGGACAGGCACCAAAACAACACAGAGAAACTGTCTTGAAAAAACAACAATAAATAAATAAATAAATAAATAAATAAATAAATAAATAAATAAATAAATAAATAAATGTTTTGGAGGGATCAGGGATACAAGGGACATACATACCTAAACATCCTAAAGACAATATACAGAAAGCAGACAGCCAACGTCAAATTAAATGGAGAGAAACTTAAAGCAATTCCACTAAAATCAGAGACAAGACAAGGCTGTCTACTCTCTCCATATGTGTTCAATGTAGTACTTGAAGTTCTAGCTAGGGCAATAAGACTACTAAAGGAGATCAAAGGGATACAAATTGGAAAGGAAGAATTCAAAGTATTGCTGTTTGCAGATGATATGATAGTATACATAAGCAACCCCAAAAATTCTACCAGAAACACCTTCAGCAAAGTGGCTGGATGCAAGATTAACTCAAAAAATTCAGTAGCCCTCCTATATAAAAAGGATAAACAGGCTGAGAAAGAAATCATGGGAACAACATCCTTTACAATAGCCACAAATAATATAAAGTTTCTTGGTATAATTCTAACCAAGCAAGTGAAAGGCCTGTATAAAAGAACTTCAAGTCTTTGAAGAAAGAAATGGTAGAAGATATTAGAAGATGGAAAGATCTCCCATGCTCATCATGGACTGGTAAGATTAATATAGTAAAAATGGCCATCTTACAAAAGTAATTTATAGATTCAAGGCAATTTTTATCAAAATTCCGATACAATTCCTTACAGACCTTGAAGGAACAATACTCAACTTCATATGGAAAAGCAAAAAACCTAGAATAGCAAAAACAATCCTGTACAATAAAAGAAACTCCAGAGGTATAACCATTCCTGATTTCAAGCTGTACTACAGAGCAATAGTAATAAAAACCACATGGTATTGACACAAAAAAACAGACAGGTTGATCAATGGAATTGGATCAAAGACCCAGAAGTAAATCCACACACCTATGAACACGTGATTTTTGAGTACAAGGACTTGCTTCCAAAGTGTGAAGACATAGAATCAAATCCTCAGTACCCATGTTAAAAAAAAAAATCATGGCCACCCATGTGCCTGTAACCTCAGAACTGTTGAGGGTGGAGAGAGGAGAATCACTGGGGCTTGCTTTGAACCCCTGACAGGTCTGGATCAACAGGGGAAGCCTTGCCTGACCCGGGAAAAGCCCTGAGTTTCATCCACAGCACCACACTTTTTTTGGTTTTTCGAGACAGGGTTTCTCTGTGTAGCTTTGTGCCTTTCCTGGGACTCACTTGGTAGCCCAGGCTGGCCTCGAACTCACAGAGATCCACCTGGCTCTGCCTCCCGAGTGCTGGGATTAAAGGCATGCGCCACCACCGCCCGGCCACATTTTTTTTAATGCTGTAAGAAGTGCTGATAAAAGAATAAGATGGAAAAAACACAGGCCTAATTAAGAATGAGTTTGACACAACTCTACTAATACCCAGAGACCATTACTGTCAGGTACAATGCTAAGGCAAAAGGTTTTACACAGTGTGACTACCTCAGAGTAGGAGGTCATGCTCTGACATGTAAAGAGACCGCACAGCAGGGCTCCCAGACTCTGAGATCAGTGTTTACCTCTGAGCAATGGGGAGAAAGGGGAGATTCGCCTTTCCTTTTGCAGTCCACTGTGTTGTTTGAATTTTAAAATATCCACATGTTTTATTTTGAAAACCTTAAAATAACTGTAAAACTGAGACAGATGGGACTAAACAGAAAGAAAGGGATTCCCAGAGGCATCTGAGAAATGAGAGACTGGTCTGATCAAATGAAGCCACCCCTTGTGACAAGAAGCACTGAGGCTTCTACACAATCCCTTCTCTTCTCAAGTATTAACTCTTTGAAGGAAGGCCGTTATTTGCATTGCTGTACACCGTGTAAATTACACTGTGATTGGTTTAATAAAGGAGCTGGCAGGCCAGTAGCTGGTCAGGATAAGGTTAGATGGAAAAACCAGACTAAGGACACTGGGAAGAAGAAGGGCAGAGCCAGAGGAGTCACCAGCCAGACACTGAGAGGTAACACCACGTGGCAGAATGTAGATGAGTAGAAATGGGTTAATTTAGTTGTAAGAGTTAGCTAATAACAATCCTGAGCTATGCTTATAAACAAGCATTTATAAATAATAAGTCTCTGAGTGGTTATTTGGGAGCAGCTGCTGAGACACAGAGACTCTCTGCCTACATTGCATTTTGTGTTTGTGCTGTGGGAGGGACCACACTCAAGGTCCTGTGCTAGGAAAGCAGTCTCCCCCTGAGGTACAGCTCCAGCCCAGGAATGTGATACTTTCATAGATTAGAAAGGCCACCCAGCTCTGCTGAGTGAGTTGGTGGAATGTTTCTAGTGAATGGCTGACTCCGCTGACCAGCACAAGGCCTGTGAGTGTGTACACCATGGTCTTCAGCACAGAGGGAAAACAGGACTTACCATGGAGAAGAGTAGTGTTCCGAGTGCTGCATACACCAGATGTAGCCACTGCACAGAAAGAAAGAGTTAGAGCTTAACGAGACCTGGAATGCTCGAAGTGCTTCCAGGAGTCACAGCCCTCAGAGAAGGACCCATTATTATGAGGACAGACAGCCAAGCCCACGGCAATCAGTCTCTCCTTGACCTAATCACCAGTGTCCACCGCTTTATCCAGAAAGCACTCAAAGTACGTGCTGATCTTCTAGATCACCAAGTGAGTGCTTCAGATTCTGTAGGGCGGGGCAATGCATTATCCAGGGTCCACTTCCCATTCCAGCTGCATAACCCTTCTAGAGAATCTGCCTTCCCTCAAGCACACCCTGAGTGGTTCTGGACACAATGATCACACACCCCCTAGGTGGAGAGTGTGAGGAAAGATAGCAGAAACCCCGGCAAGCAGTGGGGAGCCCTGCTGGGACCTGCTATGACACACACACACACACACACACACACACACACACACACACACACACACACACACGTCTGTCAACAGGCAATTCTTGGCCTTTACTGTACAAGTAGAGGTGGCTGTCGCCCCAGACCTACACACAAAGGTGAGGTTGCTGGTGCTAGAGTCTTAGATCTTTTCCAGACCCATGAATTCCCAGGACTTTTGCCCAAGCCAATCTGACTGGTATTTTCCCTGATCAGAAAATATGGGGCATATCTGAACACCCAGGGTGTGGCTCACATGGGAAAAGCATACAGTAACACACAACATCTGAGAAAATGTAACATGAACTCTTAAGGAGGAGAAAGCTGGTCCCAAGGAGGATTGGCAGAGCTCCTGTAAGAAGTTCTTGGTGAAGAGGGGAGACAGTAATGCACAATCTGGGGAGCACAGTACCCAATTCAGAGTGCCAATAGGAGAGCTTGTGGGACCTGGAATCCCGGGGATTCGAAGCTGCCATGTCAAGTGTGTGGACTCAGGACAAGAATCTTCTGCTGAGGCATGTGTAAGACTGTAGCTTGGAGATACTTGTGAGAATGGGAACGAGATCTGTCTATCTTGTAGGAGACACAGTCTCCACATGTTAGGGATATTGTAAAGACCCATGGAACCCACTGAGAAACTGTGGAGAGCTGTAGTCTTTTAATATATATCTTTGTGCCAGGTGGGGTGGCAAACAGCTGTAGTCCTAGCACTTAGGAGGCAGAAAAAGGATGATCTCTGTGAGTTCAAGGCCAACCCGGTCTATACGGTGAGTTACATGCCAGCCAGGGCTACATTGTGTGACTATCTCAAAAAAACGAACAAGCAAGCAAAGCAACAAAAACGAAAAACACAAGGCTCATCTTTGTGATGTCAGAATTCGTTTGCAATGGACAGATACCGCCTCCCTAGCGATAACAAACACGCTTATTCATCAAACCAAATGGACTCAGACAGGACTCCTAGTCACATGTCTACAGATGTGTAAAAAGTCTGCTTGCTGACAAATAAATGCTTTGGTTCAGCACGTGAACAAGTTGGCCACAGAACTTTAGTCACGCAGTTCCAGGTCTCAGGCAGCTCTCCACACAAGGCACTCTGGGACCCCATAGCATATCATATATAGCTTTCTCCATTTCTGCTCTAGAGACAGATCCTGGGCAAAGCAATGGAGAGAGGACACTGCCTAAAAGTCACACAAACCTGACCTCCACGCTACCTCTGTCCCTCATTCCCTGGGGACCCTGAATGAATTAAAGTCCCCTGAGCCTATCTGCTCATCTATGAAACAGACAAAGAATAATGTTCGGGAATGTTCTGAAAGTTGAATTAGATAGCTCAGTGAGAATTCACACAAGGTCTATGTCTGACACTTAGTAAAAACTCAATGAATATAGACTACAGAGAGAGCTGGCTGGACATTAAGCCACCTTCTGTGGGTGCCACCGGAGCCTCTAGCCAGAGAAGCCTTTCTCCCACTTCTGCAGGAGCATGCATTGTCTACCACAGAGGACAGGGTCCCCCCAGGAAGGACCCTGTTGGGAAAGGACAACAGCCGTCTCAAGTAGGGGGTCAACCTTCCCACACTAGATTCCTGTCTACGGTACTTCTCCACTGATCCCTGGGTGTGCAACTAAAATGAGCCCAAAGACACACTCAGGTGACAGGACAGGAGTGCAGTTCATATACCTGCTCAGTGCTGGCCCGTGCAAACCGCTGCAGCTCTTTTTGATCTCAAGGATGGTTTCCTAAAAGCTGGGGCTGGGGCTCAGAGGTGGAGTGCTTGTCTAACCTGCTCAAGGCCTTAACGTCAATCCCTGTCACCACAGATAACAATGAAAGTGACAATAACAATAGAGTCCTCGAGTGGTTAGCCCCAGTACCACGCCTGCTCCTCAGAGGCCTTGTGCGGACACAGCCAGCACCTCCCTCACCTTGAGTACTTCTTGAAGGTTTCAGAATGACAGTCACTTACATAGGATCGTATGACGAGTGCGATAATCCCGTAGACGAAGAGGACACAGAGGCAAACAAACAACACTCCGTTCAGCAAGGTGAAATCCCACTGGAGAGACATAAGCAGCAGGTGTGACTCCATCATCATCTGGGTGGGATCTCAAATGTTCTTCCTACCCTGTGCACAGTTTGTCCTAGCCTTTTCTTAGGATGGGAATGCCTTAGCCCCAAGCATTGAAATTGCCCCATAAATGATAAAACTATCACAGTCCCTGAGACTTGCTTCAGGGAGGAGGAGGAGAAGGAGGAAGAGGAGGAAATGGTGGGAGTTAAGATCAAATAATGAGAGCCAGGAGTTGATAAATTTTTAAACTGGGTGAAAGGTACATGGGAATTCACTGTATTTATTCTATTTTTCTATGTAAAAGAATTTCTTCTTTAAACCCAGATGTGGTGGCATACACTTGTAATCCCAGCACTCAGGAGGTGGAGGCAGGCAGATCAGAAGTTTAAGGTCATGCTTCACAACATGACAAGTTCAAGGCCAACCTAGGATACCAGAATCTCTGCTAATCTCTAATAAAAAGATAAATTGAGTTGGGTATAAATTTATGTGTATAATGTGATCATAACTATTCATATATATATACATAGAAAACATTAGGAAAATGAAATAAGTTATTTCATTACATTAACTGAGTCTCTTTTTCAAATGTGTATACACATATTCATAAGATACATAAGTACAGTTTCAAAAATTACTGTTAATGATTATTTTATAATTTGGGCATTTATTAATGTGAATCTTGGCTTTAACTTTAAAGATGGCCCATGTATTTTTGGTGTTTTGTTTTTATTAAAGGGGCTGAAAAGTTTTAAAATACTGAAAATATTCAAGATATTTTCTTGCATTTTTTCCCTCTGTCCTCACCACACACAGGATTAGTTCTCCATGTGTTCTTCTTAGACCTGTAGCGCCTTCAGCCCCACTTATGATTCAGAAGGGATCTCTGTCAGCTCTGGCCAAATTCAGTATCTGAGTCACATCTAGGCTGGACTTTGAGCTCAGGGACCCAACCCAACAGGACCCACTCAGCAAGCACTAACAGCAGGAGGCCATCATTCAAGGACAGAAATGGCTAATGGCGGCAGCTCTGCTACCAGGCCCTTGTCCGCTATCACCAAAATTCACAAAAGGCACACGCTCCCTCCAAACGCCTAGCCTCCACCATGGATTAAAAGACAGGAAGAAGCCAAGAGGCTGAGTGAGCATCTTGAATCTACATGGAGCTGTCACTCAGCCCAAAGGAGCGGATCCGAGAAGGATTATATTTAAACTGAGTGGACATTCTGTTTAATTTACACCTCTATGGGACACTTTGGGGTTTGTTAGAAAACTCACACACTCAGTGCATGACCACATTTCCCCCGGAGTCCTAGCGAACCTTGTAGAGGGGAGAACTGTGTAAACTCTCACCACATAACTTCATCGGGGGGGGGGGGGGGGGGGGGGGGGGGGGGAGGGGGGGGGGACGTTTAGCTGAACAGGAGCTCAGCTGCCTTTTGAAGTCTTCATGCAAACACACCTGGACTCGTTCGAGGCGGTTTTCAACAGAATGCTTTGTTCCCTGAGCTCATGCCATTCTTTACCTGTGAGCGATTTAACCACCTGCGGGCCCTGGGGGCTTAGCTGGCTCAGTGAACCTGCCTACATCACTAGCTCACCTGCTCACTCCAGGAAGGAGTCTGTTCACACATAGGCTGGCTGCTACCAGGACTACCCTTGAGATGGCAGACATTGATCTGCTTCTAAATTAAACTGAAGCTCTATGTGTGTGTGTGTGTGTGTGTGTGTGTGTGTGTGTGTGTCACAGGTCCATTTCAGGCGTTATTCCTTATGATGTGAAAGCCATCTCCACAAGGACCTAGAGCTCAGAAATTAGGCAAGGGTAACTGGCCAGAGACTCCAGGGAGCCAGGCTCTACCTTCCCAGGGCTGCGACCTTTACATGGACGCTAGGGATCAAACGCAGGTCATCACTCGTACACGGCAATCACTTTACTGACTGGTCTCTGAACCGATACTTTTGATACAACTTGACTAAATATGTTAACAGCTCCCTCGACCTCCTGGGAACATTCCTTTTTCCACCCACAAAGACTAAAATTCTGCTCGTGTATAAAGTTGTCCTTATGAGGTGTGGCAAACAATAGAGAAATATTCCCCTTTAGTTATTAAACTGACTATGGTGATACCATTTACTAAAGCAAGGTGTCCACACATGAAAGACAGGGACACTGGAAAGAGCCCACTAAATCCCCAGAAGCATCTTAGGGCTGGGGAGACTCTGACATCATGGTTAAAAAGAAATGGCCATTGGTTGGGGTGTGGCTCTGTGGTAGAGTCCTTGCCTGGCATTCACAAGGCCCTCAGTCAATCCCTAGTACCCCATCAAAGTAAGAGCAGTCGTGCATTATACTGGGGGTAGTATATTTTGTGGCGTTTGAATCCTAGTAACTGTGAAAAATCTTTGAATTTTAAACCAGGGACCCAGCAGGGAACACAGGGCACACCCAATAGTATAACTTGAGGAGGGCTGTTGGTGTGTAAAGGACCCACCTCCAAAAGCAGGCTGAAAGGAATGAGGTGAGAGCCCCTGTGACTGCCCGTAGGGCCCAAGGGACAGGGACACAGGAATCCAGGAGGTTGGGCTGTGTTAGGCTGGCCATGTGAAGACAAGCTGTAAGTGAATTCTGGTAAGGAACGTGGCTAGCCCAAGAGGAACCTGTAGGGAGGGTGCCATGGGAATAAGTGCCTGTCTCCTCTGTCCCCCCAGTCTCCTGCTGAGGCCCATGAGACAGCGGGCAGGTGGGGGTGAGAACGGGTGGGGAGGGACACGGGAACACAGCCCACAACTCCCTTGGATAGAGAGTGGGTCAGGAATACGTACTTTTGTTTGGAGAGCAAACAAAGTAAGCGCTAATGTCACGATGGTGGTGGCTCCTGCCGCCCACAGGATCTCTTCTGCTTTATAGAAGCTGGAACAGAGACTGTGGTTACTGTTCCGACACACTCAGAGAAAAGCGTACACAGTAAAACAGGAGTATGTGGCAGGGACTTACACGGACATGCTTCCCAGCAGCAGACCTTCCAGGAGTGTCTAAAAAGAAAATTCACAGCCAGTCAGCAGCCTGTTTCTCCAAGCATGAGGTCAAGTCCTAGACTGCGGAAGAGGTGGCTTGGGCAGGATCTAGGGAGCGATTCAGGACACGAGCACAACCCTGGGAGCCCAGCTACAAGGTGGTCATGGGAACAAATGGTACAACTGACTACTCCAGCACATTCTCCCAGAACTGAAGGAAGAACATCCCCTCGTTAGTAAGCACGTCCAACAGAGTGGCAGTAACTTCCACATATTCAGTGCATCAACTATGTACTAATGGCGAGCGAAGAAACCAAGGCAGAAGGTTCATTTGTGGACCACACCCTCATTGGTCAAACAGGGTCATCCCGTTATCTACACACTCCATCAGAGCAGCGTATGCTGTTCCCATAAGGCTTTGCCCACCCTTGTATAATGCCTCTACCTGTGGTCCCTGCTAACAAAGTCTCTCTTCAGGCCTCAGACCTGGGATGAGAACTGGGACTTCAGAGTTGAGATATCGTGCTGCAGGGCAGCTCCTGGCAGAGGTGACAGCACAAGGCTGATGTCCTGAGGGATTCGCGCCACCCAGGTGGAACCAGGCTGTGGGCGATGTGGGAAGGAGACGGCAGGTGAGATCCAGTGGGCAAGGGAGCCCCAGGGTGAGACGAACATACACTTGGCAGACCCACAGCCAGGCTCAGGACCACAGACAGCAAGCAGTGAGGACTGAAGAGGCTTTCCAGCCCACAGGACCCTCGGGAACTTGGTGGTCTATGGGAAGGACCAGGGAAGTCGTCTGGTCCCAGAGATCAAGGAGAGCATATCCTAAGCAAAATGCTAACACCAGACTGGCTTTGGGGTTCCCCAACCCACCATAGGCGGGAAAAGAATTGGGGTCCAAAAGTCCTCAGTGGCTTTTCTGGATTTCCCAGTGGGTGATTGCCTCATGCTGTACTTCATTAATGTATCTAAGAAGGGAGTCCTTATCTCCACCAGATCTATTCTATGTGCAAATGATACCTCCTCAATAATGTGCTTGATTCCTACCTTTCTCCTAAGACGTATTTTTAATTTTCTCCTTGTGCAGTTACTTCCTATTTCTCCAGTTTGGGGGGGAGGGAGGGAGGGAGGGAGGGAGGGAGGGAGGGAGGGAGGGAGGGAGGGAGGGAGGGAGAGAGACAAGGCATAAAGACAGAAGACAGGCAAGCACACTCAGGACAGGGACTCAGAGTCACAGATTCTAGGGAACAAAAGCTGTCTGTGTGGCCAGGGTGAATATTTCCTTGTTTTCTCTCAACCCTTTTTCTGAAATGTTTTTCCCCATGTTATTTCCTAACACTTGGGCAGGATGCTGAATCTAGGAAATAAAGCCGTTACTTGCCCTAGACAGTATGGCGCCTTTTAGTGGCCACTCGCAAGGCCCCATGAGGAAAGCCCCTTTGCAGACAGTAGCTTAAGCCTGTTTGTTTGTTTGTTTGTTTGTGTGGACACAGGGCCTCTGTCTCCTGTGTGTTGGGATTAAATGTATGCACCACCGCACCTACTGGGCACACCTTTCCTTTGAAAAAACATCTAGCCTGTTAAATTGTTTTAATTGTCTTAGTTTTGGTTCTGCTGTATAACCCAGACTGCCTGAAACTCACTCTGTAAACTAGGCTGGCCCCAGACTCACAGTGATCTTCCTGACTCTGCCTCCTAGGGGATGGAATTGCAAGTGTTCACCATCACACCCAGCCTTCATGTACATCTCTGTATGCATTTTGATGCATATGTTTGTGCGTGCTTATGTGTGTGTGAGAGAGAGAGTTATATATGAGGGTGTGTGTGCACGCAGGCGCACGTGCTCATATGTACATGAAATGGGGCAGGGGTCCATGTGTGCTATCTTCTCAGCTCCTTCCCACCTTATTTTAACTGAGCTTAGAGTTGAGCTTAGATCTCATTGATTTGGTTAGACTGACTGGCAGAAAATCTTCTGGGATCCACCTGAATCAACCCTGTTCAGATTTCCTCAATGCTGGAGTTACAGACATTCTCCTGGCTCTCACGTTGGTGCTCAGGATCTGTACTCCAGACCTCATGCTTGAATAGCAAATGTGTTACCAACTCAGACATCTCTTTGGCTGCCTTCATTTAAGAAAAAATATTTTTGGTGGTGCTGGAGAATCAAACTCAGGGCCTCACCTATGCTGTGCCAGCATTCCACTGCTGAGCCGCATCCTTAGCCTTTATTTAAATGTTTAAAATAAAAAGTTCAAACATAGCCAGTGTGGTGGTGCACACCTTTAATCCCAGCACTTGGGAGGCAGAGAGGTGAGTGTGAAGCAATCTTGGTCTCTATACCCGGTCCAGACCAGCCAGGACTACATAGTGAGAAAGCAGTTCTCTGCCCCTGCCCCTCCCCATCACCGGCTGCTTCAGGATCTCTCCTGGAGATGGAGAAGTAGGAAATGATGTAGTCAGGAAAAGATAAAGAAAAATGTCTTGAGAAGACAGGTGTGGGCAAGGGCCTTGCGAAAATACCACACAGTTCACAATACGGTACAGGAACTGGGGCTCTTTCTTCGTTGTCTGGGCAAAGAAATGGGGATCCACTACAGACAAGAAAGGCTCCTCAGCACTTGGAAGGAAATACCACTGTGGGTGGCAGACAGCCCTACCCCCAACCTATTCTCTCATCGGGTAAATTATGAAAACATTGGTTGGCACCCATGCACTCCCTCACTGGCCCTGTGCATTTACTTGCTTTGAGCAGCAGCAGATGCAGAATGAAATCCAACACTGGGACAGTCACGTGTGCACCCAGTGCATTTTGTACACTAATCTAACGACTGTGCTTGCCTCCCTGTTCTATCTGTCCTTCCATTTGATTTCCCTGTCGAGGTGTTTTTCTTCTCATATTGCAGATATTGGTGTAAGCCACCTCAGATCTGATTTGGAACCGGCTCCAGAAGTTCATCTGCATTGGAAGGAATGGGCAGCACGACATGGGGGAACCAAAACACAAGGCTGGCACCATCCTTAGTCATGCCAGGCTGCACTGGACTGTTCCCAGAGCGTTGACACAGCCCAGGCAATTTCTACCAGCCAGCTGCTGAAAACCAAGCCGCTGGGACTCACAAGGTGTGGCCGGACTCTCGAGAGAGTCGGGATTGGAGGGTGACTCTGAGGTGCTGCTCAGTCTCAGGATAAGCCCTGGAATTCTCTGGGGTGCTGAGCCTGGGTTGGTGGGAGTGAAACAGCAGAGATTCTGATTGTATTTGGGCTTAAGGGGTCTAGGAGTTCAGCTATTTGTTTCTTGGGTCCCCATGAGCAGAAAAAAACAAGCAAGCAAACAAACAAACCTAGAATTGGCTATAAAAAGGGTAGTCACGTGATTCGTATGGCTAGAACAGCATTGGTCATACAGAAGCATAGATGTGATGAGGCCTGGTGGTGGGACCAGGTTGTGGGGAAATGGGGGTTGTCAAGGGTCCACACCACAGCCTCAGCTCTGTCAGCCGGAAGACCCCTGTACTGACTGGAACGTCGTGGAACTGGGCAAGAGCCAAAGCTCAGCGATGACTTCCACTCCCATGAGGGACTTGCAGTAAAATACATCTTACAAAATGAAGAAAATTAAATTGCTAGTCCATAGGCTTGTGAGTCAGAAGTGGAAGCTACTCCTTAATGAGAAATGTGTTTGTTATTCCTGACAGAGACTGAGAGCGCCTAGGTTAACTGCAGACACAGCCCTGACTTGGGTGTGGGTTCTTAGATGGCTTCAAGAGAGGCAAGTTTGCCAGAACAAGAGTGACCCAGAATCCAGCTCCGTAGGGGTGAGGACACTGTCTCCGGAGAAGTTACTATTTCTGTACAAATGTTCCCTCCCTCCTTCCTGCACCAGCAGTTCCCACAGGAAAAGGGGTGAAGGTAATGCGGTGACAGAAGGATGTGTCCGAGGGAGGCTAGAGCACCTGACGAGGGAGTTACTCACAAACAATGCCAGGAGAATGTAGTTCATGGGCACTTGACGCCGGACATCCCTACAGCAAGCGAGCACGATGATCACGACAAAGCATGCCGGGCTGGGGATGGGAAACCACCGGTTACTGCTTCAGTTCGCAAACCCGTGAGGACACAGACGCAGGTGTGTCCTCACGTGAGGAGTGTGCACAGAGACAGACAGAGGACACAGACACAGGTGTGTGCTCACGTGAGGAGTGTGCACAGAGACAGACAGAGGACACAGACGCAGGTGTGTGCTCATGTGAGGAGTGTGCACAGACAGAGGACACAGATGCAGGTGTGTGCTCACGTGAGGAGTGTGCACAGACAGAGGGCACAGACACAGGAGTGTGCTCATGTGAGGAGTGTGCACAGAGGACACAGACACAGGTGTGTGCTCACGTGAGGAGTGTGCACAGTCAGACAGAGGACACAGACGCAGGTGTGTGCTCATGTGAGGAGTGTGCACAGACAGAGGACACAGACGCATGTGTGTGCTCATGTGAGGAGTGTGCACAGACAGAGGACACAGACACAGGTGTGTGCTCACGTGAGGAGTGTGCACAGACAGAGGACACAGACACAGGTGTGTGCTCATGTGAGGAGTGTGCACAGTCAGACAGAGGACACAGATGCAGGTGTGTCCTCATGTGGAGTGTGCACAGACAGAGGGCACAGACACAGGAGTGTGCTCACGTGAGGAGTGTGCACAGACAGAGGGCACAGATGCAGGAGTGTCCTCACATGCCCATACATGATATCTAGAGCAAACTAAATAGCTATTTCCTACTTACCTCTTTTAAGCCTTCAAAATGAGTTTTTTAAAGTTTCCATATACAAATAGCCTGACTTTTAAAATCTTTGTTAAAAATACAGACTCATGGTGAATTATAGAAAGAGAGAAGTTCTATTAAAACTCTATGAAATTTTCACCAATGAGTTTGATTTATTTATAGCACAATTTCAAAGCACCAGCAACTCCAGTTCTAGGGGATCCAACATTCTCTGTCACCCTCTGTGGACACCTGTGTCACAGGGTGCACATACAAACCAGCGCGCGCGCACGCGCGCACGCGCGCACACACACACACACACACACAAAGAAAAACAAATAAAATGTAAGAATATTACGCTTTACCCTGGGTGTTTTTGTACCTCTTTTGTTCTTTGTGTTAGTTTGAATCAGAGTCTTATGCAGTCAAGGCTGGCCTTGAATTCCTGATCTCTCTGTCTTCACCTCCTAAATGTTGGGCTTACAGGTATGCATCACCATGCCCAGCAAGAATGCTGCTCTTTACCGTGTCTCTAATAGTGATAAAGTCTTGGTCTGTTCATAGCGTCAGGGATGATACTTACAGAAGTGCATAGATGAACCACGGAACGCTGATGACCCACTTTCTTAGAGGTTTGCTGGTTGGAAGAAGAATACAGGTTTACATAAAATCGTCAGTTTTGCTAACTAAAATAGAAGTCTCAGAGTGTCACCAGAAGGATGGGCAAACTCTAAATGATCATGAGGACAAATGGGGAGGGAGCACTGAAACGTTCTTTTTCATGGAGAGATGGGCTGCTAGCATTCCCATGAGAGTGTTTGCTTGGCATGAGTGAGGCCCTGGGTTCAAATCCCCTGCACCAAGAAAAGAAAGACACATTATACAAGTTATTCTTCTTAAATTATACAGCAAATTTAAGAGGAAGCATCTAGTTAAGACCTTCATTTTTAAAAATACTGAGGGCCAGGCCTGGGGGCACATACTTTTAATCCCAGCACTTGGGAGGCAGAGGCAGAGGCAGATGGATGCTTGTGAGCTTGAGGCTAGCCTGGTCTACACAGTGAGGACAGCCTGATCTACATAGGGAGGACAGTCAGAGCTACATAGTGAGACCCTGTATCAAAAAAACAAAAAAATAAAATAAAATACTGAGACTGATGTATGTTTAAGCTAAAAGAAATGAACTAAGGTTTGGGTTTTGAATAGCACTTTCAATAGGATGAAATTGGTGATGGATTCAAGTCCCTCAAATAATTACAGAATTTAGCAGTGTTCCATGATCTCATCTATTTCTCCTTGGCCAGTTATATTTGAGAAAGTGGCCTGGAGAAAAATTAAAAACAATGCCCAAAGGAAGAGTAAGAAAAATATGTTCTTGGCCTAGGAAGCTAAATTCTAGACTCTGCAGACATCTAGGCTCACAGACATCCACCTGCCTCTGCCTCCCACGTGCTGGGATTAAAAGTATGTGCCCCCAGGCCTGGCCCTCAGTATTTTTAAAAATGAAGGTCTTAACCAAGGGCTCCCTCTTAAATTTACTGCACAATTTAAGAAAAATAACTTTTATCCTGTTGTGTTGGCCTAAGAGGTACTTCAGGGGTATATCATTCTACAGGAAGATTGTCATCCACGAATAACCAAGAACAAAAACCATACTTTTTCAAGTGCTCCAGGTTAAAGCAAGCTGATCCCTCGAGCATTCCTGAGAGCACTGTAGCGTCTAATGGTAGACAGTGAGAAAGACGCACCTGAAAACAAACACGCCGATGATTGTCGCAGTGACCAGCAGCTGGACTGACAAGACAACGAACACCTTCAGGATGAAGCCTGTGGAGAGGAGACACAGCGTCCAGAGGTGAAACCAGACGCACTTTCCCGCCCAGTGTCCAATCGCCACTGGAGGCTGGGAAAGGCGGTGCTGGCTTAGTCAGCAAATGGGACAACCAAAACAAAACTCTCTGGAGAACGTCTGTGTGTGTGTGTGTGTGTGTGTGTGTGCGCGCGCGCGCACGTTTTAATTCTCTGAGAATTTCACACATCTCCACAATGTATTTTGATCTCTGTAGAACTTTTAAAGAATACCTCATTAAAGCCACCGCAGTGGGGTACACTGGTAATCCCAGCTACTCAGAAGACTCAAGCCAGAGGAATGCTTCAGCTTAGAAAGTAGAAACCAAACGGAGCAACAAAGAGACACCCGGTTGTAAGACTAGACAAACAAAAGGGGTATCCAGTCCAGTTATTAAAAATGTTTTCTTGGGGGCTGGTGAGAGATCAGCTGTCAAACCTAAGGCTGGTCAATGCACAGGATCACGGGACGTGATAACGTCAGTGTTGGTATAGTTTAAATGGGCAAAGGATTTGAATGGTATTCCCCAAAGAAGACATGTGGATAGCTAACAAGCATGCAAAAGATGTCCAAGACTATTAATCATTATGAACATGCAAGTCTTCCCGGGAACCCACAGGCCACTCTGACCAGGGAAGCAAGCAGGCAGGCTAACTGCAGATCTCCATCTCTCCCTCCGTGCCTCCAAGTCCAGTCCCCATTCTCATCCCCTGCTCTGTAGCAAGCCTTCTGATGTGGCACCCTCTCACTCTCTGCACCCATTCCCAGGGGACTAAGCAGATCCTGGAGCAAGACCCTGCTTTCCTCCCTCCTCTGGATACCCCCCAGGACCACCCAGCCAATCCCCATTCTGAAGTGTCAGCTCAAAATACCCAGAAACACATTTTACCTGGAACCACCCATAGCTACACCTACCAGGACCCCAGAAGAATTTCCTACCAGGCAACACACAGACACCACGCTCTCCTAAGAGTCAATGAGGGAAACAGAAACCAAGGAACCAACAAAGACAAGATATCAGCACCTAGAATTGCAATCTTCCCAAGCCCAGATACCTAGACATCAGTGTTAAAACACAATCAATATGCAGAGATCCACAGCCAAGCACCAGGCCGAGCTCCAGGAGTCCAATCGAAGAGAGGGAAGAGGGATTCTATGAGCAAGGGGCATCAAGATCATGATGGGGAAATCTACAGAGATGACCAAACCAAGCTCATAGGAACTCATGAACTTTAGACCAACAGCTGTGGAGCCTGCATGGGACTGGACTAGGCCCTCTGCATAAGTGAGACAGTTGTGTGGCTTGGTTTGTTTAAGGGGCCCCCCAGGCGTGGAATGAGGATCTATCCTAGATGCATAAGCTGGCTTTTTAGAGCCCAGTGCCTATGGTGGGACACCTTGCACAGCCTTGATGCAAGGGGGAGGGGCTTGGACCCGCCTCAACTGAGTGTACCAGGCTCTGCTGACTCCCCATGGGAGGCCTTAACTTTTTGGAGGAGGGGGGTGGGTTTGCAGGGGGAGGGGAAGGAAGGCTGAGGGGAGCAGGAGGAGGGATGAGAGGGGGATCTGCGGTTGGTATATAAAAATGAATAAAAAATTTCTTAATAAAGAAAAAAAACACAACCAATAACATGGAGGACAATATGTCTCCACTGGAGCTCAGCAACCCTATCACAGCAGGTCCTGAGTATTCCAACACAGCTGAAGCACAATAAAAAGGCCTTAAGATAGCCAGAAAATTCCACCTAACCACAGGAGAATATACCTTCTTCTCAGCACCTCAAAAAGTTCTCTAAAATTGACCACATACTTGGATACAAACAAGTCTCAAAAGATACAAGAAAATTTAAGTAACACCCTGCATCCTATCTGATCACCGCTGACTAAAGCTGCATATCAACAACAACAGAAAGCTGACAAACTCAGGGAAGCCGAACAGCTCACTACTGAAGGAAAAATGGGTCTGAGCCAGGTTGTAGGGTGCGTGCACGCCTTTAATCCCAGCACTCAGGAGGCAGAGCCAGGCGGATCTCTGTGAGTTTGAGGCCAGCCTGGGCTACAGAGCAAGATCCAGGACAGGTATCAAAACAATACAGAGAAACCCTGTTTCAAAAAAAAAGAAAGAAAGAAAGAGAGAGAGAGAGAGAGAGAGAGAGAGAGAGAGAGAGAGAGAGAGAAAGAAAGGGAGAAAGAAAGAGAGAAAGAAAGAAAGAGAGAGAAAGAAAGAAAAGAAAAATGGGTCTAAGACATAAATTAAGAAAGAAATTAAAGACTTTCTAGAATTGAATGAAAATGAACAACATACCTAAACTTTTGGGACACAATGAAGGCTGGCCTAAGAGGCAAGTTCTAAGTGCCTGCATTAAAAAAAAAAAAAATGTAGAGACCTCATACTATTTACTTAACAGCACACCTGAAAGCTCTAGAACCAAAAGAAGAAATCACATCCAAAAAGAGTAGATGGCAAGAAATAATCAAACTCAGGACTGAAATCGATAAACTAGAAACAAACAAAAACAATCAATGAAACAGTGTTTGTTCTTTGAGAAATCAGTAAGATTCACAAACCCTGTGGTATTTTGAATGTAACTGGCCCCATAAGCTCATCGGGAGTGGCACTGCTAGGAGATGTGGCCTTGTTGGAGGAAGTGTGTCACTGTGGGCTGGGCTCTGAGGTCTCCTGTGCTCAAGCTACTCCCAGAGTGGACACAGACCCCTGCTGCTGCTTGCAGATCAAGACACTGAGCTCTCAGCTCCTTTTCCAGCACCATGTCTGCCTGTACTCTACCATGTCCCACCATGATGATGACGGACTAAACCTCTGAAACTGCAAGCCAGCCCTAATTAAATGTTTTCCATTATAAGAGTTGCCATGGTCATGGTGTCTCTTCACAGCAACAGAAACCCTAAGACAAATCCTTATCCAAATTAACCTTAGCAGAGTAAGAGAGTATCCAAATTAACAAAATTAGAATTTAAAGGTGCATATAACAACAGACACACCAAAGAAATCTAGAAAATCATAAGGACATATTTTAAAAACCTATATTCCACCAAATTGGAAAAATCTAAAAAAAAAAAAGATAATTTTCTCTATAGATATCACTTAACAGAGTTAAATCAAGATCAGATAAACAGCTGGGCAGTGGTGGCGCATGCCTTTAATCCCAGCACTCGAGAGGCAGAGCCAGGCAGATCTCTGTGAGTTCGAGGCCAGCCTGGACTACAGAGTGAGTTCCAGGAAAGACGCAAAACTACACAGAGAAACCCTGTGGGGGCGGGGGGTGGGGGGGAAGATCAGATAAACAATTTAAACAGACCTATAATCCCTAGTGAAATATAGTCATTAAAAGTCTCTCTCTCAAAAAGAAAAAATGCCCAGAGCCAGATGGTGTTAGCAAAAAATTCTATCAGACTTTCAAAGAAGAATTAATACCAATACTCCTCAAATTATTCCACAAAATAGAAACAGAGGGAACACTGCCCATCTCATTTTATGATCCCACAGTTATCCTGATACCAAACCACATTAAAAACCCAACAGAGAAAGAGAATTCAGACCAATTTCCCTTATGTACATAGCTGCTAAAAATCTCAATAAAATACTTGCAAACAGAATCAAAGAACATATCAAAAAAAAATCATCCACCATGATCAAGTAAGCTTCATCCCAGAGTTGCAGGGATAGTTCAACATTCATAAATAAATAAATGTAACCCACCATATAAACAAACCAAAAGACAAAACCACATGATCATCTCATTAGATGCAGAAAAGGCCTTTGACAAAATCCAACACCCCTCCATGATAAAAATTCTGGGGAGATTAGGGATATGGGGACACATCTCAACATAATAAAGGCAATTTGTAGCAGTCCCATAACATCAACTTAAATGGAGAGAAACTCAAAGCAGTTCTACTAAAACCAAGAACAAGACAAGCCTGTCCACTCTCTCCATAACTATTCAACAGAGCACTTGAAATCTTAGCTAGAGGAAAAAGGCTACTGAAGGAGATCAAGGGGATAAAAATTGGAAAGGAAGAAGTCGAAGTATCTTTATTTGAAAATGATGTGATAATATAAATAAGTGACCATAAAATTCCACTGGGAAACTCCTACAGCTGATAAGCACTTTTAGCAAAGTAGCTGGATATAAAATTAACTTACGAAAATCAGTCCACCTGTCAACAAATGACAAACAGACTAAAAAAGTAATCAGGAAAACAACATCGTTCACAATAGCCTCAAATAATATAAAATATCTTGGAATAACTCTAAATAAGCAATTGAAAGACTTGTATGAAAAAACTTCAAGACATTGAAGAAGGTATCAAAAGATGGAAAGATCTCCCATGCTCATGGATCAGTAGGTTTAACATAGTAAAAATGGCCGTCCTATCAAAAGCAATCTACAGGTTCAATCCCCATAAAAATTCCAACACATTTCTTCATAGATCTTAACAGGACACTTTTCAGCTTCGTATGGAAACACAGACAGACAGGGAGGGAGGAAGGGAGGGAGAGGGAGAGGGAGAGGGAGAGGGAGAGGGAGAGGGAGAGGGAGAGGGAGAGGGAGAGGGAGAGGGAGAGGGAGAGAGAACAGGATAACTAAAGCAATCCCAAATAATAAAAGAGGGATTTTTCTATTATTTTCATTGGGGGATCTCACTCTTTCCAGTTTCAAGTTGTACTACAGAGCTACAGTAATAAAAACAGCATGATATTGACACAAATACAGAAACGTTGATCAATGGAATGAAATCGAAGACCCAGACATAAATCCACACACCCATGAACACCTGTTTTTTGATAAAGAAGCCAGAAATACACACTGGAATAAAGACAGTATCTTCCACAAATGGTGCTGGTCAAACTGCATGGCTGTGTGTGGAAGAATCCAAACAGATCCTCAGGAAAGGGAAGTATAATAGATAGTAATGGATGGATGGGGGTGTGGCTGGAATGGGAGGCTCAAGTTGGGAGGCGAAAGAGGGATGAGGAAGGGAATATGAGGAAGGGAGAGACAGGTAAAATTAGGGGCCATTTGAGGGGTAGTATGAAAATCTAATATAGTAGAAGCTTCCTAAAATATAAACATATGTGAAGGTTATCTAAATGAAATCACCAGATAATGGTGGAGACAGGGCCCCAGTTTGCCATCTCATCACCAAGTGAAGCTTCTTGTACCTGAATTGGGTTACATCTAATTGAGTTGTTGATCAATGGGGTCCCAAGGGAACCCCCAAACAATCAAGACTGATGCCAAGACTATAGGCTGCTCCCCACAAACTGACAGCAAGGCCTCATTGCTGAAGACAACACTACTCACCTCTGAGCATGGAGAAGCAGAGCTGGTGCCTACACAGAGCCTCCCCCCTACTTGCTAGTGTCCTTGGTACAGGAGGGCACTCTGCAGGCTACCACAAGGGACACAGAAACACGAAGCCAGCCACAAACGCTCTGATCTTCAGTGCTGTTCTGCAAGATATGCTAGTACAGTGGTGGCACAAGGCCTGTGGGGTACCAATCAATCACCGATTTACCCAAGGCGTCCCCCACCAGACGGAACCCACACCTGACACTGCTCATATGACCAAGAATCAGAGACTAGATAGCCCAGGGACCTCGCTAGGGTAAAACCAAATATTACTGGTCTAAAAAAAATAGCGATAAAATGATTCCTAATGACATTCTGCTATACTCAGATCAGTGTCTTGCTCAGCCATCATCAGAAAAGCTTCATCCTACAGTTCATAAGATACATAAATACAAAGACCCCCAGCAAGACATTATGCAGAGTGAATGAGCTTGGAACACTCAGCCCTAAATGGAATGTCTTTATCAAATTCCTCCTCTCAGGGCTCAGGGAACCCCTTGGAAGGGGAGGAGGAAAGAGTGTAAGAGCCAGAGGGGATGGAGGACATCAAGGAAACAAGGCTCTCTAAATGAACATAAGCAAAGCTCCTAGGAACTCACAGAGACTGAGGCAGCGTGCTGACGGCCTTTCTGCACCAGGTCCTCTGCGTATATATTACAGCTTCCTGTTTACTGTTTGGATGGGGTTCCTTTGTGAACGAGTGGGTCTCGATTCTTGTGCCTTCTCTTATGCTCTTTTCCTTCTGTTTATCTTGTCCAACTCCGATATGATAGTTTTTGTTCTACCTTATTATATTTTATTTTGTTGTATTTTATTATTATCCCTTAGAAGCCTGTTTGTTTTCTAATGAAAGACAGAAAGCGGGTGGATCCGGATTGGAGGGAAGGGAAGGACCTTGGAGGAGCAGAAGGAGGGAAAACCGTAATCATGATACATTACGTGAGAAAAAAAAAATCTATTTTCAATAAAAGTAGAGGAAAAAGGAAAACTCAAGTGAAAACTCTTACATAATACGGCTTCACACTCGCTAGGATGTCTGCAGTCAGAAAGAAACCAGTGTTGGCAGGGTGTTGAGAAACCGGAAACTTCATACATTATTGATTGAAAGGAAAACTGGTGCAGCTGTTTTGGAAAAGTTTTGCATTCCTCAAAGGGTGAAGGATACTTGTGACGTCACCCAACAATCCCTCATTCCTTCTAAGAGAGGTGTAAATGTATGTTTATATGAACTGAAGGGACCTGCACAAGCAGGGTACTCCCTCCGGACCGGGATTAGGCACGAACCACACGCAAACACCTGTTTTCACAGAGATCCTTTATCACGCGGGAGGAGGGGGGGGGCTTGCAGCAAATGACCTTGTAGGCGTGAATTTTTTTTAAAGAGGAAAAAAGGGGAGGCCTGTGTTAGAATGGGCTAGGATGTGGAGGCATATTTTGATATGGCATATTAATTAGGCTAGCCAGAAGGGGATTTTGATTGCTTTGATAGTTGGACCTTGGTGATCAGCCTTAGGAATGAGTCTGGTATAAGAAAGTTTCCAAATAAGGGGATAGACCTTGGTGGCTGGCTTTAGGGATGTAACCTATGGTTCACAAGGGAGAGGGAAGTGGGAAGGGCAAGGCCTGTCAACACCGTGTTTGCCCTGCTCAGACCTGCTACAGCTCTCCATGGATATCGGTTGCAGCGCTAGTCACAATAACCAGAAGGCAAAACAGCCAAATTATCACCTGACAAATACGTGACGTGACGGGCAAGGAAAGCTCCACTTTGTGCTGGGCACCCATTCTAAGTTTCTAAAAAATAAGTTCCAGGCAACTCTAACTCCTTGTCCCCTCCTCAGAATTGTAAGATGACTGTGAGATAATTAACTGCTTGCTCTGGCTTTTACAAACCAGGGAGTGAGAAAGAGCTCCTTGCTAGCTGAGGGAGTGAGACAGCTTTCAGAGTAGCTGCCCATTCCAGAAAAACAAGATGATTGTGCTCTCCACCTTTAAGGACCCTTCCTCTATCCCATTCCAGGTGGCATGCCTTCATCTTGGCTGTAAGGCTGTCATCCTGCTCGCAGTGATAATAAATTCATTAATCCTAAATTGGATTGAGTCTGTGGTTGTTTTTCCCAGTGGAATCAAACTCCTTAACAAACACATCAACATCGTGTGTTATCATCGGGCAATAGAATACTATATGGCCATAAAATGAATAAGAACTAATGCTCCTAAGTGGGTGAACTTTAAAACCTTATGCTTCATGAAGGAAGAGATTTCCAAAAGAGCATATGCTTTGTACTCCTGCTTGTATGAATGGCCTTAGTAGGCAGATCCATGGGGTTACAGAGTAGATTCCCCTGGCAAGGCCGAGGAAGGTGAGAAGAACTCCTGATGGATTTCATTTGGAAGTGAACTGAATATGATCCCAAATTGATTATGGTGCTGGCTGCAAATCTGTAAAAGTACTGAAAACGTGGTACACTTAACATGGGTGAACTTAGTGAATTTTGAATTGTATTTTCATAGAGATGCCTTCAAGAATTACAGGACTTCCTTCCATAACTCTTCCCTCACTACCCTGATAATTTTCTCCCCTCCATGACACTTTCATCTGACAGACTGTGGAACCTGTGAAAGCAGAGAAAGGCTCACCTGTCTCCAGAAGACACTGCTGGAAATCATTAACTTTGGCGAGGGGGCTTGTACATATATATATTTCAGTTCTACCTCTTTAAATATGGCTTCCACATCTCCAACAGGACACTGTAACATCTTCATTCAGAGAGCTGTAAAGACTAATTGCAGAACTCCTGCCCTTACGTGGCACTGTGAAGGTCTTGGCATCTAGGCAGTTGACTGGTTAGACATACATCTGCCCTGGCTTCTTATGCTCCAATCCAGATCTTGTGAAATATAATCAGCCCAACAAGGAAAATACAGACAGAGCTGTCATGTGCTTCAGAAAGGATCAACTATAGGTGGATGAAAGTTCTTGCAGGGATGTGGTTCTGGGGAAGCCTCTAGAAAGGTCCAGTTTAGAGAGGTCTTGGGACTCCTCTCATGAAAGGACTTCTTGCAGCTGCCAGAAACTTTGTCATCCCTTGGCCCTTGGTCTTTCTTTGGTCCTCTCCCTTTCCACCTTGAAAGGCTAGAGCTCCCAAAGGCCTCTTTCCAGGCTATGGCGGGGGGGGGGGGGGGGGGGGACACGACCATGCATGGAGAGGCATCACTGGGAGTCAAAGTTCAGAGTCCACCTGCAAGCTATCCAGGTCCCAAAAAGGCTTGGGGACGTGGGGAACCATGGCACTGGCCTTAGCTACCTACCCTTCAACATCATATTTCATGAGAAAAAAGTTCTCATTTATTTATGTCACAATTTAAAAAATTTCTGTCATTCCTCAATGAATCTATTCCTGGTTTATTCCAGAATAAATATATAGGATATTGAATTAATGTTTAAAGACTTAAGCCAATATTATGCGATCATGTTGTATGTAGGCAAAACATTTAATAATCAATAGTTAACTCACACTTCCTAAAAAAATCTGTATTTTGTTTGTCATATGTTTATTATGGATCTCTGAGTCTCCTGGATAACATCATGGCAGTCTATTACAACAGCCTTTGACACATTTCATAGTAAGAAAGGGCAGAAGAGCTAAATAAAAAAGAATCCATTCTTTCTGGCAGTATATACCATGGAGCTATTTTAAGAAAACATTGCTCCTTTCCAAGCTCAAGTACTCTACTCTTACCTTTACGGACAGACATGTCTTGGAAGGGACCGGGCGGACCTGTGATGGTCTCCTCTGAGATAACATCATCTGAAATTTGTACTGCATAGGTATTTGCCGCATCTCTTTGCTTGGAACGTGGGTATTTTATGGCTTCTTGTGGTGTGTTTCTGGATGAATATGTGAAGGGCTGATCGCCTTTAGAGTGGCCACTTTTAATTGCTGCTTTCTGAACCAGGTGTTGATGATCTCCGGAACTAAAGTTGATTGGCTCACTGACCTCCAAGTCTATTTTCCTGGAAGAGAAGACCTGTCATTCATGTCCTCATGACCACACCCCCATTTCCTTACTATTCTTATTACTTTCAAGTGATCATTTCCTATTTTCCTATATTCCTAATGACTGTGGATTCATGCATTTCACATTAATGAATAATAAATATTTCTTAAATGAATGAGCAAATACTTGTAACATGGATCCTGTTGAACAGCGGTTCTCAACATGTGGGTCACCACCTCTCAACAAACCTCTATCTCCAGGGGTTGGGGATTTAGCTCAGTGGTAGAGCACTTGCCTAGCAAGTGTAAGGCCCTGGGTTCGGTCCTCAGCTCTGGGGGGAAAAAAAACTCTATCTCCAAAAAACATTTACATTATAATTTGTAACAGTATCAAAATTACAGTTATGAAATAACAATGAAAATAATTTTATGACTGGGAGTCATGATAACACAAGGACCTGTATTAAAGGGTCGAAGCATTAGGAAGATTGAGAACCACTGTTGTAGAGAAAAAGAATTTGCCTTCTATTACAGAATCAATGTTTTAATTCATTCAGTAAGGAGTTAAAGGGGCATGTGGAGATTCTATCATTGCTTCTGTCTTCAATTGGCTCACACTGGGGGAAAGAAGATATTCAGATGAACAAGGATATTAAGGCAATATAAGCAAGTCGGGAACATGGGAGGGTGTGAGATACTACATGGTATCCAGAGGAAAGGACTGGGAGTAGATCAGATTTTCAGAGACTCCCAGGGAAAGTGGAGCCTATGGAAAGGCTGGGAGGATTACAGGACTTGGTGAAATAAAGAAGTAGAGAAAGGTTCTCCCAGATAGAGCAGTCAGCCTGGACCAGGACCAAAGGAAGCATGGAAGACAGGTCCCAGAAATTGAAGATGTTCGTATTCCAGAATAGGGAAGTTGGTAGTGTACTGAGACTAAACTATGGTGTTGTGGGATTTTGTCACTTGAAGGTAGAATAATTTAACACTGGCATTGGTTTCTCAATGACATCAATAACGTTAGGAAGAATTATAGGCCCCAATGATTCTACATCCCTCTCCAGGGACCCTGGAAATGTTAGCTTGTTAAAAGAAATACTGCAGATGCACACAAGGACACTGAGATAAGATGGTTCCAGGTTCAATCAAATCCCAACGTTTATTTAAGTTGTTTGTTTTATGATCATACTTAGAAGAGAGGAAGACAGAAAGCACAGACTGAGAAAGGTAAATGAAAGTCAAAATGATACAGATGATGTGGAGATGATTCCAGAAGCAGCTTGGAGCAAAGAGTGTAGGTGGCCTGTAGAATCTGGAAAAGACAGGAGACTTTTCCTCACGAAGTCTCCAGAAAAGAACTCAGCCATGTTGGCACCGTGGTTTTAATCCAATGATCCTGATATGGAACTTCTGACCGCAGAACTGTGAGATCGCGTGTTTGCTATGTTTGTGGCACTAAGTCTGCACAAAGTTGTATTTGCTGTAAGAGAAAACTAATGCAGTCGGCAATCACTGAGGTTTACAGCAAGGGAGCTGGCGATCCAAAGACACCTCTACCTACAGTGTAGAGAAGGAGCAGAGGAAACCATTATGAAAGCAGAGACTGGAAACGGTGGCTGAGGAAGTTGGCGCGGCCGCTGTGCTGGGCAACCAAAATGCCAAGTCTCAGGAACCCACGAGATGGTGAGCCAAGGCAAAGGCAGACTCTCTCATTAATCTCATGGCACGCGTGAAGATTCTTTTCTTCCTTTCTCTCATTTTTTTTTTGTTTCGTTTTGTTGTTGTTGTTGTTGTTGTGGCTGCTGCTGCAACTGCTATTTTTTGAGGCAAGGTTTCTTTGTGTAGCCCTGGCCATCCTGGAACTCACTCTGTAGTCCAGGCTGGCACTGAACTCAGAGATGCACTTGCCTCTGCTTCCCAAGTGCTAGGATTAAAGGCATGTGCTACCACATCCAGCTAAATTGGAAGAGTTCAAGCAAGTCCCCTCTACTGCTGCCTGCATCCTGTGTCACAAAGGACATGACAGAGCAAGAAAAGCAGACTAAGAAGGCCAAGCTAGAATGGTGTAAACAGGAAGTCCAAAAAACTGCCAGGTTCCTGGAGAAGCAGATGCCATTTAATAAAGATGTCCTTTTTCCTCCAATTAATCTCTAAAGTTTACAAGATTCAGTAGGATTTTCTAGTAACAGTAAAGTTCATCAGTGTAAATATATGAGAAAAACCAAGAGCAAATTTGAAAGAGGACTATAAGAGATGCAGTAGTGATTTACTTTAGCAGAAATCAAAATGTATATATACATATATACATATCAGATACATATGATATAAAGCTATATAATTAAAACTATAGTGTCAGCATAGCAATAAATAAATGGATCAATGAGATGGAAGAGATTCAAGGGATAGATTAATGTATATATGAGATTTTAATAGTTGATAAACATGAAACTTCAAATTATGCCCTCTGATGTTGGAATAATTAGTTATGCACTTGGAAAAATAGTTTAATAGTTATTTTATGTGTCACTCAAAGATGAGTTGTAGGTTGTGGCAGTTTGAATGAGGATGCCCCCTACCTCATAGGCTCATATGTTTGAATACTTGATCCCTCGGTGGTGGAACTGTTTGGGGAGGATTAAGAGTTGTGGACTGTAAGGGAAGTGTGTCACTGTGAGTGGGCTTTGAGGCTTCAAAAGACTCTTGCCATTCCCTGTGTTCTCTCTCTGACTCCTACTGTGGATCAGGATTGAGCTCTCAGCTGCTGCTCCAGCTGCAGATCACCATGCCTTTGCTCCACTACCATGGACTCTAACCCTCTGAAACCATAATCCAAACTGAACTCTTTCTTTTGTAAGTTGCTTTGGTTATGGTATTTTGTCACAGAAATAGAAAAGTAACTAGTAAACAGGTGAACTGAAAATAGATGCTCTATTAGCAAATACAAGGACTATTTAGATAAGCATTTATAAGAATAATACCATAAAAAAGAATTGCTTGGCAGACTGGAGGTACAGAACACTTTCAATGTGACTACAAAAAAATCCAACAATTCTGATATGAAAAATGGTAAATACTTTCAATGTTCATTATACTGCAGAAAGGGAAATATTGGCAACTCAATGAAGATGAGAAATGAAAACAAACAACCAATTCATAAAAAAATCTAAATAGCCAGTTACCCTAGGAGATAACACCTCACAAAACAACCAAAGAACTGCAAATAAAGGCAATAGTGAAATGTCTTTTTTTACATAAAAAACATTCAAAGATTAAAAAGATGATTCTCATGGTCATAAGGCTATAAAGAAATAAATAATCCAGAGGCACATTATGACTCTCAAGAACCTACACGTTTCTTCTACTGAGCTCCCTCTTCCACAAAACTGTAAATATATTTAATATAAATAATTATAAACTTAAATTTATTCTTATTTAAAATGATCTTTTTCTTGTTATTGCTAGAAATATTGATATAAACCAGTATGGATTTATTATGTTATCCATTATTATGTTCATAAGTTTTTCTTAATTTTAAGTAAAATTAAAGTATTTTTATTACTCTAAAATGATCATGGGTCCTAAGCATTAAGTCAACTATGTATAGTAGATTATCAGACTTGAGGGACAGCACCTCATAGCAATATAAAGTTTTCAGTTTTGAGAAAATTTAGTGATATCTACCAGAATTCCAAATGTGTAGCGCTTTAGACCCAACAGTTACAGTTGGAGTAATTTATTCCATAAACATGAAGGCAAAGGTGCATGTTAAAGAGGATTCAGTATATCATTCATTACAACTGGCAAAAGTTTCCAACAGCCCGTTATCCACCAGCAGGGAAGCAGTTAAATTAATTTTGATACACACACAAAAATATATGCATATACATGCACCAATGTGAAGTTCACTATGATACAGTTTTGAATTTAGAAAGCAAAATTTGAGAATAGTATTTAGGAAGATTGAATAACTATTTTACCGCCTCTCTGGAAAGACATAATACAAATAGGACTGATCATTATTCTGATACAACTGAGCTGGGAATGTACTTGACTTGAATGAGATTTTACAGTGGCCATTTATTCCAAATAATAATAACAATAATAATATATTTACATTTTGAAGACAAAAAGAAATATTTCCCTCTATGATAGTCTGGAGCTCCTCTGAGAAAGCAATCTTCATGTAAAGCTGAAGGTCACTGAAAGATGCTCAAATAACCAAGCTGGTGTCTATAGTGTCCTAAAAATCAAGAGAGACAGCAAGATTTTTCAAAGCCCTCAAAGACAAGAGCAACCCAAACCCCAAAGCACTGAGTTTTCCTCAAGGAACTCTGTTTGCTTGGTCCCTGAAACACAAATGAGGTTTTCACCGGGTCCTCACAAAGCTCTCCTGACTCCTGAGGCAGCAGCCATCCGAACAGGCAGGCGGTGGGAAGACTGAGAAGCAAGGCTCTGGGTGACAGTTAAGAGAGTGGCAGTTGGAGCTTGGGGTGGGTGGAACCTTCCCATCAGGAAGTCAAGCCCACTCTATCTATCCCCATGCTAGCCGATGCACTCTGTTGGGTCTCAACGAGACCTACACTCCGGTATTCAAGCCAACTCCATGTCATGGAGCAAGAGGCTCCATCCATGAGGAAGCTGTCCATCACTTTCCTCTCAGCAAGAGGAAGATGCTCACAAAACTCCAGGGGTCCTGCACCATTATTTCAGATGAGTAAGGCTCATTTCCAGCGAAGTATGAACTGGTCCTTCTGGTAGACCATGATGACTTTCTGTCCCTCCCCCATGATGAGAGGTTGTTACCTACAGGTCACAGATCAATGGGAAGCCCTAGATCAGGCTGTTTGGTGAGAGAAGACATGTGATCAGGTGAGCAGCTTCTCTAGGATTTGTAGGGGAGGAGGGGAAACTTGTCCTCTCTGGAGTTTTTTGTTTTGTTTTGTTTTGTTTTCTTTACTAACTCATTCACTAAACTTAGTGTCTGTTTACTGTGTACAGAGAGTGAGGAAGGGAAAGAAATACAGAAAAGATATATCCCTTTCCTGTGTATAGGGAGACAGTGTGCACGGTGTACTTGTAAGGGAGAAAGAGGGAAAAGTTGTAAGAAAGAACAGCCACTTACAATCATGGAGGTGGAGATGACATGTTGGCTGCTTCTTAGAAAGATGGTGTTAGGGGCTGGAAAGATGGCTCAGCTGTTTAAGGCGAGGCTCACAACCAAAAATATAAGAAAGATGGTGTTAGATATGAGGATTGGGAGGAAGTACAACGCGGGCAATGAGAACTGGGAAGCAAGAATGTTACACAGCGTTGTCTGGTGCTCAGGTCACAGCACAGGAAGTCCAGAAGGCCTGCCTACAGCAGGGGACATAGGCTGACCACCCCTCCCCAACCCTGGCCACAAAGAAATGTCAGTGAGAATACGTGCCTCTGTTGTCTTCTTTGGAACCTCACAGTCTCACAGATCCTGCCCATTACCTCTGTGCAGTCCCCATTCTCTCTGGTGTGTTGGTGTAAACAGTCAACCCCAGTTAATTATATCTTTTTCCCTCCAGAATGCAGTTAATATGATTTATTTGTTTACATGTCAGGATTATAACTAATGAATTAACTACAGTTTGATCAAAATCCTTTCTCTTCTCATCAACCTCATAGTCTACACAGGTATTTTCTTACATGTAGCCGTGGTTTGCATTCTTACATGTACTAGTCATTTAAGAACATCAACTGTGTGATTTATGGCCTCAGTTACTTTGCATTTGGCAGGTGAGTAAACCAACTAGAAATTTAATTGCAGAGTCCCACCCCTTTAACATAAAGGGCGAGGATGCACATGGCCTGTGGATCTGCTGCGGCCTATAATCATCAGGGAACAAAACGTGATCATCTTTTTAAAACCAGCCTGTGATGTGTTTTTTTTTCCTTTTATTTTATTTTACAATACCATTCAGTTCTACATATCAGCCACGGGTTCCCCTGTTCTCCTCCTCCCACCCCCCCTTCCCCCCAGCCCACCCCCTATTCCCCCCTCCTCCAGGGCAAAGCCTCCCCTGAGGACTGAGATCAACCTGGTAGACTCTGTCCTGTGATGTGTTTTATACATACATCTGCTCTATTTTTTCATCTTGAGAGTTTTAACTAGTGACCTATGCAACACATAAATCATGTAAAATGTAAAATCCTGCAAATGATACCACACACTGAAACTAATAGCCACCTAAGGAAGTTGGCTTAGTTTTTTTCCTGTTAGTGTGAAATTTTAAGGCCTTGAGAAGCATTTACTTCTGTTTTAACAGTTTATGTACACACAGCATCACCAAAATTTTCTTACACATCTCATATGTACTAATTGTCTGTATGGTCTAGTTGAACTTCTGCTTACTCCAGACTGAGTATCTCTCATTGTGTGCTATGGTTTAAATATTTCCCCAATTTATATGTTGAAACTTAATTGCCAGTATAATAGAACGTATTATGCAAGCAACTGAGAGATGGATGCATTCAATAATCCTATCCAGTTGTAATGCCTACAAACCTCAACAATGATCAGAATGCCAAAGTGTCACTAAATGTGCAATAGTGGCATTCACATTTTGGTGGAACCAACAGCTGTCTAATTGGACTTAAGACACTCAACAGAAGAGAAATCTCTCTTGGTACTAGAGACCTAGTCAGCCACCCAGGCCTAGTGAAGTCATGGATCTTAAATGAGGTCCTAGTACTGCCACTTGACCAGATCAGCATAATTTCTAACTACATTATAAAAGATCTTTATAGCCACAAGTAAGTGTAATCACCCCTCATCAAAGAAGCTTCTCTTTACAGGAACTAGAGACATTACAGAAAACCACAACTAAATACATTGCAGAGATCAACGATCGTGGAGGGATCAATCCCATTGGAAACATCTACAACACAAAAATCCTGCACCAAAGGCTCATGAAACAACATGGAAGAGGGGAAAGATTGTAAGAGCCAGAGGGCCAGGAAGTCTGATGTGAGACTGTGTCTCCTAGAAATGACTGCATAAGCAAGACCTAAACAATAGCAATATCAATAGCCATGTTAATGTGAAAAGGGGGAAATCTCATGGAGTCCAACCCCCTGACAAATATCTATAGTTACTAGTGACTACTGAGAGAGAGAGAGAGAGAGAGAGAGAGAGAGAGAGAGAGAGAGAGAGAAAATTAGACTTTTCAGGGATGAGCCCCCCAATTGTTTATCAAATACAAACTGGTCAGCCCTGAAATTGTACAGACAAAAACAACAGAAGCAGACTCAGCAGGCTGAATTTATATGTTTGTGCATATATGTATGCATAATTCATTGTTACATATGCAATTTATATGTAACAATCAAAGAAGAGGCCATCAATCTGGGATGGAGTCAGGAGGGTACTTGGGAGGGGTTGGAGGGAAGAAATGGAAGGGAGAAGTGATATAACTGTATTTTAATTAAAAATATATTTAAAGAAAAAAAAATAACATTTTTAAAAGGTGGACCGTTTAGACAAGAATAGTCAAGGAGGATGAAATCCTGGGGAATGGGACTCAGCAATCAGAGCTGTGAAAAATGTCTGTTCCTCATAAACAATGTCTCCAGTAATTTGTTACAGCAGCACAAATGGATTAAGACATGTGTTTGTCTGAGATACCTCCCCCAGACACCTCAAGGAGCCTTGGCCCCCTGTGGCTCACAGTCTTCCTGAAGTCCCCCTGAGGGAGGAGAAGACTAGTGAGAGCCTTCATAGGGTGTTGCTTCCTTCTCTCGGCTCTTGAGTTGATCCCCCACATCTTCTTTGCTTACTGATTTCTGTTGGTCCTTGCAGCCAATGCTGCTATACTCCGAGGCAGTGGTTCCCAGCCTTCCTAATGCCGAGACCCTTTAACACAGTTCCTCATGTTGTGGTGACCCCAACCATAAAATTATTTTTGTTGCTACTTCCTAACTGTCATTTTGCATTGCTATGAATTGTAATGTAAATATCTGTGTTTTCCAATGGTCTTAGGTGACCCCTGTGAAAAGTTCACTGGATCTCCAAAGGTCACAACCCACAGGTAGAGAACCACTGCTCTAAGGTATCTGCAGAGGAGTTGCTGCTGCGTGAGGAAGCTACTTGTTGAGTTAGCTCTGTGTGCCACGCAGTCACTGATGGTATTAAGCTGGGCAATAGCATCCTCACTGTTTGGGTGGGAGCTCCACCTCAACCCCTGGCACCCTGGCATCCCTATACCCAAAGAGTCTGGAATGTTCTGGTGGAAAATCCACCTCAACTTCCCCCAACCCGGCCCTTCAAAGCCCTCCAAACACAGCTCCTCCCCCAGAGAGGCTCAAGACCACTCCCACAGGGTATATAAGCTGCACCCCAGAAAACAGACACGTGGTTCTTCTGGTCTCTCATCCCCATCTCCTCTCTGTGGAGCCAGGAGTCACCCAGGAACGCTTTACCCATTAAACCAGGCCTTTTCCTAATTTGGTCTGATTTGTATTACTGCATCGGTGGAGAGGCCTATCAGCATGCAAAGAAACTTACCACTCACTATAAAGGAACAGCTCAGGAAGGAGGTACCACTGCCAACTCCTGAATGAGACGTTGTCCATGGTGAACCCTGCCTCCTGGTGGGAGAAGATTTGAGGGTGAAAAATATTTTTTTCATTTGATACTTTCACTTTTCTTTTATTGGTGTGTATGTGCACATGTGAAGATATGTATGCATGCTTGTATGTATGTGGTGCATGTTTGTGTTATGGGTACAAATGCACAAGCATGCATTGTGTGTGTGTGTGTGTGTGTGTGTGTGTTCATAAGTGTACACTCACATTTGGGGACCAGAGGTTAACTTCTGGTTTCATTCCTCAGGAGCTGCTCCCCTTATTGGTGAGACAGGGTCTCCCTGTGGGGTCTGGGGCTCACTGAAGTGGCCAGGCTGGCTGGTCAGTGAGCCCCAGGGATGTTCCCATGGCCACTGCACTGCACTGGGATTACAAGCATGCACCATACCGTCCAACTTCCCGTCCCCTGTGGGTGCAGCCAGCACTGTACTGACTGGACTATCTCCCCAACAACTCTTTCCATTGTTTCCAAAGGAAAACAATGCATGTGTGTGTTGACAAAGAAAAAATGTGAAACAATAGAAAAGGTATTTAAAAAAAAAAAGTCCACTTCCATGACCAGCTGTGTTGACACCAATTGTGAATGGTGAATAATTGTTACAGTCTAAATACCAAGAGCCGTATGCAAGACCATCAAAGGAGACCTACTATTGTTATTTTGCTTAAAGTCATGTTGTCAAACTGCCTTATAAATATTTATGTGTACACACATAGGTTTGTGATGTTCTCAACCTTGGTCAGAGAAGCTTCTGTTTGCAGAGGGCAGCAGTCAATGCAGAGACTCATGACTAGTTAACCTGCTGAAAATAAGTGACAATGTTTATATATACATATATATGTTTTATTATATATCTATATATCTATAACTATATAGCTATATCTATCTATATCTATATATCTATATCTATATATAAAATCCTCCAGACTAAGGCTTAGAGAACACAAAAAAGAGAAGGCAGAAAGAATATGAAGGCCAAAGGATGAGAAAGAGGGCTGTGAAATGTGATCTCCTGCCCATGACATGGTTGTTACAGTCATGAACTCACAGGAGCTATGGTTACCTGCACAAGATCAAGCCAGTCAACATTCCAGCACAGACAGGAGTGGGGTCCATGAGCCCACTCCTAGCTGAGGAACTATTGGCAGTTGACAGCTGCTGAGAAAGGAGGACATTTTTCTTTGGAGGTATACTCATTGGTAGGATGCTTATACACCCTTGCACATATGAACAGCACTAACTGAACTAAGAGGGAAGGAGGCGGGGGAGGGGGGAGAGAGGTTTTCCTAAAATTGTGCTGTGCTTAAATATGGCTAAAATAAACCGCCCAAGGTCAGACTCTAGAAATTTGAGCCAATGCTGACCAAAATCCAGTCATGTTAACTGGATTTCCTTCTTGCATTCACGGAACCTGCATGGGTTTTACATATTTGTTGTGGTTCTTTAGCTTGGGATTTCTGTAGGACTCCTAACAGTGGGAATGGGGGTGTCTCTGACTCTTTTGCCTGCTCTTGGGACCCTTTTCCTCCTACTGGGTTGCCTTGCCCAGCCTTGATATGAGGGTTTATGCCTAGTCTTATTGTAACTTGTTATGCTTTGTTCATTTGATATCTCTGGGAGGCCTGGTCTTTTCTGAAGGAGAATGGAGGAGCAGTGGATCTTGGGGAGAGGGGAGGTAAGACAGGAATTGGGAGCAGGGGAGGAAGAGGAGGCTATAGTCGGGATGTATTGTGTGAGAGAAGAATAAATAGAAAAACAAAAGAAATGACTGTCTATAAAGTCAGGTGTGAGTAGTGGGAAATAAACCACAGAATTAAAACTCCAACCTCCTGCTGAGCCCCTGGGCAATCTGTTGGCAGGCCACAGACCCTCTATGTCCTCTGCAGAGCATCACCCTTTTATCTACTATTAGAACCACTGTACCATTTACTCCAAGGACTTTCTAAAATTCCACACTGGAGTCATCTCTCAATGCTTAGCATAAACCTCGGGTTTCCAAATCGTGTTGGTATCTGCAGTCTTATCACTAGTTTCTGAGAAAACACACGAAAGCATGTCCCCTTTTAAAGTCAAAGCCGCAATGACACATTGTGTTAGATGAGGTGGCCCACACCTGTGATCTCAGTACTTAGGAGGCTGTGATGGAATCTCTGCAAGCGTGAGGCCAGTCTGGACAGCCCAGGATAGAGTGAGATCTTGTCCCCCACCCTATCCCCAACCCCCCCTCCCCCGAAAAACAGGCCGGGGAAATGACTCAGTCAGGAAAGTGCTTGCCATGAAAGCTTGAGGGCTTGAATCTGAACTCCCAGCGTCCACGTAAAAGGCCAGACATGGTGACTAGGACCTGGAGTAACTTGGACGGGAGGGTTCCTGGGGCTTGCTGGTTACGCCAGTCTAGGCTAAATGGTGAGCCCCAAGTTCTGGGAAAGACTGTCAAACAAGTAAAAAGGTGGAAAGTAACTGAGAAAGCCCCCCCCCCCCACCATGTCAACCTCTAGCCTCCACACGTGATCATATACGCACACGTATGTGGTCATACACATATGAACTGTATACATACACCACACACAAAACAACAAAACACCACCAAAAATGCAGTTGGTCAACTCAATAAAAACTTTATTTACCTGAAACCAGTACTGATGACTTCCCTCTTTCTTTGGGCTCCTTTCCCAGGGAACTTTAGACTTCCACAATCATAGCCATGTTCAGGCTTATTCTCTCAAAGTCTCTTTTCCAGCTGAAGGGCATATTATATCTGGTTTTGCTAACGACTCTCCCAGAGAATTGCTAGTTTTGCAATGATTCAAATCCAGATTTATGTGTCCAGTTCCTCAAACCAAAGCTCACAGAAAAAAAAATTATTACAGCAATTACTCCTAATTAAAGCTGTATTCAATGCTATCTCCAGTAATGGTCTTGGAAACATTTATGCTAGTGTACATTATTTTAAATGTTAGGAAGGTGTGATATGTTGCTTGTTCATTATGCAAATAAGTACGTAAAGCCTATGCTAAGCCATAGAAGATACAAATGTCCCAGCTCTGGACCCGACTGTGTCATACAAAGCTGTAATAATTTTTAGTTATACTATTGTAACTTATGAGAAAAATTGATAGTACTTCTGACATTGCTAATTTCTAATCCAAATGACCTACCAACTCACAGACCCCTCACATACAATATTCAGTGAACAGCAGTACTACATTGGCCCAAGAAAAATAAGTCACTCACAAGTTAATCTCACGAATCCAAGTCGGTATTTCTGCCCCTTCCTGTTTGAATGTTCTTAATACGGGAATTTCTTAGACCCTCAATTCTTTTGGGGGTTCGAGAGCACTGTATTCAAAAGTTAAGTACGTGAAGTGATCATGTTAAGTTTCACAGATCGAGTAGGTGCTAATACTGACCGGCTCTAGTCTTAGCCTTTTCTCCAGCCCTAACACACCTAGCTTTTTTCCGTGGGTACTGGGGATCAAACTCAGGCCCACAAGCTTGCTCCAGAAATCTGCCTATCCAGTCACTTCCCTAGCCTCCAAAGTAAAAAAAAAAAAAAAAAAAAAAAAAAAAAATTCTAAGAGTGTAAAAGGCTCCTGATTAAGACAGCTTAATTTAGCGAAGAAAAGCACAGGATACACGGGTAAATGTGAATCTCGGATCACAATTAGTATATGGGTTACTCTCACTAAAAAGTTAGTTGTTGTTCATTTGAAATTCACCTTTAACGGGGAATCTTACATTTCCCCCACCAGATGTAGCACTTACAAGAGTGAGTGACAGGCAGCGCCACTTCTGGCGGGTGGGCTCCACCGGCTTCCCAGACCCCGCTCCGCCCCGGAGCCCCGCCCCGCCCCGCGAGCCCCGCCCATCCCCGGAGCCCCGCTCTCCGCCCCGGGAGCCCCGCCCCGGGAGCCCCGCCCCGGGAGCTCCGCCAGCCCCTCCTCGCCCCGGGAGCCCCGCCCCGCCCCGCCAGCCCTGCCAGCCCCGCCCCGGAGCCCCGCCCCCGCCGGAGCCCCGCCCCGCCCCGGAGCCCCGTCCCCGCCGGAGCCCCGCCCCGGGAGCCCCGCCCCGCCCCGGAGCCCCGCCCCGCCCCGGAGCCCCGCCCCGCCCCGGAGCCCCGCCCATCCCCGCGAGCCCCGCCCATCCCCGGAGCCCCGGCCCCTGCCCCGGGAGCCCCGCCCCGCCCCGGAGCCCCGCCCCCGCCGGAAGCCCCGCCCCCCGCCGGAAGCCCCGGTGGGCGGAGGTCGGGCTTCGGTCTCCCCGCGGCCCCGGCCACCCCGGGGTCCACCCTCGAGCCCGAGCTGGCTTTCCCGGGAGGTCAGGCGGAGTTTCGGGCCTGCGTCCCCCGCGGGCGGCCCAGCACCAGGGCTGGGTCCCGGGCTGCCCAAGGCCGCTTCCCGCTCCCCGGGGGCAGTGGCGGCCGCTGGGCAGCGGCGCGGGCGGCCCAGCACCTCAGACCTTGCCTGTCCCGCTCTTCCAGTCGCCGGGGTGGCGGGCCGACCCGCGGGCGGCCGGCGCCGACGACCGCCATTCCCGTGTCGCTCCGCCCGCGGGGGCCGCCCGAGCCGGCCACCATGCCGCTGGGCCTGAAGCCCACCTGCAGCGTGTGCAAGACCACGTCGTCCTCCATGTGGAAGAAGAGCCCACAGGGCGACATCCTCTGTCACCACTGCACGGGCCGGGGCGGCGGGGCCGGCGGCGGAGGGGCCGGGGCGGCGGGCGGGGCCGGGGTCGCCGGCGCCTTCGGCACGGCCGCCTTCGCCAGCACCTCGGCCGGCCCTCCGCAGAGCAACGGGGGCGGGGGTGGCAAGCAGGTGAGCTCGCGGCCCCTGGCGCCCGCTGGGCAGAGCCTGGTGCGGTAGACCGGACGGTGCATGACCAGCTGCAGAAGTGGTCCCCACACAGTGCCCGCAGAGCAGCGCCATAGGCCACAGGGTCGTGGGCCAAGGGCCTCTTGCCTGTTAAATCCTTGTCATTATGTTGTTAATAAATTATCAGGCCGTTTAAAATGACAGCACTGGAATTCGGTTATGTGTGGGAAACTTTTGGGATGGGGTGCAGTGGGGTGGGGTGCAGTAAATTAGGAATTTTTCCTGTGGGATGGCCTCGAACGAATAGTTCCCGCCTTGGCCTCCACCCACCCCTGTCCTCTTCCCCCTTGTAAGCAGCGCCACCTCTTGGGAGGCCCTGCCCAGGTTGACCCATCTTAGCCCTCAGTTTTTTACAAGTATTTTTTAACAAAGCGCATCCTCTGGTCTTTGTGAGATTATTAGATTGGCTTTTCTACAGTTTTAATTTCCTTTTCTCTAAATTATGTAACAGAGTAAGCAAGAAATTCACAGAAGGTCTGCTCGGCTCAGAAATACCAAATACAAATCTGCTCCAGCTGCTGAAAAGAAAGTTTCCACTAAAGGAAAAGGGAGAAGGCACATTTTTAAATTAAAAAACGTAAGGTGATTGTGACTGTGTGTTTACTGTAGGACATTTTGTGTGTGTGGGTGTGTGGGTGTGTGGTGTGCCTTGCCGCTGCTTTCTCTATTCATCATTGAATGCATACCTCTTGAAGGTGTGCCTGTTCTGGAGGGAAGGTGAGGTTCCCCAAAAGATGAACTCTGTTTAAGAAGCTTGCTATTTATAACGTTAGAAAAGCACTTTCTCTGTTTTTTCCAGCTTGTACTTTTTCATCTCAAATACAATATAAGAGTCTAAGAAAAATTGTATAATTTATCTCAATTTCTCACATTCTCTGCAAAGAAAGAAAGAAAGATTATGGTTCTTTTTAAAAATTGATTAAATTAGTTCACTAATGGTTTCATTTATGGCTCTTGGTGCATAGTTAACTAAGAAAACTTTTCTGCCTTTTAAAGAGCTAAGCAAATACAGGATTCATCAATACCATATCTGTTATGGTAGTCCCAGAAAAATGTATCTATTGGTTCATGATGAACTTGGTGAATATGAATCCAAATTTTTTTCTAAATCTGATGTATGTGAAGATTGTTTAAAGTCTCATGCTAGATACATTTATTGTGATGTTTTATTTTTGTACATATGAGACAGTGAACGATGCAGGTTTTTTTTTTTTTAATCTTGGTTTGGTATTACTTTTGGAACAAAAATGCTTCACTTACTAGTAAACACACTACTAAGGTAGACATACTTCTTTATGAAACAGAGGGGCCCAGATTGTAGACTCTCGTTTAAATATTTATTTTCAGTCTATGTGTATGAGTGTTTTGCCTGCATGTGTATACCAAGTCCCCTCAGGCTAGCAGAGGGCATCAGACCCCTTGGTTCTGGAAGTACCGACAGTTGTGATGTGAGCGGCCATGGGGGTGCTGGGGACTGAACTCAGGTCCTCTGCAAGAGCAGCCAGTGCTCTTAACCACTGAGACAGCTCTCCAGGCCTGATTTGTTTCTTTTCTTTTCTAACTTATTTTTTATTGTTTGCATATATACATGCCATGACACATATGTGGAGATCAGAGAGCAAGTTTCAGGAGCTGGTTCCCTCCTTCCCCCGTGGGTTCCAGTACCCATATCAGGTGGTCAGGCTTGCATGGCAAATGCTTTTATACATTGATCCATCTCCCCACCAGTGACTCTTCTCTTAGTCTGAGTAATGGTTTTTATAGGAGAAGATTTTTATAATTTAGCTTTCTTAAACTAAGGTTTTTTGAGTAGTCAAAACATTAACATATTTGTATAACAGGTATATTTTCTTTGTAAGTATTCAGCTTGTTTCTCAAGTTATTTCATTATTAGTTTCTCTGCATCTTCATTTTTCAAGAATGGCACAAAATCATGGGAGAGGTCATTATTTCATTTTATCCAGGTGGTGGTGGTGGTGATGATGATGGTGATGCACGCCTTTAATCCTAGCACTCGGGAGGTAGAGCCAGGCAGATCTCTGTGAGTTTGAAGCCAGCCTGGCCTACAGAGTGAGATCCAGGACAGGCACCAAAACTACACAGAGAAACCCTGTCTCGAAGAAAACCAAAAAAAATAAATAAATAAAAAATTTCATTTTATATTCATCTGTATGTTTTTTATAATTTCAAACCTGTTGTGCTCAGACTTTTAGAGCCAGTGTATTTCTTTATTTGGAATGTTAATGTCTGCTAGAGCTCTGAAAAAGCTCTGTGTTAACTCTTAGCAGCATAGTCAGAAACTTGACCTCTTCTTTTTCAGCACCTTTTAAATTGTTGGTAGCAAGTATAGTTGAAAATATTCAACTGCTTCACATCAACATTCAAGAAGTCTTTTTTATCCTGTGCATGTGAGTGTGTGTGTGTGTGTGTGTGTGTGTGTGTGTGTGTGTGTGTGTGAGTGTGTGTGTGTGTGTGTGTGTGTGTGTGTGTACACTCTTGCTGTATAACCAGACTGGTTTGAAATTTGCCATCCTCTTGCCTCAGGTTTCCAAGTGCTGGGATTACGTGTATGCACCATCACACCTGTCAGAAATTTTTCCTGCATTTTTTGTCACCAAATAACAATGTTTTGTTTTTCTCAAATAACCCAGTTCTCGTATGGTTGGGGAAATACCCATGCATACTATACATACACAAATATTTTTCCTTTTGTTTTCTTACAGCCTATCAAAGCTCCTGAATCTGTTTCTACCATAATTACTGCAGAGTCAATCTTCTACAAGGTAAGCTGCTGTGGAGTTACTGAAAGAGCAGTTGGCCTGTTGTACAACGTGCTACTAAAATAGTGGCTCCGTTGGCACGTCACTGCTGCTCTGTGTGTGCAGAAGATGGGGTGCCCTCTTAGTTCCCTCCAGGTGGCTGCTGTAAAACATCAACCAGAGCTCAGGTGGGAAGGGAAGTTGCCTTTGAGACTATGATATGAAGGTGCTAAGGAATTGTTCCTAAAACACTAGTGTATAGTGTGGCACTGTGTAAGAGTGAGTCATCCTGTCCAAAGCAAAGGCATCAGTGTGTGAGGAGGATATGAATGAATGGATGGCGTTGACCGCACTATCTAGTGGGTAGAGCAGGTCAGTGATTCTGAACTGCCTGAAAGGTAGAGGCACCAGGTCCTCTATGTCTGTGTAGGGCTGTTAGCTTGGTGTTTGGTTGTTGTCTCTTGGAGGTCTGCTCTTTTCTGAAGGTAAACGGAGGAGGAGTGGATCTGGGGGAGAGAGGAGGCGTGGGGGAGCTGGGAGGAGTGGAGGGAGGGGAAACTCTGGTTGGGATGTATTGGATGGATCTATTTTCAATAAAAAGAAGTTTTTAAAGGTTGGGTTGAAGAGATGGCTGAACAGTTAAGAGCACTGGGCTGCTCTTCCAGAGGACCAGGTTCAGTTCCCAGCACCTACATGGCAGCTCACAACCGTTAGTAGTTCCTGTTCCAGGGGATCCAAAGCTGCCTTCTGGCCTCCCTGGGCACCAGGCACACATATGGTATACAAACTTACATGCAGTCAGGATGCCCATACACAAAAAACAAAAATCTGAACAAGGATATTCTTAGTTTACTGTCTAAGACTTTGTTGATTAAAATGAGGTCTTCTCTTGGGCCAAAGATGATACTCATGACTTCAGTGAGGGGTGTTAGGACATAGAAAATGCCTTGAAGGCTGTCAGGCCTGGCATAGGCAGCAGTCATTACATTACTTTGGTGTTTGGGGATCTGAACTGTCATGCAGGAGGCAGTGGTGAGTCTGTGCTTTATACCTGACCCAACTGGACCAAATACCTCATGATACTCAAATAGTTAGACCTTTGAGTGTATTTATTTTGTTAGTGCACAGGTGTTTTAGTCCAAAAAAAAGTATGTCATAGGCCAGAATTTCGCCTCTATTTCTAGAATTAATAATAGATTAATTGCTAATCATAAGATAAAGTTGGGTGTGTGTTGAGTATGTGTGCACATGTGCTTGAATACTTGCACACA
This sequence comes from Peromyscus maniculatus bairdii, assembly GCF_049852395.1. Taxonomy (NCBI): domain Eukaryota; kingdom Metazoa; phylum Chordata; class Mammalia; order Rodentia; family Cricetidae; genus Peromyscus; species Peromyscus maniculatus. Next base: position 23,656,383 of record NC_134854.1, on the reverse strand, counting down.
CAAGCATGCATCTTATGGATCAGGCAGTGAGCTGAGCATTTCAAGTGTTTTGTTTCATTCAGTCTCCTCTAGGGTGAGTACTGTTTTCCTCATTTTATGGATACGGACATTGACTCATGGAGATTAATTAGCTTATCCAAGATAGTGTAGCTGGTAAGTCATGGGCAAGGCAGTCTGGTGCTAGAACCTAAGACCAGAAATGAGATCTTGGCTACATTGCCTTGGCAATAAAGATTGTAAGTAGTAATTACTTCCTGAGATTATGCACGTTAAACATTTAACAAGATCAGTGAATGGTACAAATGGTCATCATCACAGCTTCAGATTTGTGTACATTGGGTCATACAGTGTATAGGTTATGTCTAGAAGATAAAAATTGAGTGTACTAATGATTTCTGTGTGTGCTAATGGAAAACTGTGTGGGACTTGTTATTGTAAGGATCAGTCTTTTCTTATTGCTATCTACTGCTATGTTTATTAAATAGTAAGACCAAAATACAGCAAAATATTTAAGTAGTGTTGCAGATAGCCAGCATTCTGGACAATTCTCATGGCAGAGCCAGCATCATGGTGGTAAGTTCAAGACATCAGTGTGAGCTTCTAAGCTGAGCTGGACCCTGTCCAACGTATGAGAGGGAGGGACCAAAGAGGTGGCCAGTGGTTAAGAGCACATACTGCTCCCTCAGAGGACCCGAGTTCAGTTCCCAGCACCTGTGTCCAGCCAACCACAGCAACTATATTCCAACTCCAGGCACCTCCATTCACATGCACATGTACACACACACACACACACACACACACACACACACACACACCCCACACATAACTTAGAAATAATAAACTCATGAGAGAGAGATGAATGGGGGTCGTCGCTAGGACTGGCAGGCAAGAATGTGGGCATGTGGGAAGCAAACAGTAAGTGACCTTTCTGAGTACTGCAGTGTCAGGGCTGCATGAAGTTAGCGTGGCCATTCCCAGTCCAGTGGTTCTCACATGTTCACCTCCTTTCTCTCTGCCAGCAAATGGAGAGTGCTTAGATAAAGTGTCTTAGTGATGCTTGCCAGGTATTGTGTGGTAGTCTCCCCTTATCTGCAGTTCCAGCTGTTCTGTTTTATTGCTAGTTATTATTAGTTCTAGTTAGTACTAGTTACTGCTGTTAATCTCTTACCCAAATTATAAATTAGACTGTATCATGAGTATGGACATATAGGAGGAAAGTCTGGAATGCCTAAAGTAGCAGTATCCAAGGCTTCAAGTATCTCCTCGGGTATCAGCATGTGTCCCCCGCACACAAGGGGGGACTGCTACACACACTATGGGCTAGGCGGTGCTTGCCACTGAAACTTCACCAAGACCTTATCTTTGCATTGCATCTTTATTTTCACACTGTGACATATTTGTGATTCATACTCATCACAGATCTGAGTGCCTGTGACAAAACAAATACAACCTTTTATAATTGGGGCAAAATTATATGTGTGAACATAACAGATAACAAACATAAACTTTATCTGATAGGTAGCTTAGAACCTTGGAATAGTAGGGGCAGGACCAGCTGATGATAGCTGTGGACCAGTAAGTAGTAGACTGTAGCCTGCAATAACAGTACACATTCATTGGGACCCAGAGGTGAGTCACCCCAGACACATGATCAAGCATCCACTAGGAGAAACCCCTGGTCTGTCAGATGCCTGTGTTGCAATTGAATTACTGGAAGTATTCATGCAGAATCTTTTTATGGTTAAACTTCATGTATCTTAGCAGCTTTGGCTGCTACATAAGCCTTGTTTCGAGGGAAACACACATTGTTCCTACAGTTGAGGAATGTATGACCTGTTGAGGACTATGCCCACTTAAGTTATTCTGCATATCATAAAGATCAACCATTACGGATAATCAAAGGTGACATTTTTCCAGCTCAAGATCCAGGGAAGAGTACTTGGGATGGATAGTGGAGGCATAGGGAAAATTCAATACTGGAGTTATACAGATTAGTTAGATAGAAAGTAGAACAGGAAGTGAATGTATCATAATTATATTGTGGGGAGATATAAAACAGAAAGGGCATGGAGGAGACAGTTGTCAGGGAGGGCAATGTGAAGAGTCTAGTCTCACCAAGCAAATGCTGGTTTCTAAGGTCGTGCAGGAAAGCTGCTAAGCTACTTAGTGTGGGTGTATAGTTAGCAGTTTCTGCCTTGTGTGGACTTGAGCAATAAGTCATTTAACTTTCTACAGCTTAATAACTGGGTTAAAAAAATTATGAATAGTATAAAGGATTTTTAGGCCAGTAAAACTATTCAATGATATGATCATAGTAGATGCATGTTATGTATGTCCCAGACCCAGAGATTAAATAGCACCTAGATTAAGGTTAATGTATGATGTTTGAGTCATGATGCGATGTGTAGGTCCATCAGTTGCCATAAGTGTCTCACTCTGATAATGGGGACACAGATAATGTAGGATGCTGTTTATGTGCCCGGTAAGGACACTAAGGGAAATTCCCTAGCTCTGCCTTCCATGAGTTTGTTGTGAATTCAAAATCATTTTTAAAAGTGAAGTCTTTCTTTTAAAAGCAGAGACAGTACTTTCATGATACAAAAATCAAAGAATTTATATAAAGAAATATTTCCCTGGTTGCAAATTGTCATGTGTATCTATGTATTATTTTTCATTCAGAAGTGAAACAAATGTCAACATAATGTAAAACATTGGTACTCAGACCTTTTTTTTTTCTATTTTGAAATTTGCTTGCTGATGCATGAAGTTTTGTTCGTGGCTGTGATCTGTTACTGTTTTAAATACAAGATTATCTTCTGTTTCCCCCAGGGAGTGTATTACCAAATTGGTGATGTTGTTTCCGTGATTGATGAGCAAGATGGAAAGCCGTACTATGCTCAGATCAGGGGTTTTATTCAGGACCAGTACTGTGAGAAGAGCGCAGCACTGACCTGGCTCATTCCTACCCTTGCCAGCCCCAGAGACCAGTTTGATCCTGCGTCCTATATCATAGGTAAGCTTGACTAAACGGCACGGCTCTTAAATGTAGTTAATTCTTCTGTGCTTTATAGAGGAATGTTAGTCTGTGAGCTGTCATAGCAAAATGCCGCAGGCTGTTCTGAAGGGTGGAAGTCAGAGCAAGGCGCTGCAAAAATGGCTTTGAGGTAAGGCCTTGATTCCTGGCTTGCAGGTGGCTGCCTTTTTGATGTGCGACACCCCCCCCCAATGGTCATTTTTCTGTGTATGCACATTGAAAGCTCTTTATTACCTCATGTAAGGACACCAGCCTCCACACCCAGTACCAGAAAAGAATATTTTACTTTTCAATATAATCCTGGTTTTATAAAACATCTTGCCACACTTGTTTATTTTCATTGTAAAACAGAATTCTATGACCTCTATCGTGAAGGTGTAATTCTGTCCCTAGACTTTGCCAGGCTATGGCTCCTTCATAGCCAAGCTTAGTTTTTCGCTGCCTGTCACCCTCTCTAGGTTTTGTTTTTGTTTTAATTAATGAATTAATTTGCATGCTCCCTCCTCCTTCCTATCGTCCCCACCCTCCCCAAATCTACCCTTCCATTTATGCTCAGAGAAGGGCAGGCCTCCCATGGATATCAACAAAGCATGGGATATCAAGTTGTGGTAGGACTAAGCACCTCCCCATGCATTAAGGCTGGGCAAGGCAATCCAGTAGGAGGAGTAGGGTCCCAAAAGCCAGAGACAGCCCCTGCTCCCACTGTTAGGAGTCCTGCAAGAAGACCAAGCTACATAACTGTCACATATATGTAGAGGGCTCCTGGTTGAAGGGCATCTGTCTTATCAGATAGAGATCCACTTTTTTAAAATTATTAATTAATTTTTTCCAGCCCAGTCACAGTTTCCCCTCCCTCCTCTCTTCCCAGTCCCTCCCTCAACGCCCCCCTTTCCACATCCACTCCTCTTCCTTTCTCTTTAGAAAAGGACAGGCCTCCCATGCATATCACCTAGCCGTGGCATATCAAGCTGCAGTAAGATGAGGCACCTCCTCTCCTATTAAGGCTGGATGAGGCAACCCAGTAGGAGGAAAGAGTCCCAAAAGCAGATAACAGAGTCAGAGACAGCCCCTGCTCCCATTGTAAGGAGTCCCACAAGAAGAGCGAGCTACACAACTGGAGCATATGTGTAGAGAGCCTACGTCAGTCCCATGCAGGCTCCCTGGTTGTTGGTTCCGCTCTGTAAGCTCCCATGAGCCCAGGTTAGTTGATTCTGTGTGTTTTCTTGTGGTCTCCTTGACCTCTCTGGCTCCCATAATCCTTCACTTTTTTAAAATTAAAATACAATTATATTATTTTCTCCTTTCCTCCCTCTAGTTCTCCCATGTACCCCACCCCAATCTTTCTCAAATTCATGGCTCTACTTCTTTTATTGTTATTTAATTGCTGTATATATTAATGTATATTCCTAACTGCATAAATACAACCTGCTCAGTCCATTTGATGTTGCTTTATTCCTGTGATTTCAGGGCTGACCACTTGGTAGTACATAACCAATGGGTGTGTCTTAGTTACTGTTCTGTTGCTGTGAGGAAACACCATGACCAATTCTCTGACTCTCAGTATTCCTTAGTTGCCTGTAGTTCTTTGTCAAGAGTTGAGGGGGCCCACTCTTGGATTTATTTGACCCTGGTTACTTGTCTAATGGTCCCATCTCCAGCACATAACATAGAAAGGTAGACCTTCAGCATATGGATTTAGAGGCTTGAGAACAACACCGTTTAATCAGAATAAAAAAGGCATAAATGTCAGTAAGTACAAAAAAGTAGGGAACATTATAGGCATTTTATGTGGTTAGTATTTGATTGTCATCTGTTACTATGGGCTAGAACAATGTGTACCTAAAATTTGGTGTGGATAAGATTTGTTTGTGTGACCCAGGCCTAAATTGTATAAAAAGAATTATACAATTATACAATATAGGTTATATAGGTTACCTATAAAATTATTCAAAAACAATTTCTAAAAGAACTTTCCTAATTATTTCTAAAAACAATAAATTCTCAGGATATGCCCCTCTACACAGCATTCATGACATCCTATTCTTAAAAAAAAAAATTTTTAAAAATCATTGTTGATGGTTGAAATGGCACACTAGACTCTGTTATCATTTCAAGGTGTTCAAAAGATAGAGTACAAATAATTCGTGACGGACTCAAAAAACAATGACTAATCTGCGTGTTCATAGTTATTCTGTACTTTTCATTCTTTCTGTAACGGGCACACATTCATTTGCACCCCAAAAGGAAAGACATTTCTTTTAGTGAGAACTCCAAGGACAACTAATATCCCCCTTGTTATTCTCACTCACGTCAGGCTTGTTGTATGACCAAACGTATCTTGTGCCTGTAAGTACGGAACCCGCAGAGGCCACTATGTTCTGAATCCTTCTGGACTCCTCTCAAGTTTGAGGTTCTGCCCTGCCCTACATAATGCCACATGGTGGGAAGGTCAGAGCACTGGTTCTGGAACAGACTATAGGCTTTCCTAGCCAGCTGACAGAGGAACCTGGCCAGTCTTTAATCTGTCTTGTTGTACTTATATGTAAAGTAGGAAAAAATAGTGCTCCATGAGGAGTCAAAGTTTAGAGAGATATGAAGTACTGAGAACAGTAAAGGCACTTCATAAACTGTAAATATGCAGTATTAGGATCCTTTCTTAGCTGAGTCACTTTGTTGTGGGAGGATGCTATATGCCTTAATGAGTTGAGGTAGAATAAATAGTAGAATGTGACTTCAGAGGAAGATGTTTCAAGAGCTAATGTCAGGTCGGACATTCTGAGTGCTTCCTTTTGGTGTCTAAGAAAGCTAACATTTCATAAAAATAATTTGAAACTGTTTACCTTTTCCATTGGCTGCCTCTTAGGGCCAGAGGAAGATCTTCCAAGGAAGATGGAATACCTGGAATTTGTTTGCCACGCACCTTCTGAGTATTTCAAGTCAAGGTCGTCACCATTTCCTACAGTTCCCACCAGACCAGAGAAAGGCTACATATGGACTCATGTTGGACCTACTCCTGCAATAACTATTAAAGAAACAGTTGCCAACCACTTATAGTTACAAAGCCAAACCTGAGGCATGTTTAATTAGCATGTTTGAAGCTTTGGTTTTAATCCCTAGAACATACACACACACCCCAAAATAAAACCAGATTTCCATTTTTCTTTTATTTTACTATAATGAGATATGCCACACAGTTTTCTCTTAAAATTTTTTTTCTTTAAGTTTTTGAGACAGGATCTCACTGTGTAGCCCAGGCTGGCCTGATCTCAAGATGAGATGCCCTGCTTCTTCCTTGAGTGCTGGGATTACAGATGTGTTACACCATAGCTAGTTAATACTTCTTTCATGAAGCTCCCACGTGGATACATGACTTGAGAAAGTTTTTTTTTTTTTTTTTTTTTTTTTTTTTTTTTTAGTTTTTCGAGACAGGGTTTCTCTGTGTAGCTTTGCGCCTTTCCGCTTTGGAGACCAGGCTGGCCTCGAACTCACAGAGATCTGCCTGCCTCTGCCTCCCGAGTGCTGGGATTAAAGGCGTGCGCCACCACTGCCCAGCTTGACTTGAGAAAGTTTTTATCCCACCACCCCTAGCTTGTTTAGTGCTCTTTGCTTAAAAAAAATCACAGGGTGAGAAAAGAATAAATTTGAAGTTTAATATTAAATTCCATGTATATTTTCCCAGGCAAAAGTGGCAGATTCCAGGGAAACCATTAGAAACATGTAGTGTTTATTTTTCTTCATAATTTATTTCTAGCAACTCAAAACGAGTTGTATTTTTATATAAGTACAACACATTGAGTTTTAGGTTTTTGATTTTTTTCCCCCCTTCAAGACAGGGTTTCTCTGTGTAGCCTGTGTATCCTGGAACTCACTATAGACCAGGCTGGTCTCGAACTCAGACATCACCTGCTACTGCCTCCCGAGTGCTGGGACCAATGGTGTGCACCACTGCACCTGGCTTATAATGTAGATTTCTGATCAAGGACGAAATCAAAATGTGACCAGTAGGTTTCACTAAGCCACACAATCTTTTTTCCTTCCTTAGAAGCAGACCTTGGCTGCCTTAGTCCTACAGGAAGCAATTGGTAGGTGATGTTATTAGCCCTGTCTCTTTCAAACTTCCATCTCATGCTGTAGGCGTTCAGCTGCTCTCAGTCGAACTGCCTTTTGCTGTTAGCATCTGCTGCCCCTGTGAGGCAGTTCTTCAGCCTTTGATCTACAGTCTAGACATCCCCTCTTTCCACTCAGGCAGCAGCCTCTGTAACAATTTCCTGGCTGTTAGTAGGATAGTGACTGGCTGTTTTGGAAGTGACTGATAGGTCATGAGTTTTGAGAGTCAAAAGACTCAAAGTTAAAATGAAACTCGTGGTGTGCTTTGCCCAGGGAACCCTGTTGTAGTTTCAAGAGCAGTTTGGTCACATAATGAGGGAGGAGTGGGCAGGCACCCACTTGCTGCCTCTGTCCTGATCTATTCAGACAGAAGTTTTTTTTTTTTTTGTTTTTTTTTTTTTGGTTTTTCGAGACAGGGTTTCTCTGTGTAGCTTTGCGCCTTTCCTGGGACTCACTTGGTAGTCCAGGCTGGCCTCGAACTCACAGAGATCCGCCTGCCTCTGCCTCCCGAGTGCTGGGATTAAAGGTGTGCGCCACCACCACCCGGCTAGACAGAAGTTTTTAACCACAGGAATTGATGAGAATTTTACTTGATCTTAATGATTTTCATCAGAACTCTTTTACTCTTTTTTATAGTCCCAAAATTGGGAATCAGCATCTTCCTGCTTAAGAAGCTACAATAAAGTTCATTGTAAATATTGTTGGAAATGACTTTCTAAATGCTAATATTCCACTTTGGGATTAAAATATATTTTTTACAATGCATTTATATTGGATTTGTTTATTAATTTCATTTGAGCTATTTAAATAGAAAATAGGATGCCTCCCCCCAAAATGGTATTAAATAGAAACATCATTCTTGTGGTACTCCAAATTCAAAATAGGTAAGATTCATCATCCATAAATAACAGAATTTAGGAAAATCAAAGATTGACTTATTGATAAAATGAATATTTGACATTTAAGTGAAGGCATTTAAAAATACAAATTATTAGGCTGGGCAGTGATGGCACACAACTTTAACCCCAGCACTAGGGAGGCAGAGATAGGGAGGCGAATCTCTGATATCAAGGCCAGTCTGGTCTACAGCTTGAGTTCCAGGACAGAGAAACCCTATCTCAAAACAAAACAAAAAATTCAAATTATTAAACTGAGCAGGTATATGCCTTTAATCTCAGCATTTAAGTGGCAGAGGCAAGAGGATCTCTGTCAGTTCAAGGCCAACCTGGTCTACATAGCAAGTTCCAGACCTAGGCAGTACTACACAGGGACTCTAAGAAAATAAATGATATCCAAGACCATTTCTTATTCTGACCATTTCTTTGTAAAGTGGTGGATACTTGTATCTTTTATAATAGACTGACTTTCATTTTCCTGTTTGCTGACTCCAGTGGCTCCCATTGCTTGGTACTGATCTTTTATCTTCCCAGCCTGCTTCCCCTTCCTCCCAGTTACCATTGAGCTGTCTGATGTATGTCCTCATTTTCCCGGTGCTGTGCCTGCTCACACTGCTTAGCTCCACTCCACTGAAGGCTTTCACAAGGCTCTTTGAATTGTTGTGGTTCAGCAGATCAAACTTGGGGCTTCATACAGTCTAGGCAGGTGCTCTGCTATTGAGTTACATCCGCGCCCCAAAGTCCTTAAATTCTGTCTCCTCGTGAAACCTTTCCAGACCCCTGAGGCCTCTAGAAATCAGTCTACCCTTTTTGTGATTGCATTTTACTCTGGATTTCTGTGATTACATATCACTCTGGATTTCTGTGATTACATTTCACTCTGGATTTCTGTGATTACATATCACTCTGGATTTCTGTGATTACATTTCACTCTGGATTTCTGTGGTTGCATTTCACTCTGGATTTCTGTGATTACATTTCACTCTGGATTTCTGTGGTTGCATTTCACTCTGGATTTCTGTGATTACATTTCACTCTGGATTTCTGTGGTTGCATTTCACTCTGGATTTCTGTGATTACATATCACTCTGGATTTCTGTGATTACATTTCACTCTGGACTTCTGTGATTACATTTCACTCTGGACTTCTGTGATTACATTTCACTCTGGATTTCTGTGATTACATTTCACTCTGGACTTCTGTGATTACATTTCACTTTGGACTTCTGTGATTACATTTCACTCTGGATTTCTGTGATTGCATTTCACTCTGGACTTCTGTGATTGCATTTCACTCTGGACTTCTGTGATTATATTTCACTCTGGACTTCTGTGATTGTATTTCACTCTGGACTTCTGTGGTTGCATTTCACTCTGGACTTCTGTGGTTGCATTTCACTCTGGATTTCTGTGGTTGCATTTCATTCTGGATTTCTGTGATTGCATTTCACTCTGGACTTCTGTGGTTACATTTCATTCTGGATTTCTGTGGTTGTATTTCACTGTGGATTTCTGTGTTTGCATTTCACTATGGATTTCTGTGGCCCATTCCTACCCTGGAGGAGTGTTTCTCTGTGTGCAGAGGATGTATGTTTTACTTATTCACCTGGGGTTTCTGTGATATCCAAATTAGTTCCTCAGTAATGGAGTTGTTTAGTATAAATTTGGTCCTGTCAAATAAAATAACAGTAGATATCTTAGTTGATGCTAGGCTGTGCAACAGGCTTAACTTCTTTTTCTACTGTGAATAGTCAAATGAATCAACATTTCACATTGTTATGTTTCTAAAGTTAGTAGTAGATTAACTTATTTTAAAAGATGAACCTTAAATAGTTTTCTTACACAAATATTAACATGAATATTTGAGAAAATTATCCCAGCCTATCCTAGTTGTTGACTGAATTTTTGTGACTTTTCCAAATTTATATAAGTTCTCCATCAAGCAGTCTGAATCAGGGTGGAGATGGTAACTCATTTGGTAAAGTCCTTGTAATGCAAACAAGGACCTGAGTTTGATCCTCTAACCCTGTACCAAAGCTGGGCATGGTGGCACATGCTTGTACTCTCAGTGCCAGCCGAGGAGTGGGTGGAGACAGGTGAGCCCCAGGGCTCCCAGGCTTCCAGCTTCGTCTACTGGGCAAGCCCCAGGCCAGCAAGAGACTTAGAAATAAGATGAACAAGTCCTAAGGAATGGCCTTTGAGGTTGCCCTTTGACCACTACACATGCAAGCATACACATCCATGCACACACACGTACATAGCATCCACATGAATACACAAATTTGAATCAAGCTGAGTGATACATATACCTGTAATCCTGCCTGGGAGGCCAAGGCAGGAGGATCAAGAGTTCAAGACTCATCTTGGCTAGAAAGCAAAACACTTCTCATTAAAGAAAAACAAAAGGCCAGTAGGATGGATCTGCTGGTAAAGGTCCTTGCAGTGTAAGCCTGCAACATGATTTCTACCATGGAAAGAAAAGGTGGAGAGAACCAACCTCACAGACTTGGCCATTGGCCTCCACATATGCCCTGTGGCATGCATTCCCTCAGCTTCCACACATACATTATGTGTGCACAGTAACAAAGTTTTAAGAGAAAGGGCTTGAGTCCCTGTGGTGGTTTGAATAAGAATGACCTCCATAAGCTCAGATTTGAATGCTTAGTCATCAGGCAGGTACATTATTTGAGAAGGATTAGGAGGTGTGGCTTTGTTGGAGTAGGTGTGGACTTGTTGGAGGAAGTGTGATATTGGGGGTGGGCTTTGAGGTTTCAAAGGCCACTCCAGGCCCAGTGTCTTTGCTTACAGATTGGGATGTAGCTCTCAGCTACTGCTCCATGCCTCCTCCCTGTCTGATGATAATGGACTAAGCCTCTGAAACCGTAAGCCAGCCCAAATTAAATTCTGCTTTCTTTTCTAAGAGTTGCCTTGGTTGTGGTGTCTCTTCAAAGAAGAGTAACTAAGACGTCACAATTCCATTTTGGCAATAAGCAGGTAAAATCATGTACAGTGGAGGGAAAGTTGTTTATTTAATGATGGTGTCTTTCCTGTGCATATATGGATACATTACAAACTTTCAGAATTGAGTTCTACCATGGAACAGAAAAGAGAGAGGCTTTCGGTAGCTTTCCTGGGCATGTTTGTTTGGTTCTGTTTTTTCAAACACTCTTAATAGTTTTTGTTTGTTTGCTTGGTTGCTTGGTTGTTTGTGTTGAGACAAGGTCTTATGTAGCTCAGGCTGGCCTCAAACTCGCTATGTAATTGTGTATGACTTTTCATTACTGACTCTCCTGCTTCCCCTTAGTAGTTTAAGAGAGAGTATAATTAAAGAGAGAAAACTCTCTTGTTAGCAAGTTTATAAAACAAGTTCTAGAACCATACATAATATTTGGTTCATTAATATAATCTACAAATAATGCTATGCTTTCTATCATATAAGTATATAAATACATACTACATCAAATTGTGGTTAAAATATTTTGAAAACCAATACATTTTAATATTTGTGAAATGGGTTAGAGCAAATTATCTAGACTTACTGCCTCATTTCAACTAGTACCTAAAATTCTGGATAGTATTTCCATGTCAATGTATAGTTTATGGTATTTGTTATATGTCATATTCCTTTATTTTTTTATTGACTTGTTAGACCCATAGACTAAGCCATAGACTAATTTTACACCAGATGAAAAATAATCCAAGTCAAAGTGCCCAAGAAATCAGTGGCATAATGATACTGTCCAGTGTTTTAAAGTTCTAGTTCCCTTTTTCCTAAAAGAGTGGATATGCCTGGCTGCAGAGATGTTCCACAGTTAAGTATGGAGGATCCAGGTTCAGTTCCCAAGATTCACATGGTGGCTCATGACCTTCTATAACTCCAGCTCCTGGGTATCTGACACCCTCTTCTGGCCTCTGGGCACCAGGCACACACACAGTACACAGATATACATGCAGGCAAACATTCATAAAATAAGAATAAATCCTAAGAAAGGAAGTAAATGTCCATTTATTTTTAGAGGCTATGCTTCTACTATCTCATAAAAGTACTATAGTTGGCCAGTTTCCACTCCTTTTACAATTAAAACATTTTGAATCGGTGATATTTAATCTTTAATAGCTGTGGCTAGGCTACAGTTAACCTTGACTGTACTTATATGGTCTGCCAGTGTCCCTGGAACAGAGGTGACATCAGTTCATACATATAAGGAGGACTGGAACTGGGAAGATAAGTCAGTTGGTAAAGTTGAGTCTCCAGCACCCACATGAAAGGAAGGGTGTGGTGGTGTGTGTTTGTGGTCCCAGACCTGGGAAGGCAGGGAAAGGTAGCTCTCTCGGATTCTGGCCAGCCAGCCTGTCCTAGTGAGAGACCCTGCCTCAAAAAGCACAGTGGAGGGTGCCTCAATACAACTCAAGGTACCCGTAGTTACTAGATAATATGAATATTTTTAATGCTACTGAATAAATACAATGGCATCAAAGACAAACAGTCCTGCTATTACAGAATTTTTATAACACCTTTATAATATAAGAGCATCCTTTTGCTGGATAATATGAAGCTTGCTGAGAAAGCAGCAGGTTTAAAGTATTTTAGTGTTCAGTGTGTTGTGTGCATGTGTGTGTGTGTGTGTGTGTGTGTGTGTGTGTGTGAAGGGGGAGGGAGAAGGAAGGAGAGAGTGAGCAGTTCTATATTATTCCCCTTTAGACTAGTGTTTTCCTGTTTTCTGTTACGGTGTTTTGGGGCCTTATCTCCTCCCTATGTGTTCCTGGCTGGCTTCAAATTTACAAGTCATCTTCCTGCCTCTGCCTCCCAAGTGCAGGGATCACAGGCATACAATCCACTTCACCCAGCCTTAGACCAAAGCTTTGCAACCTGCTGGCCTCAGTGCATAAGTGGATGTAGAGCAGCATCACTGGATGGGAAAGAATAAAGAACAGACAGTTTGGGAGAATGTCATGAAGCAGCAGCTATTTTGTGAATTTTGTGTTCAGCAGTGGCTTACCTGGACCAGGTTGTGATATAAAAATACATTGCTTTGTATTGCACTTAAAACATTTCTACAAACAATGGTTTAGGTCCTGGCATTAGGCTGGGGAGATGGCTCCGTTGTTAAAGTGCCTGCTGCTAAGCAGGAAGACCAGAGTTCGGATCCCTAGAAACCCATATAAACACAGATAACTGCAGAATGGGTAGCCCCAGGGCAAGCTGGCCATTGACATTTAGCTGTGTGGGTGAGTTCTGGTTTGACTGAGAGACCCTGCCTCCATAAGGTGGGACAGAGATTGAGGATGATTCCTGAATCCACTTGACGATGATGAATAAACTGGACATGTATGTGCAAATGTGACACATACACCTCTGCACACACGTGTGCCTACACATGTGAACACAGGAAAATGCAATATCTGAGGATGAAATCACTTCATCTCAGCTTGCTACCGACACTGGTGAGATTTCTGTGAATTTATGGTGGGTATTTCTTATCCCACTGTATCCCTTTGTTACTAGTTACTGGTTTCTTTGACCTGTGCAAATGTCCTGGGAGACAGAGTCCTAGGCCAACTTAAAAGTCATAATGACACTGTTAGTGCTTGAATTTACAGGTCATTTTTCCTTATGAGCATTTGATAGAGTGTAAATGTCCAATTTTGAAGAACATATACTTCTAATATTAGGTGTACTATCAAAACTGATTTCAAATCATTTGTGTCTGCTATAATCTAAAAAAAAGGTTAAGAGTTGAATATTTGATTTTATTTTCTCTCTGTCAAAATTAGTTTGTTGTACTTATGAAAGAACAGTTTGAGAATTAGCACACATACACACACACACACACACACACACACACACACACCCATGTAGTAAGAACCCTGTTTAATACCAGGTTGGTTTGTAAAGGAGAAAGGATTTTGGATTTTTTTTCTCTTAAATTAACCCTTTTATGGCAGGATAGGCAAGTCTCAAATGGCTCGCTTCTCCTGGTCTCCGGTTCCTCCAGTCTTCTGATGGAGGCCTGACTATGACCCCAGAAGTGGTGTTGGAGGCCCAGGCCCCCCAGCCACCGTTTTCATGCAGGAACCACAGTGCCAGATGCCAGCAGCTTGTCTCTTCATCTTGATCTTGCCACAAAAGGAGCAAGTTGGCTCAGCATGAGGCCTGATTTCAGTTTTCTTCACTGTTTTCTGGAGGGAGGCACCATAGCAGGTCCCGTATTTCCCCAAGATCTCGACCTTTTTCAGCCTGGAGAGGGAGAGACGCTTGGGCCTTCCCTGATTGGCTTATAAATTAACCTTTGTATAAGGCAGAGCTCTTAGACTTGCCTCATTTGCCTCTAGCCAGCAGGTTTAACAGTTTTGATATTTCATGCCAACACCAATATAAACTTTCTGCTCCACATTTCCCTCTTCGTAGATGATTTCTGGGAAGCTGGGAGGACTTGAGTTTTGATGACATGCTTGGCCTTGGGGCATATTTAAACTTGGACTTCCAAGTTTTGTTTTGTCTCCTTCCTTTTTTATTCCAAGGTTCCCTCGATTTCAGTTGAGAAATAGAATGATTCACCAACATTACTACTACTTACTCATTTCTTATTCCCACTGTCAGGTAGTGTTTGAGGTTACTGTACAGGGAGCAAAGGGAGCAGAGCCTGACCTGTGGAGTTACAGCGTAGCACAGAAAGGACGGGATGTGGTACAAAAGGAAGAGAAAGTTAAAACGAGCAAATGGTGAGCCTGCGCTCCCAATGGATGTCCTCCCTTCAGGCTGTTCACCAAGGCTGGATGTCAAGCTAGACACCGCTAACTCCAACCGACCCGGGAATTACCGAAGGAGGTACCGCAGAAACTATAAACCTGCAAGCTGTGGCTGCTGAGGCAGAGGGGACTGCTGTCTTACCTGGGATTTGGGGAGTTGGAGGATTAACAGAGTTATCTGTCACTGTAGGTAGGAAGTGATAGCTGAGTAGGAACCCCTAAGAGACACAAACAAGCGGTTTCTGTGCCCAGCTTTAAGGAGATGGACACCAGGGCTGCTTTGTCAGCTTAGTGGCCATGGTTACCATCAAGAAACCAAGATGTTTTGTTTTCTCACTTTACCATCATTGGTCTGGATTTTTTTCACCTTCTTGGTTCCAAGATGAGCTCCAGGCAGTGCACCTTTCTGCTAGAAAGTAAGGCTGCCCTGGGGACTTCTAACTATGCCTCTTTCTAAAACTATCACTGAAAGACCCCCAGGGGAGATCTTCCTCCGGGAGAGACCCCAAACCCGAGGAACACACCGAAACCACAGATCAGATGCAAACAGCAAGAGGGTTTATTAGATGCACAGGTACCTGGGGCCAAGTCTCTCGGAGGACTTGCGCCCCTTCCTAGGGCAAAGGGGACTTTTTATGGGATTTCAGGGGCAGAGGCGCGGTTACAGAAGCGAGAAGCATAGTTACAGGGTCCCTATTGGCTGTTTTACAGAAGGCCAGGGTGAACTTGGGGTCGCGTTCTTTAATTATCAGAAGTTTGATGTGTGGCTGACTTGGCCTTGTACATCATATAGTGGGTGTTTTTCCAGCCCAGCCGCTTGTTCTTCAAGGCCAGGGGCCCGCCATAAAATATCCTCAACTGTCTTACTCCCAAGGCCGCTGACCCAATTATCCCCTATCTTAGGCCGGATGGCTGGCCACAGTTATCTCTTTCTTCCAAGGCCGGCTGGCTAGTTAGTCACAGCTGTGAACTCCTGTTTTTCTGATTCCTGCAGAATGGCGTTTCTAAGGCCAAGTTATTGGGGGGGGCATAACATCGGCCCAACGCCCCATATCCTCATAATGGAGTGGGGTCCTTCATCACATGGTCACATGTGGCTGCAGTGGAGAGCAAGAGACTCAGTAACTCCCTTTCCAGAGTGCAGGCAGAGGAGAGGTCTTGGAATGGATGTTGAGTCAACAACCTACTGAGTAACTGACATCAGGATGTCAGAGGGATGTGTTGCAGGAGAGAAATGGGGTAGCTTTGGAGGGGATGGGAGGACCATGGAAAAGCAGTGGTCAGGTAATTGCAATCCAAAGACCAGGTGGATGTGACAGTCACAACTGGAGGGAAGCCGACATGCCATAACAACAGTCTGACCTACAGGGTGTGTTGGTACTAAGTGATGCCTTTAAGACCAAGATGCATAGGCACAGATCCTTATAAAAAATGTAAAGACCCATTAGTAAATGAAGGCCTATTGCTTTATAGTGATGGTCTCTGACCTAATTCTCCGGCCTTGGTCAGACCAAGAATGAGTAACTCGTGCCCACCGGGAAAGGCTCAGCAAAACGTCGTCAGCACTTGCTATGAACATTCTTGCCTAAAAGCCTTGCCCAGACTCCAAGGCCATTCACAGGCCATATCCCAGGTGCACTGGGAAGTACCCAGACATCTGAAGACAACGACACAGGGGTGCACTGACATGGATTCCTAGAAGCCTGGAGCACCGCTGCGGCCACCTGGTCAATTCGTGAACATGTCGCTAGATGAGGAGGGGCTCTGACAACGGGACAAATCCCCCAAAGGCTCAGGGGTTTTCCTTTTTTCTTTTATTTAGGATCTCACTCTGTAGCTTAGGTTGGTTTTGAACAAGAGGTTCTCCTGCCTCAACCCCCCAAGGGATGGGATTATATGTTATGCCATAAACCCATCTAGAATTTTTTCATTTGAAAAAAATTACAAGTAAAAATATATGTTATCCATAGTAGTGGGGCCAACATGTTTTGATACATATCTACTAATATGTGATGTTTAAATCAGATCAAACATATCTACCCCTTCGTTTACTTTTACAGCCTGAATGTTCAAAATTGTTTCTCCTGGATCTCTGAAATAATATTTGTGTTACATTGTATTGTAACTATTGTATTGTTACCTACAGTTACTACTATGCTCTTATGGAAGAATTTTTGAGCAATCTCTCTCTTTGATTTTGTTAGAAAAGAGATCTGCTGTCAAGAGCTGTGCTGACTCATAGATGGCAGCCGATAACTAGATAATGAGGTAGTAATTAGAGAGGACAGTTGGCTGTGCGGCTTAGGGGAAAGGCTAGCGTTCTTGGAGCAGACCTAGAATATTTGTGTCCTGTGTGAATGAATGCTCAGCTAAAAGCCTTCCGTGCTCTTTTGCTCTTAACACGGTTTTTACTTCATTCATTTTTAATGCATGTGTTTGATGTGTGCATAGTGTGTGCATCAGTGTGTGCGGAGGTCAGAGGACAGCCATGGATCAGTTCTCTCCAACCATCTTTATGTGGGTTCCAGGACGGCACTTAGGTTGTCAGGCTTTTGAAGACTGCCATCTCAGGGCTCTTAATGGTCATGCAGTCCGAATGCCCATGGCTGTTAGCTTTCTTCTCTAGACTTTCAGCACTTGACAGACTCACGTGTGAGTGGTCACGGGGGCGAGAATGGAAGTACCTGTATGTTCTCCATATGCGGGCTGCCTCTCTATCCTGGTAGTCTTCTAGTAAGCAGCAGTGAATCCAGCCTGAGCCCGGGTGACTCCTGCAACCCCATTCTACCCCACGGTGGTATCCATTGAGGAGGCACATCCCGGAACGAGATTTGCTTTGTCTGTACTCCAAACATCTGCCAACACCAGCTTTCAAAGACTGATGCTTTCCCTGTCATTCATGTGACCCAACTCGATTATGTCACTCATCTTAGAGGGACAAGTACCACAGTGTTAGACAGGGGGTTCACGGGGTTTCAACTGTCACCTGAAACAGCTGACCTCTGGGAGAGGGTGCTGTCCTACAAGGCGCAGCATATTTCGTTTATGCTGCGAACTAAAACCACAAGCCTAACACTAAGAACTGGAGACAGAGAGGGCAGCACGGCTCAGGCTTCTGTTTCTAGAGGACAATTTTATTAGTTTAAAAGAAAAGCTGCAGGGCAGGCAAGCCGTAACCTGCAGCAGCTTCTCAGAGGAGCTGGATGGTGAAGAAAGGTGACGAGACAAAGCCACACCTTTCTAAGTCAGACAAGGTTTGGCAAGCAGTCACCTGGCAGGGAGGGGAGTGTGGTACTTCGAATGTAACTGCCCCCATAAGCTGATAGGGAGTGACGTAGGAGGTGTGGCTTTGTTGGGGTGGGTGTGGCCTTGTGGGAAGAAATGTGTCACTGTTGGGGTGGGTTTGAGGTTTCCTATGCTCAGGATACCAGTGTCTCAGTCGACTTCCTGTTGCCTGCAAGATGTAGGACTCCCAGCTACCTCTCTAGCACTACGTTTGCCTCTGCACCGCCATGCTCCCCACCATGATGATAACGGACTGAGCCTCTGAAACTGAGCAAGCCACCTCGATTAAATGCTTTCTTTATAAGAGTTGCTGTGGTCATGGTGTCTCTTCACAGCAATAGAAACCCTAAGACAGGGAGCTTTAGAAAAGAGTGAAACAGCCAGGCAGTGGTGGCGCACGCCTTTAATCCCAGCACTCGGGAGGCAGAGCCAGGCGGATCTCTGTGAGTTCAAGGCCAGCCTGGGCTACCAAGTGAGTTCCAAGAAAGGCGCAAAGCTACACAGAGAAACCCTGTCTCGAAAAACCAAAAAAAAAAAAAAAAAGAGTGAAACAGACCAAAGTATCAAAAAACAACTTTCTTATGCCAAGGTCAGCATCTGGAAGGAAGAGACAGAAGGGGAAATCCAGGCATTCCTGAGTCCTAACTGCCTCACAGCAGCTGTTAAAGAGGCCGAGGACAGGGCAGGGGTCCTATTTGTGTGCCCACCGACACTGCGATCTCACACACGTACCTGATACTTTATTAACTCTCTGTCTTCCTTTTCCACACCCAATTACTAGATATTAGAGATACTGTTTGTGTTGATGGTGGCTGACTTTACAAGTTAGTTCACCAATTAAGAGGATATCAAAATAAAATCATGCTATAATCAGGACACACACAAAATAAACCATCTAAAAATTCTGGACTGGGGGCTAGATCAAAAGTACCAGGCATTTTTAGTTGGAGGTATTCAGTTTATTTGAATTGTATGTAAGTGTCCTGTTTGAATTTAAAAAAAAAAATCAGAAGATAATAGAATATATCTTTTTCCAAAATAGTCCAGAAGTTGCAAGGCATACAATCTGCCAAATGCCAGAGAAAGTGAGTGCCAAGAAATCTCTCCCCTCTAAAAGAAAACAAGTTAGTTCCACTATTGATCTAATGTCATTTCATTAAGGATTTAATATAGATTTGTGGAAATAAAATACACAATCTGTTATAAATACCTTCATTTAGCTTCACTATTAATTTCAGATAGTCCTGAGCATTGTGTAATCACAGCATTTACCATTCTTGATTTTATAGATTAACCAAATTTATTAAATTAAAAAGAAATTTACAGACATCATTTTTATAATATCAACTTGGGGACAGACCATCAGAACACACACACACACACACACACACACACACACACACACACACACACACACATCCTAGAAAAGTCAGAAGGATGTCTATGCTAAAGTTACTCTCTGTCCAGGTCGGAACACTGTTCCACTTTGATTTTTCTTCTTCTTTGGGTTTTGAAAGTTTTCATACCTTAAAAAGTAAGAGAGATGATATTTAGTGAACAATACTTAATAATTACAAAACAAAGGTAATGGATTCTTTTAAAAACAGCCTAATGTTTTAAGAAATGAAAGGAAAATAACTGGATAAATGGAGGAAATTAACAAGTTATGAAAAATAATTTTTTAAAGTTGCAGTCTAGGTAGAAAAAAGGAGAAAGAAAATAGCAGACTAGACAGGATAAAATAAAAATGGCAATGAACCATACGAAAATTGTAACTTTTATAGTTTTGTTCAAAGACAGGGAAATTACTAAACAAGATATAATTTCTGTGCAGTCAAGTTAGCCATGGTTAGAGCTGTGGAACAGTGAGGTTGGGAGGGTTTGAGATCTGTGTTCTGCCACTGAAAGACACTGTCTATAGCAATTTGGCAATATACTTTGAAAACCTTAGAAATGTTGTGCCCTGTGATGCAATGATTTTACCTTTATTCTAGTGAACTAATGAAAGATGTGCAAACATCTGGCTCCACACTGCTTATAGACTAGCAGAGAGAACCTAGAGAAAACAAAAATGTCGAAACCTGGACACCGTGGCA
This sequence comes from Peromyscus maniculatus bairdii, assembly GCF_049852395.1. Lineage (NCBI taxonomy): Eukaryota > Metazoa > Chordata > Mammalia > Rodentia > Cricetidae > Peromyscus > Peromyscus maniculatus. The sequence continues at coordinate 23,636,215 of NC_134854.1, read as the reverse complement.
GAGAGACACTAGAAACTGACATTGAACACCACAAAGTGGCCGCCTGCATAATGTGAAAACAGTGTTCAAGATGGACAGATGGCTCAAAGGGATCATTGGCCTGGCAGCACAGGGAGGATGTTCGTATTTTAGTGAGGAAAATGTAAGTATACAATCATGTAAGATTAAGGAAATTTCTGCTGCTTATTCTTTCTCATCTGTGTTTTTTGGTATTTGTGCAGTAAGTACACATTGCTGACATATGTACACCTTACCTCCAAAGAACTGAAAAACTGAACAAGCATTGAAGTATTTATTCTTAAACAAAGCCAGGAATAAATATTTTTTGAATTACGTTGAATCACTGACATAGAATGGTGGCCAGTCCACCATTCAAGGTAGCCACTGTGTAAACTGTAGGAAGCTATAAATCTCAGTGAGTAGTAAAATTTCCATAAATGAGAAAATTCTATGCAAATGTCGACACTAATAAAATGTAAATCATCTTAAAAGCAAAACCAGTGTTTGTGTGTGTCTGTCTGTGTGTGGTGTCTGTGTGTGTGTGTGTGTCTGTGTGTGTGTGTGTGTCTCTGTGTGTATAGTTGTTTGTTTTTTTTTAAAATTTATTTATTATGTATACAGTGTTCTGACTGCAGGCCAGAAGAGGGAACCAGATCTCATTACAGATGGTTGTGAGCCACCATGTGGTTGCTGGGAATTGAACTCAGGACCTCTGGAAGAGCAGTCAGTGCTCTTAACCTCTGAGCCATCTCTCCAGCTGTTGTTTTGTTTTTTGTGTAGCCCTGGCTGTTCTGGAACTCACTATGTAGCCCAGGCTGGCCTGGAACTCACAGAGTTTGCCTGCCTCTCCCTCCCCAGTGCTCAGATTAAAAGCGTGTACAACCACACCCAGCTAAAACCAGTATATTTTTAATAAACATTATAAACTAAATAATTTAAAATTATTTAGACCATTATACATTGTCCTATTTCTCCTTTTCTCAATCAGTTCACTATAATGTAACTTAAATATAGTTTAACTAATTAGTTAAGGGAAGTCTAAGTGCATAGCTATTATGACAGTGTCTTTTTTGGTTACAGGAATGAGATAATGCAGGGCCTCACACATCCTGGGCTTTTAAATTAGCTTCTGAATTTTTAAAAACTGTAAACACTTAGGAGCTTAAGTGAATAATATGTTGTTTACGGTTACTTACAGCTCAGCAAAACCCTTCCCTTCCTCTTCACTAATGGACGGTCTTGTGTGGGCAAGCGCAGTCATTAAATGTGCCTGGCTGATAGCAAAGCTGGCTTTGACTGGTCCTGGCTGGTTAAGGGATTCATCCTCCTGCAATCAAAAGCAGATTAAGCAAAGGAACACATGGAACTCATGGAACACAGTGGCAGTCCCAGTCATTGCTTGTTTCCCTGGAAAGCAGACATTCTTTCCAAAGGACAATTCCAAAGCAAGGACCTTCACAGCCATCTGACTGAGTCACTGTACTTCAGCACCCTGCTTGTAAATATGGCTCAGTTAAAATGCAAAGGGGGAAAGCAACTTTAAAAGGGTTAACGGTTCTGAGAGGAAAGGCCATACTCCACTTTGGCTCCGGTATCTGCCTTTGATGACACTGATCTCTGCCCTCAGCTGGTCTCTCTGCTCCTGCGTGAGGTCTTGGTAGCCTTCTTGGGAAGGTGTCCTGAACACAGGATGCTGTGTAAATGGTGGGTCTTTTCCAGGAGGTGCAGGTAGATCTTGAGTCACGGAGCTTGGTGCGGAGGGACACTGTGAGCTCTGTAGGATGGGTGCAGTCAAGACCAAAGGGAGACAGATGGGTGAGGAGGGAGGGAGAAAGAGAGCCATGTTCACCGGAGAAAATGAAAACCGTTTCCTTTTTAACAGTTACTGTTTGAGAATTTCACCCATGCACCTGTATTTTGACCCGATCCATCCCACTCCTTGGCCTCCCCTCTTCCATATCTCTCACCACTTTCCCCTCCCAACTCCATGTCTACTTGGTGCTGCTAGGATGTGCATAAGGCCACCCTGGAGCACAGGCAGACTGTCAGGGGCCACATCCCTCAAGCAAAAACCTTCACTTGGGTAAGTTTCTATTTAATAACTAGAGTTAAGCAAGTTTAAAAGATGATATTCTATAAAGAAAGTCCACTGACACCTATGGAGTAGAACCTCCAGGACAAAACAGAACCGGCAGCCATAACACAGAGGTTTATTTACTATTTAGCCATTTAAACCTACTACACTGATGGCCAGGACAGCTTCAACACGAGCCTTACTCTTAGTTTTCTGTGTAAGTGCGTGGGGAGGGGCTGGAGGCCGGGAGTCGGCGTCAGGTGCCTTTTCAGTAGCTTTGACCTTACATTCGGAGATACACTCTGACCTGGAGCTCAACGATGTCTACACTGGTTGGCTAGCACACCTCAGGGATCCTCCTGTCTATGCCTCCCCAGGCCGGAATTACAGACACGTGTCACCGTGTCCTGGTGTCTACATGGCCCTGGGGATCAGAACTCAGGTCATGGTTCTGTGTCAAGCGCTTCACTAGCTGCCATCTCCTTAGCCCTTTCTCTTAGAGCCTAGGAAAGAGTTCTGCTAAGTTCCCTGATATTGCTAGAGAAGTTAAATTCTATATATTAAAAATAAAAAAAACCCAAGACCTTACTTCCTAGGAATAAAAGTAGGTATTTTTATATTTCTAGAAACCTGAATTAGTAAAGCAAATATACTGAAAAAGTAACCATTCATGTAAAAATGTTATATATTAAAAAAGTAATAGTAAGCCACTATTAATTTGAGTGGGTATATATTTTAACTAAATAGGAAAAGCAATATGTTGCCCATATTTAATCTAGATAGTTTCCTTGTTGATACATATTATTACTTCTTTTCATATTTTCCATAAAATGAATCAGAGATAAATAGCATTTTTTTTTTTTTTTTTTTTGAGACAGGGTTTCTCTGTGTAGCTTTGCGCCTTTCCTGGAGCTCACTTGGTAGCCCAGGCTGGCCTCGAACTCACAGAGATCCGCCTGGCTCTGCCTCCCGAGTGCTGGGATTAAAGGCGTGCGCCACCAATGCCCAGCTGATAAGTAGTATTTTTAATGTCAGGAATTATTTGCAGCAAATTTCCTAATATTTAGAAGTACTTCATGACAATAAAGTTTACATGTACTCTTAAAGAGCTCTCAGAAGAAAAAGGGTTTAAGATCACTCACGAGGAGAGAAATACCCAAAAGACCACAAAGGGAGTCATACTCGGGCCCTGCAGAACCAACCCCCTTGCTCCTGCTCCTGTTTAAAAGCTTAACAAGGACTAAAAAGGACTAATTGGCATAATTAAATAAACAAGACTATTTTTATTGCAAACCAACCAACCAGAAAGACTATGTGGGGCTGGTTAGGAGATAAATCCTATGTCCCATCAACATATATCTTTACGTATCAGAGCCACGCAATGACGAATGCACAATATACCAAGTCAGAAGAGGTTCCATTTCCAAGTTCTGATTCATATGAGCTTCCAAAGTAGAGCCGGTACATGTTGAATTTTGATTCATCTGGAAGGATCTCAGACATCTCAAGAGAAACAAGGGACTGATCTAAGCCACATTCTCCATCCCCAGCTGAGTCGTCGGAACCACTACTGTGGTTAAGAAAGACCATTGAAGACAGGCTTAGGTCACTGTCAGAGCTGGAGCCTCCATCCTAAATTATACAAAAGGAATGCCAGTTGTAACTAGAAATAACAGCAGACGTCACTCCATGGAGCACCACAGGGAGGTGTACACTTCTCAGCAAACTCTCAATCCTCTATGAATTCGAGGTACACAATAACAATGTTTTATGAGACAAGGTTTCATGGAACCCACGCTGGCCTTATATTTGCTATGTAACTTCGGACGACCTTGATTTTATGATTGTTGGGATTGCAGGTGTGCACCGGCATGCCTGGTTTGCCTGGTGCTGGGGGATGAATCTAGAACTCTGTGCATGCTAGGCACACTACCAACTGAGCTACATGCCCAGCCCTACACAACACAAATGTACTACTACAATAAGGAAAGATTAAGATAAAGTGTGATAAATCTATCAACCTTCCCAATGATAATAAAGCTAGAACTCAGAATCCAGGTTTTATTTCTCCATCTGCCTTTCACTCATTTTCAGTTTTATTATGAAATGATTTATATCAACCATATTATAGAGTGTAGATGTACACATGTATACTTGTAAAGCAGTCATATGAAAAGGAGATTGAAAAAGAAGAAACCTTCAGGCAGGGCTGGGGATGTAGCTTAGTGGTACAGAGTTTGCCTCACATGTGTTGGGTCCTAGTTCAGTCCCTAGTACCACAGAGAAAACAAAAATAACCAAACACTCACTCACCATAATGGCTTCCTAAAATAAATAGCAAAGCCTGACCTGGGGGCTGTGGGGATAATTCAGTAGGTGAAGTGCTGGCAAGCATGAGGTTCTGAGTTTAATCCTCAGAACCTAGATAAATACCTGGGCACAGTGCTGTGGGATTGTCATCACAGTGCTGGGTGGCAGGGACAGTGTGGCCAGCCAGCCTACCCACAGTGACAGACCCTGTCTCAGGAGGGGGAGGATGCTTGAGGCATGCCATCCACGGTGCTCACTGACTTGCATGTGCACGAGTGCACATGTATACACATGTACATGTACACCCCCCCCACACACACACATTTGGCTTGGAACTATTTAAGAAATTTAGGACCTACAGAAATTTCCAACAAAAACTGGTAGACAGAAAAGCTTCCTAGAAAATATAGGCAAAGTCTACAATATAATAAATTATCTTCTGCAATAATTAAAATGCCATCAGAAAAAAACACTGGTTCTAGGACTTGTATATAGAAAATACAAGATAAACAAAGATCATCTTGTATCCGGAAGTAAGGAAGTTGTTGAAGAATGATGAGGACATGAGGTAAGGCCGCATGTTTCATCCCAGAAGACCGCCAGTGGCTGATACAATTTTATCTTCAATAATAGTGACTTCAGTCATAGGCATAAAATAGCTGAACACCTTAGTTATTTTTCTATTTCTATGAATTCATGCTAGCCCACTCTAAATAATATTTTTCTAATACCAAATAGTTTGTTGATATTATGGTAATGTTAGGGAAACAGATACCAAGTCTTCATAATTATAATTCTCTGCAAATCTTACGTCCAATTTCGGAACATTTACAACAGGCAGATTCAAGTTCCTGTAGAGTTTGGCCCCGATCTGCTCTCCCCTCGCTGAAAGCTCTAAGAGCCTTCCAAGGTTAACTCACATGGAGCCCTCCAGGCAGCAGCAGCCGGCCCTGCAAGGCCTCCAGCTGCGCGTTATACAGCAGGGCTTTCAGATCCGCTCCTGTGAAGGACTCGGTTACTGACGCCACGTGCTGAAGGTCCACGTCATCTGCCAGGGGTAGAGAGTCACTGAGGGCGTTTAAAATCTCAAGACGCGACACCTGAAGGAAGAAAAACTCATTGACTAGACACACGAAACAGTGAACTGTGGCTGTAAATTGTGACTCTTAAAACTTCCTTCATAAATTGACTGGACACATCTAACAAGCTTTCCAAGCAGTTTGGAAAATGTACTAGAAGTACATTGTCTGTCCTTCTTAGAACTGTATCCCTAAAAGGAGACACAGGTAGGGAAATGGATGGAAACCAGTATCTGTAACTATTCAGTGTGAACAATTTCACACTCATACTGTGGTTATTTCCTAGATCTGGCCAAGTGTGCCAACGAAGGAGAATATTAAGAAACAAGCACATGGATCATATACTTTGATCTTTCGGCCCCTTTCTTTCTTTCATTCATTTATTTACTACTTTCTACATTTGGGAGCAAGGGTTGGCAGAACATGACAAGAACAGTTGAAACACCTTCCTCCATGTGACCTGGCCACATGCCCACTGTCCCACTTGCTGGGTTCTGAATCAGAGGTTTCTTACAGGATATGAGAGTGGGAGATCTGAAAGCAGAGGATGTGCTGAACAGTCCTTTTTAGGCTTGCTGATTTTCTCCTACTGGCCAGCATAGCCGTTCCAGACACCTGACTCAGGGCCTGTTATGCTTTGAGTAAACAGTAGACAAAGCCTTTGCCTGCAAAGCTGTCTGCAAAGGACAACTGCTACTGCCTGGCCAAAGGAAAGCTCACAAGCAGAGTGTGGCCTCGGTCTGCTGGGTTTGGGACTATGAATGTGACGCTGTCACCTGGTCTGGAGGAGGGCAGTATACACATTTATCCAGTCGGCCAGGCCGCAACAGGGCAGGATCAATCAAGTCAGGGCGACTAGTAGCAGCCAGCACATAGACACCTGGGGGAAAGAACACTTTAGAACGACCGTTTAGTAACCTCTCTTTACAGTGTGTCTTTGTGTTAACAGTGACTTACCCTGCAAGCCTTCCACTCCGTCTAACTGTGTCAGCAGCTGGTTAACCACTCGGTCCGTAACCCCTGTGTTGTCGTGACCTCTTCGAGGAGCAATGGATTCAAACTCGTCAAAGAACAGAATGCAGGGCTTTGCAGCCTGTGCTCTGGGAAAAAAAGAACACAAACATTCTGCATTTTACCAGGGCTCCAGAGTCCACAAACTCTATACACTCACACACACACACACAGACTATAATATATAACACAGCACAGGTATGTGTACATATTGATCCTAATCTTCACAACTAACCCTTAAGAAAGCGCGGGAGATGCAATTATCCTTATTTTCAGGATAATAAAATTTAAACTGAGTTTTTTTGCTCACAGTAGTGTTACTTATTCTTATTATATTATTAATTATCTGTTAATTTCATCTATGCACACAAGGTACTTTGATCATATTTACCTTCCATCTTCTCTCTAAGTTGACTCAAGAGCTTAAAATGTTTGTTTAGAAGTTCATGCCTCTGGATAAGTAAGAACCTAAAACCCAAATCGTAGTCAATAGGTTCTTATCATGGCTAGCCATTAAAAAAAAAAATTATATTTTTTAATTTCTCTCTCTCTCTCTCTCCCTCCCTCCCTCCCTCCCTCCCTCCCTCCCTCTCTCTCTCTCTCTCTGTGTGTGTATGAAATCTGTGTGCATGTGTCCTCAGATACTAGAAGAGGATGTCAGATCCCTTGGAGTTGGAGTTAAAGGCATTTTCAAGTCACCCCGATGTGGGTGCTCAGAACCAAGCCCAGGTTCTCTGGAAGAGCAGCGAGCTCTTGGAACCACTGGGCAATTCTGTAGCCCCACGGTGGCCATTTTTATGTGTGCTCACTTCTGCTTCTGGAAAATGCCGGTTTAATTCTTCAGCCTGTTCCAAGATGGCAAGCTCATTATTTCTGCAGTGTTTTGTAGGAACACTCTAAAAAACCCTTGTATTATTAGATATAAAACATTTAGGGCTATAATATGTCCTTTGCTAATTTAACCTTTTGTCAATAGTCATGGACTTTAATTATGCCCCCTCTTATAAGGTTTTATTTCTTTCTTTCTTTTCTTTTTTTTTTTAAAGATTTATTTATTTATTATGTATACAGAATATGTGACTACAGGCCAGAAGAGGGCACTAGATCTCATTACAGATGTTGTGAGCCACCATGTGGTTGCTGGGAATTGAACTCAGGACCTCTGGAAGAGGAGTCAGTGCTCTTAACCTCTGAGCCATCTCTCTAGCCCAAGGTTTTATTTCTTAAAATGGATAATAAATACATAAACCTTTACCTTTTTTTCTTTTCTTTTCTTTCTTTTTTTTTTTTTTCCATACAGGGTTTCTCTGTGTAGTTTTGGAACCTGTACTGGAACTCACTCTGTAGACCAGGCTGGCCTCGAACTCACAGAGATCTGCCTGGCTCTGTCTCCCAAGTGCTGGGATTAAAGGCGTGTGCCACTGCTGCCCAGCAAACCTTTACTTTATTATTTTTTTTCAAATTATATTCATATATTTACTATGTATAGTCTCTTAGTTGTATACTGTGCAACAATTATAATTTGTTTTTTGGTCTTTCAAGATAGGGTTTCTCTGTGTAACAGCCTTGGCTGTTCTGGAATTCACTCTGTAGACCAGGCTGGCTTCGAACTTACAGAGATCCTCCTGCCTCTGCCTTCCAAGTGCTAGGATTAAAGGCATACACCACCACCGCCCAGCTGCAACAAAATTTTTAGAAGACTACAACAATGTAAAATTTTCTTTAAAAATTTTCCATGATTCTGTTACATTTGAATAATAATTTTCAACTTTAAGTACTATCTTCTGTATTAATATGTGATCTTATGTACATTCAGTAACACGAGCACTAATGAAACTGGATATATGGTGTGTTGTCTTCTAAGAGATATATATGTTAGGAACTGTGAGAAAAAAGAACTTAGAACTTAAAAGAAAAGGAGTATATAAGGAATAATTATGTGCTTCATATAAGAATCTAATCTGAAAGAAAAATGTGGTGATACTTCTAATCCCAGGATTAGGAGGCTGAGGCAGAAGGGCCATGAGTTCAAGGCTAGTCTGTCCTACATAATGAGATCTGGTCTTGAAAGAAAGAAAGGAAGAAAGGAAAGGAAAGGAAAGGAAAGGAAAGGAAAGGAAAGGAAAGGAAAGGAAAGGAAAGGAAAGGAAAGGAAAGGAAAGGAAAGGAAAGGAAAGGAAAGGAAAGGAAAGGAAAGGAAAGGAAAGGAAAGGAAAGGAAAGGAAAGGAAAGAAAGAAAGAAAGAAAGAAAGGAAGGATGGACGGATGGACTAGTCTGATCTTTCTTTGAACAAGTACTTATTATTCTATTTTTAGGAATATTACTATTGTAAATAAAAATAATCTCCAAAATTTAATGTTGGAAATATGTATTTTAGGTAGATTTACTGAAATAACACCCTTGTCATTTGCTTTGTTAGTAATTCACATAAACCATAGGTTTGAAATAGTTCTTCAAAAAATAAGGCCCAAACCAAGATTAATAAATGATAAGTCAGTTACTTCAAACATTCATACAAACCACCTCATGAAAACATCTCGAACAGCTTGTTCACTTGCTCCAATATATTTGCTGAGTAACTCTGGTCCCTAGAAGGTAAAAGACAATCAATCAGGTTGAGATGAAATTAATTAAAAACAAACACAGCTTTGGGTTTGGATTAAGCATAATGAGTTGCAGAACGTTTAAGGTTGAATGTGTCTCACAGTGAACTGTGCTGGGGTAAGAGTCACAACGGCTCCCTGCCCTCGGCTTCCTCGGCCTAGAACATTGTCCTCGGTGTTCTTGTGGCCTGTGGCATTTTTTCCTTTAGGTCTTTGTCAACATGTCTCTCTTCTTGAGCTTCACCTGACAACACTGTGTGTGACCAGCTACTCCATGTCCTTACTGCCCAGCAGTGGCTTTTATGCGGGCTGTCCAGTTAGCGTCTCTTTCCACAGTAGAAAGTAAAGGTCAAACACAAAGTCTGACCCCTGCTGAGTCCCTACTGCCCAAACAGTGCAGTGAGCTAAGCACTGGATGTGTTTAGTGAAGTACTGCATGGCTAAAAGGGACAGACTCCATCGAGCAAATCCGTGGGATCCTCCTAAACTATACAGAGATATAATCCACTCTACTTAGCATCTTCAGTTACTGAAGTCAATTTGTCTATATAGGAGGTGAAAAATAAAATTTCTTTCCTGAAAGTTAGCTGCAAAAAACTTTCAAAACAATGTTATTACATACAGCAAATCTGATAGCGAGTCATCTTTCCTTAAATTAGCGTCACCTTTAAAACTGAGTAGGTTTAAAAAACAAAAACAAAACAGTACCTGCCAAAGATCTTCCTAATGGAACAATATGTACGGACAAGCATTAATCTAAAAAACATTCAGGAGGGCAGTAGGGGCCAGAAGAAATCCAGAAGAGCGGAAGACAGATGGCTAAAGTTTCCACCTTCTCCTTCCTTACCACTGTTACCACCACCACTGCCCGTCTGCCCGGTTCAAACAGGAGCATGACTCAGCGGGGCGGCAAACCAATTCCAAATTACCAACCTGGATTCCAGCTTCTGAGTCAGTTTTGAGAATGACTACAATAGAACTGTTTTGCTTCAGAATCAATCAGTCTTTAGTAAACTGCTAACGGTGAGGTCTTGACACTAAGTCTAAGGACATGATGGTAGGCTAGAGGCAGACTGTGAGCATCACCCCAGCTGACCCGTTGATAGTGAGCTTGCTGTGTATTTTAAAAACTCTGTAGACTTTGTGTGCACTAGCGAGGGTAAAAGGCAGTCAGCTGCCCTCTACTCTCACAGGTCTCGTCTCCCTTAAGTACAATTTGCTTTTCCTTTTAATATTTACATAAATTCTATTCACAGATGGTGATTTGCCCTAAGCGAGAACATAAAAGCCACTCAGAAAGAGAGGTGGATCAGCACTCAAGTCCTTACAGCTATAAACCAATAAATGCATCGTCTTCTCTCCCAGCTTTCAAACAGGAGACTAATCCACAGTCATGAAACATAATTGGAATTGGCAAGGTCGGCTGTGGTGGGAGAAAAAAATATGGTGGCTGCTGAGTAAGTTAAGCAGGAATCACCCTGAGACTGATTACATACCAAAAGGAATGAGAACATGTGTCTATAGAAAACTTGCCATGGATGTTTAGAACAACATCATCCATAAAAGCCTGGTAAGTAGAATACTCCAGAGGTAGCTCAAAGGGTACAAGCCACCAAGCCTGGCAACTTGAGTTTGTCCGTGGACCACATGGTGCAAGGAGAGAACCAGTTCCTTCCTACAGGCTGTCCCTGACATGCTCACCTGGCACAAGTGAGCCCACATAGACACAAGATAAACAATTTGATGTTAAACTATGTACATTAGAGCCTGATGGCAGAAACAACCCAAAGTTTCCCAGTGATAACCAACGTGTAAGCAAAATGTGGTGCAGGTAAGCAATGGGACACAAGCAAGCCACAGAAAGGGTTGAGGCATCAATGCACGCCACAACTTGAAGCATACTAAGTGAAAGGAGCTGGACACAAAAAGTCACTATTACCTGATTTTTACATACAAAATATTAAGAACAGGCAAATACATAGACACAGAAATAAGATTAATGGCTGCTAAGGAATGAGAGGTCTTGGGAACAGAATAAAATAGCTTTGAAAATAGGAGGCTGTAGGCTCCCAGTTCTGTGAGTACAAAACAATGCCAACGAATTTTGCACTTTCAAAGGGCTAACTGAATGTGGTGTTTGCCTCAATTAAAAAGACAAACAGGGTCAGGCAGTGTGGCACATGCCTTTAATCCCAGCACTCAGGAGGCAGAGGCAGGAGGATCTCTGTGAGTTCAAGTCCAGTCTGGTCTACAGATCAAGCCCCAGGATAGCCAGGGCTGCACAGAGAAAGTCTGGAAAACCAGCAGCAAGACAGGGCAGGCAGGTGCACACATACCTTGACACTGATGAAATTCATTCCGCTCTCTCTTGCAACCACCCCAGCAAGTAACGTTTTTCCTGTCCCCGGGGGACCATAGAGCAATATTCCAGTCCTCTGTCGTATGGGCAAGTTCGCAAATAATTCCGGGTACTGAAAAATATTAAAATATGACAAAGAGCAGAAATCTAAACAAAGACTGAAGAGCAGTATACAGAAAGTGTTTGGATGGTAGTAACTGCTACCTCCTTTATTAATAATAACACAAGAGCAGGGAAGGAAATTCCGAGTGCATCTATATAAAGAATCTGTCAGGGCGTTACACCTCCTTCCACTTTGCTGAAGACTGTAACCAGGGCCGTGACTGAGCCAGGCAAGGCACAACCACTGAGCTACTGGACTAAACCACTCTTTCTTCTTAAAGGATAAGGAAAGTACTGTGTTAGGAAAACAAAGGCCAAAGGCACAGTCTTCCAACCAGCATAGAGCACTTGCGTGGTTAAATTGTGATAGCTGTGTGCATTCAGGTCCTGAGTCAAAGAGATAACAGAGAAGCATAAGTCATGATTATAGATGGCAACGTCTCTCAAGAGTTCCCTTCTAAACAAGTGATTAGCTACAATAAGCAAGCCTATGTGAGTTCATCTGCTGACAAAATTCCAACCTGACCTCCACTTCTTTACTAAACATAGAAACCTCAGAGTCAGCAAACACATGGTCTCCATATACTTGGATATTAATGCCTGGGGCCCAAACTCAGCATTTGAGGTCATGATATTGCTGGTTAGTAAGTCCGTGCCCATTTCTTCTCCCGTAGGCTTAAATCTATGGTCCTGTGCTGTCCTCAACACATCCCAGGCCCTGACAACAACCCTTCCCAAGAGTTGCCATCCAGCTACATGCAGTCCCAAATCTCTACTTAATTCTTTACTTTGCATGAATCCTCTGTCTCACAAGCATGCCCATTTCTCAGGCCTCTGATTTAACACACTACACCCTTCTCTATTCCTCCTTTATCTTTCTCTCTACCTAGTTTATGCTGCCAGTCAGCTCTGCCTTTCTAGGACTAATACCCAGGGTCCAAAGTCTGCCTAATGCACCTGGTGTCTTGTGGAGCAGAGGCCTCTGCCTCCTGCACCATGCCTGTCTGCTTCTGTTGAAATCCCAGCAGGTGGTTCACCATGCTTTAGCAAGTCTGAGTGACTTACGCAAAACAGAATTAAGATACTCACAACAAAATGGATTTGTATTACAGGCAGAGAAAATATCAAATAGTTAGAAAATCCCATTTCGCTGGGAGTCTAATTAGTGAGAAAGAGGAGGGTTTATATGAGCGAGAATTGTTGAAACCAAGGTTGGATAAAGCACAGGGACAAATAACCAAATGAATGGAAACACATGAACTATGAACCAAAGGCTGAGGGGCCCCCAACTGGATCAGGCCCTCTGAATAGGTGAGACAGTTGATTGGCTTGATCTGTTTGGGAGGCATCTAGGCAGTGGTACTAGGTCCTGAGCTCGTTGCATGAGTTAGCTGTTTGAAACCTGGGACTTATGCAGGGACGCTTGGCTCAATCTGGGAGGAGGGGACGGGACCTGCCTGGACTGAGTCTATCAGGTGGATCCCAGTCCTCGGGGGAGACCTTGATCTGGAGGAGGTGGGAATAGGGGGTGTGCTGGGGGGAAGGGGAGGGGGGCAGCAAGGGAATCTGTGGCTATTATGTAGAACTGAATAGTATTGTAAAATAAAATAAAAAATAGTGTAAAAAAAAAAAAGAAAATCCCATTTCTTTGGTAACTCAGTAAATCCTTGTCAATCAAAGGGAAAGTGTATAAGCTAACAAATAAAGCCATGGCCAGTGGGTCAGATTTCTTCTGGCCATTAGGACTTGGTGTGTGTGTGTGTGTGTGTGTGTGTGTGTGTGTGTGTGTGTGTGTGTGTGTGTGTATGTATTTGACCTTACCTTGGCTGGTAACTGGATAGTATCCATGAGTATCTGCCGAACGTCATGTAATCCACCAATCTTGTCCCAGCCCAGGTCTCTAGGTTTATGCAGGTTGACATTTCTCAGAGAAGCAGGAAGAAACCCATGGAGAGCCTTTTGGAAGTCTGATGTTGTTAAAGTCAATTCTGTTCAAAATAAGAAAAAAATTTTTTTTTTTAATTTTTAGATAAGCTCTCACTAGGTAGCTCTGGCTAGCCTCAAACTCACAAGAGATCAGTTTGCCTCTGCCTCCTACGTGATGGGATTAAAGACATGCATCTCCAACCCAATTCATTTTTAAAATATGTTGGAATACTAGCTGGAAATGCCAGATTTCTACTCAAATACTTTATGAAGCAGAAGCATGTAATCCTTGCTCTGCTATGACCACATTCCCACAACAGGAAGGAGTTTGGGGTTTGGGGTACAGATACCTTCCCTGGTGGAGACGTGCTGATGAGAGAGGTGAGAGTGTATGGCTCTGTCCACGAGGACAGTCAAGTCTCTAGCCGCAAACCCTTGGGTTTCCTTAGCTATGCACTGCAGGTCAAAGTCAGGGCACTTGTTTATACCGCAGCCCAGTTTATTTTTCACGACGTTATGCAGAATCTCAAATCTTTGTTCCTTGGGGGGAAAAACACAAAATTCAGATTATTAATTTTCCAATGGTACATTTCACTAGTTATATATCACCCAGCAATGAGAATATGACCTGAGAAACGCCTCGCCAGGCAAGTTCATTGTTATGTAAACATCACAGAGTGCACTTACAGAAACTGAGATGTACAGACCCCCCACACACACTACATGGTAGAGCCTGCTGTTGTGCCCCAAGCGCTCGGCAGGTAATTCTGCCACTCTGAGCATGTGCAGCTCCTGGCTGCCTGGCATGTACTCCCATACCCACCGGGTGTGATCAAGATCCCTCTAATTGTTAAGCCGAAGCTAACAGTAATTAGATACCAGGGTTGGCTCCAGCCTTTTCCTTCAAAATCATAAGTAACTCTTTGCTCTGCCATGATCCTACCAGAGGTTGCATTTCTGCGTATGGTCTAAAATTAGACTTCAAGCAGAAATTCCTCAGTAAGTTGTCTAAAAAAACACACTGATCCAAGATTGCCACTTCTTTCTCCAATAAGGAGCATTTTAGGTAACAGCTGGCTCTTAAGAGGTTTTTTTGTTTGTTTGGCTTTTGTTATAACATTTTAGAAATGTAGATAAGTCTGTTGTGCATTTTCTTTATTAGTGATTGATAGGGGAGGCCCCAGCCCTTGGTGGGTGGTGCCATCCCTTGGCTCGTAGTCCTAGGTTCTGTTTGAGCAAACCACAGAAGCAAGCCAGCAAGCAGCACCCTCCACGGCCTCTGCATCAGCTCCTGCCTGCAGGTTCCTGCCCTGTTTGAATTCCTGCCCTCACTACTTTTGACAATGAACTGTCACATGGAACTATGAGTGAAATAAACCTTTTCCTCTTCAAGCTGCTTTTGGTCATGGTGTTTCATCACAGCAATGGTTACCCTAACTCAGACAACCAATATCACTATTCTTTAGTTTCTTTTTTGGTGCTGAGTACTGAACCCAGGGTCCTTGCACATGCTAGGCAAGCTCTTCACCACTGTGAGCTCTTTACTACAGAGCTCAGCCCTCTGTGACACAGAATAACGGGTAAATACTTCTGCTTTTCATAACAGTTAAATGCAAAGAGTCTGAACATTTAGAGTAGACACTGGGTGAGAATCTTAAGATTCTTTAGTGTCTCCAAGTGTCTACTAGCCTGAGCACATGTCCTCTGCTCATGGTCACTACATGCTCGGTGAGCATAAGGTCCCAAAGGGGGCAGGGATGGTTCATCAAATGAAAAGATGTCTACATTCCATTTCGTCCTCATTCAAAAGAGACACTGACTTCAAGAAAGCCATTTCCTTAGCAAGAACGAAACATTTCAGATGAGTATAATCTGTGCTCACAAACTGCACATGTTGCTCTTAAATATATGCACAGTTTCCTAGAAGCAGTAACTTTGAAAACAAAAGCAATTTCTAAGAAAAGAACACAGCTCAATAACCTTTGTAAGTCTCAGATTACCTGATTAGGAGGTTGAATGTTCTGGACACACTGAAATGTGTGAATTCCTTGAGCAGAAACAAGTGAGGGATGGAGGGAATGTTGGAATTGGCTCGTGGCGATGAGCGCGATCAAACTTCCCATAGAAACGAACTCTTTGATTATATCGTTCAAAGCTAGAATGAAGCAATACAACATAAAGCTCAGGGAAAAACCATGAACATTTAAAGCTGTATTTCACTAATAACCTAATGTTAAGATGAAACAGCTCCTTCCCGTTTTTAAAAGCATTAATTCTACCCCTTCACTGATCTATCTGTTGAATCAAAGGAAGTGTAGGAGGTTCTGTAAACTCAGGACGTGTCTTTTGAGGTTCTGTACTCTCCGATCTTATAAAGTAAATGAATCCGAAATACAAAGGCATCTCAGCAACGAATATTCTAGAAGGACAATTAGTGTCCATACTATATCACAGTTATTTAGCAGAACAGGCATGGTGTTTCTAACACTTCCTGGATAATTTCTTTCTATTCAAGGCTTGGCGAAGTTTGTCTGAGTAGATGAGAACTGAAATAAGCATTAGTAGCATATCTCTGAGTCCCGATCCAGAGATCTGCAGCCTTCCTGCATGGAGACTAACAGAGGGCAGTTGGAGCTTGTATACAGCACTTCCTTACACACGAGACCAACAGAGCGGTGTCTAGGAGCTTGTGTACAGCACTTCCTTACACACGAGACCAACAGAGCGGTGTCTGGGTGTCAACAGGTGTCTACAGGAGACACAGAACTCACACTTTGAGCAACCCTCGTTAATCCACTGCCAGCCACTCCTGTCTGTGTTTTGTGCTGGCTTCAGCTCTGCCATGAGTGGCAGGGTTTTCACTGCCCTGGCTCTGCCATTTCCTGACAGACATGAAGAATGCTACCAGGACCTGAAGAACACACAGCGAGCATACACCTTATTTCCTCAAGATGGCAGCTTTGGGGCAGCGAGATGGCGCCGCAGCTAGTCATGTGCCACCGAGCCAGACAACCTCACTTCACTCTCCAAGGCCCACATGGAGGAAGGAGAGACGAGACTCCTAAAAACTGTCCTCTGACTTCCACATGGACACTTGGCACATGGGTGCTACCCTAACAAATGCACAAGTGAACTAATAAAAATGTAAAAAAAAAAAAAAAAGATTTACCATTGAAATGAAAACTGTTGACTGACAAGTGAAAAACTCCTAACCAGGAGGGGGCTCCTAACCAGGAGGGGATGCTCCTAACCAGGAGGGGATGCTCCTAACCAGGAGGGGGGCTCCTAACCAGGAGGGGATGCTCCTAACCAGGAGGGGGCTCCTAACCAGGAGGGGGCTCCTAACCAGGAGGGGGGATCCTAACCAGGAGGGGATGCTCCTAACCAGGAGGGGACGCATTACCGTGTGCGAGGCGCTGGCTCTGTACAGCTTCAGGGCTGTGCTCCTGTCCTGGGGCAGTGGGCGGGCCGGCAAGGAGGTCCAGGTCGTCCAGCAGGATGACAGATGGCTGCCTCCAGGCTGCCTCTGAGAAAGCCAGCTCCAGGGCTTTCTGTATGCTTTCAAGCCTTTTTCCTACACACAGAAGATATGATGTCAGTGTTATTCCACGGACCGGAAGTTCAGGTTCCTCTTGAAAGGAACAGAAGAACTCAGTATCAGTTTATCTAAAAAATTAAACCCATGTTTTACTACCGTACCAATCAAAAACTTGATAAACATCGACACATTCAACTCATAAGTCTCCAAAGACTCAAAGTGCCAACGTGTATCACAAGGAAGGGATGCGCTGTCCCGACCTTTATCTGCTGCACTCAGTCTCAGTCCAGAGTCCAGGTGGCTGACAGTTGTGAGACACGCAGGATACAGAAAAACACAACCCAGAGTAAGGGCTCAGGATCTGAGTCACACCCTAGCAGTTGCTGGAGACCCTGGAGTTCCCAGATGTGAAGGACACACTTGGTTTCAGGTTTGTTCCAGGTATGGGACAAAGTTAATTTCCAGAAGACAGAAAGTTTACAGGTCTGCAAGCTAATGCAGAGGGCCGCTGATACTTAGTTCTAAGTTGGTTTTTTCACGGGGCTTCAAGCAGGATTAAAACCTCCTTTATAGCAAAGGAAGTATTGAGTTTTCAAAGCTATCTTTATCTTGCATTAAAATGCATATTTTTATTTATCTTTTGAGAATTTCATACATCCATCCAATGTGATTTTTTATTTTCTTATTATGCACTAGGTAAAAAACATGAGCAATAAAGACAAGCCAGGAGCCAGGTGTTAGTAGAAACCCAGAAAGAAGCTAATTGTCCAAAGAGAAACTGTTCCAACCTCTTGTTTTAATGGAATAGATAATAATGTAAATGTTAGAAATGTTTAAAAAACACGCAAGTGATACAAGGTCAATTGTAATTCTGCTCATTGTCACCCAAAGCCACCCACTTACCCTCCCAGCCTTGAAATGCACCGGTTTCCCATAGCAATTCAAGGGTCATTACAGATTAAACAGAGTACTCTAAACACTTGGAGTGGCATTTGTTGGTATTTCCAGGAACACAGGCTGTAGAGCTTTCACTTTAAAAAATGGCTTCCATCAAATTGTCAAATAGAGTCTTAAGGATTTTATCACAAACATCAGAAGGCCAAAAGCCTCCAAGTTTCTAAGGATTTTTTTGTTTTTCAAAACAGGGTTTCTCTGTGTAGACCTGGCTGTCTTGGAACTGGCTCTGTAGACCAGGCTGGCCTTGAACTCACAGAGATCTCCTGTCTCTGCCTCCTGAGTGCTGGGGTTAAAGGTGTGAGCCACTATGCCCAGCTTCCAAATTTCTAAGGATTTTCAATAACTAAATGACACAAGTAAAAGTTTAAAAGTACTGTATCTATTACTAGCACTAATAATGCATTCCTGTCTACGATAGGGGGATTTATGCTGAAGCTCATTCCTACCTCGTAAAGCTTTACAGTCGACTATCTCCACATGGGCATCCAGTACGTCACAGGCTTCCTTACAGATGGCTTTGGCTAAGGTTGACTTCCCACTCCCCTGGAAGACAATGGTTGCGTCAGAACTCTGAATAGATTTAATTACCGAAGGAAGAAGCTCTTGTCAGTGCCGCGGCTGCCGAGATGCAGCCTCATCAACTGATGCGCAGATACTGATCCAGTTGCCGTGTGGGGTTCTGTGCCACTAACTATGGCTCTCCTTTCACTCTGCTAATGAGTTAGGTACCCTATGTTCATCACAGTGCGTGGACAGAAATACACCCATTTCTACACTTGCTGGTTAATACAACTTCTAACATTTAATTAAAACCAATTAAAAATAATACTTTATTGTTACAAGACATGGCTAATATATAAATATATATTTGAAATATATAATATAGGCTGGGCGGTGGTGGCAAACACCTTTAATCCCAGCACTCAGGAGGCAGAGGCAGGCAGGTCTCTGTGAGTTTGAGGCCAGCCTGGTCTACAGAGCGAGACCCAGTAAAGGCACAAAGCTACACAGAAAAACCCTGTCTTGAAACCCCCCCCCCAAAAAAAAATATATATATATATATTAAATATAAATATATAATAATTTTGAAATAACTATGGCATATTTTTATTTAATGTCAATGATTTAATGAGAAAAGTAGATTATTAATATATCTTGTACTAAGTAATTTTAATTGATACTTTCTTAATGATTTATAGCCATTACTGTGACTACCAATTAATGTGGAGTACAACCTTCAGACCCTTTTTTCCTGTGATGGACATGATTATATGGCATGTTTTATGAGATTAGGTCTTATCATGTTGGCCAATCTAGCCTTGAATTTAAGATCCCCCTGCCTCAGCCTTTGGAGTGGCTGGGATTACAGGCCTTGAGCACAGCCCTTGAGAGACAATTCAGTCGCCAGGATTGTCTACTTTGATATAAGAACAAAGAACACGTCACTGGCTTACAATCCATGAGCATTCAAATGCAAGCTTTAGTTCTCTCTCATTGTAAAATAGTATGCAAAGATTAAAAACAATTATACTTAGTAAAGAAAGAAAAGAATGTATGTAGTCAGTCATTCCACCATAGAGCAGCTGTTTCAATGCTTTTCATTTTTCTAAGCATTCTGTATTTCTACAAATTTATAAAAACAGAACTAAATCATTAATGAAGTTTTATAATTTCATGTTTTTACTTAAGCTGTTTCACAAGTTACTTCTTGCCCAGCAGTGGTGGTGCACGTCTTTAATCCCAGCACTCGGGAGGCAGAGGCAGGTGGATCTCTGTGAGTTCCAGGCCAGTCTGGTCTACAGAATGAGTTCCAGGATAGCCAGGGCTACACAGAGAAACCCTGTCTTGAAATAACAAAAAACAAAAAAACAAACAAACAAAAAACTAAAACTAACCAAAGAAACCAAAGTCACTTCTCTATGCTTTATATTTACACTCCTCCCACTTGTAGCCATCATCAAGTCAGAACAGACATCCAAACAAAGACATGTTCGGTGATCTGTTAGTATGCCTTAGAAAGAAGCAGAATTATGACATCAGAAGTGTCTACTAGGCATGTCCAAATCCTCTGGGTCTTTATAGTTCTGTTATCAGTTTCTTCTTTCAATCTATTATCACTTCTTCTTGCTGTCATTTCTCTGAAGTCCAACAATGTTGTATCAGTTCAACTATTTTGTTTTGATTACTAGCAAAATGTGACATAAGAAACCTAAAATTTGGAGTTTCTCAGCAAATAAGTACTATCATCATTATCTTTTATAGAATTAATACCACACTTAAGTTTTTTGTTTGTTTGGTTTTGGTTTTTTTAAGATAGGGTTTCTCTGTGTAGTCCTGGCTATCCTGGATCTTGCTCTATAGACCAGGCTGAACTTGAACTCACAGAGATCCGCCTGCCTCTGCCTCCCTTAAAGTCGTGTGCCACCACTGCCCAGCCCACATTTAAATGTAATGGATTTCAAAGACTAAAACAATTAGGGGTGCTGGACTGTAGACCAGACATATCATCATCACCTGCCCAGAGGGCCTTTTCTTCCAGCTCGGAGTACTTCACATTTGTAAGGAACTTCTCCTGTATGTTTCCTCTCCCTTAGGTGAGGATAACCCAAAGAACACAGATGAGAAACAAAACTTCGAACTCAACACTAACAAGCTCATTATAGAGATGACATGTAAACCCAGGACCTCCGTTCTCCCACTGACTGTCCTACTCTAGGAAGGACTTCAAAGACTGCTTCTGGAGACAGTGGGCTAAGACATTTTAAAAATAAATATTCTGCCATGATGATGCGGTCATTTAAAAAATGCCAAAGAGGGGCTGGAGAGATGGCTCAGTGGGTTCAATGGTTAAGAGCTGCTCTTCCAGAGGTCCTGAGTTCAAGTCCCAGCGTCCACACGGTGGCTCACAGCCATCTATAATGGGATCTGATGCCCTCTTCTGGCATACAGGTATACATGCAGATAGAGCACTTATATACATAAAATAAATACATCTTTTTAAAAAATGACAAAGAATGGTTTCTTTGTTTAAGTAAGATAGGAGAAAGAAACTGGACTAGCAATAGGAAACAGTTATTAAATGACATGAGGAGAAATGAAGAAACTTTAAATTTCTATAATTATAAAAGCAATATGACTAATCAAGACCACACTGTGTTTTTGTTTGTTTTTAAAGATTGAGTGTATTTTTTTTTTTTTGTTTTTTTTTTTTGTTTTTCGAGACAGGGTTTCTCTGTGTAGCTTTGCGCCTTTCCTGGAACTCACTTGGTAGCCCAGGCTGGCCTCGAACTCACAGAGATCCGCCTGGCTCTGCCTCCCGAGTGCTGGGATTAAAGGCGTGCGCCACCACCGCCCGGTGAGTGTATTTTTTAAGATTATGTGAAAGACTGATTTTTAAGTGTGTGTGTGTGTGAGTGAGTGTGTGTGTAATGTACATATGAGTGCAGGTGCCTGAGGAGACTGGAAGAGAGTACTGCATCATCTGGAGCTGGAGTCACAGGTGATTGTGAGCCATCCAATGTGGGTGCTGGGTGATTGTGAGCCACCCAGCGTGGGTGCTGGAACCCAACTCCAGCCCTCTGCAAAAGCAGTAAGCACTTTGAAGCAATGAAACATTTCTCCAATGCCCAACACACCAGTCTTTGGGCACAGGAAGTAACACAGCATTGGTAGAGAATAAGACAGCAAGCCTCTGTAAGAGGTCAGGGATCTCAACCAGGACAGTAAAAAGTTAAAAAGAGAAGACACATGCCCCGTGTCAGGAAACAGGGTAGTACACAGAACCTGCAGGAACCTGGAACCAAAGGGTAATAAGCAAACAACTTTACGCTCATGAATTTGACATTGTAGAAGAACTGGACCAAACCTCTAAAACCTTCAAGTGCTTGTCAATGAAGATGAAGCAGACTGCCTAAGCAGTCCTGTAACCACAAGAATATGTCATTTAACAGCTTTGCACTAAGGACTCCCCAGGTGGGGATGGGTTTGATGCAGATTTTACCAAGCATTTAAAGAATGACTGAAAGTCAACTTATAGTTCCCACAACACTTGACAGATCATCATGAGCCCATAATACACTGAGAGTCAAATCAGACAAAGTCAGGACAGTGGCAGGCACTGTAGACGAGTGTCTCCCATAAATGCAGATTAAAAAATTAAACAGAATGAGAGCAAGCACAAATCACCACAGCCAAGTGGGATTTTTTCAGAAAATATCAATACTATCCACAGCCTCATCAATATCCTAGACACCAAAAATCATTTAACCTTATCAATTGATATAGAAAAGGGTAGAGAGGGTATAAGAATTCATGATGACTTCCCTCATACCTAACAGGCATACAAAAATATTAATGAATGTGTGATTGCTTTCCCTATAATGTGTTAGGAGTTCTTCAAAATACATAAGCCAAACCAAAGAGATAAACGCTACTAGCTCGTGAAAAGGAGCACATTTAAACTGAGTACCTTTCCTCCGGTGATCAAAAGAGCGCCGTTCCTAAGTCCTGCCAGGAGGGACGTCAGCTGCCGAGACAAAGGGCGTCCCAGCAGGCTGTGAGTGATGTGCTCCATGGCGGATGTACCTAAGGAATTCACTCCGCTGCAAAACACAAAAATTCTTATGTAACAAAGCCCAAAGCAGCTATAAAGTCCTACAGTAAGACCTAGCTATAGAAGGCTGATGCTCTCCTTCCTGAGCAAGCTAGCGATGTTTACGGGGTAAAGTCTCAGAAGTTCTCCTGCACTTACAAGAACATACTGTAGCTTATGTGCGGCTCTAAAACATTAGTCTAACATCTAAAGCACGGTCGGTAACCAGCTTTGTTCTAAAGGTCACTTGTTGGATCTGCTAACACACCTAGACACTCCCACCCCCCAATTTTCGTTTGGTCATCAATATTATCATAAACAGGTGCTTCAGCAGGGCTTATTGGGATAGTCAAAGCCTTGGCTCCTCTTAAATTTCCCTTTGAAATCTGGTTTCTACCTGTCATACAAACACTGAACCTAACACTATTTCTTGATATCTACCATGATTTTATTCATGAAAACAGAAATGGAACAAAAACTTCTGAGAGTGGAATCCAAAGGGATTTTACTTCATAGTAATGTACACTGTTGCACCTAATCTTCTTTAAGGTTTCATTTTTTCTCACTAAATGGTAGGAAATTAAATCGCTCTCGCACCTAGTGTAAGCCCATGAATTTCATGCTAACATTTCTATGGCTGCCACTCTTAGTACATAAAGAAAGAAACGCAGACAGCTTCTTTTTCAGATTTTTTTTTCTAAAAAGAAGAGAAAATATTTAAAAATCCTAATTATTACAATAAAACAGTGAAGGAATAACTTAATTTGAAATATTTTTCACCAGTCAACCAATGTTTTAGATTTAGTTATTAAAAGGCTTTTATTTGTTTTGATAACTACTGTTTTGGTCAAGTACAATGATCAGGTAGGTGGTATTTGGTTAACTTTTTTTCTCACAAGTCAATTCTTGAAACAGGATCTCTAATAAAACTAGCTACCTAAAGAGACAAGGCACATTTCTAACCTATGTGAAAACTATCTCCCAATGCATTACAGAGACTTTCCATTGGAATCCCTGGTCACTGTCCCACGCGCACATAGAAGCCTGCCAGAGAGAATCCACAGCAGTCTGTAAACATACTAATTCGGCCGTAACCTCTTACCCCAGAGAGTTCAGCTTTAAAAAGGGAAGAAGAAAGTCAATTTCCTCACTGTTTTCTTCTCTTATCATAGGCTCTAGAAGGACCTACAGCAGCAAGGAGAAGCCAGTTTTACATTTCAAAGTTAGGTCTTTTGCTTGTTTCCTGAGTCCCAGAAAAAAGAATCACCAACTGTTACAAAGTGCATGCTGTCCCCAAGACTGTGGCCTGAAAACCCCAACACAGTGCTCACGCGTGGACACAGGTAGTTATGGACAGCAGCAGGCAGACTGGAGCCGTCTGACGACACAGTTCTGTCCCCTGTGTCATAATTAAATCGCCACAGTTTTGACATTGCACCTTTCTGAAGGGTTTTCCCTCAATCACATTGCAAAGATAATTTAGAAACCGTGGCTAATTCCAAACCACTGAAATTCTCAACGACTGGCCCAGCTTCAGTTCCACAGCAGCAAATAGAACTAGACACAATATCCTAAAACCTTGAGTACTTAGGAAGAAAAGTAAGGTGCTATTTGTGAAGTGGAGAGCTTTAACAATTGTCAAAATATAACAAAATGGCAGGTGAAAACGTGAATTTTAAAAAAGTTAAATTATTTGTGTGCATGTGGGTGTGCACACCTCAACAAGGAGGTAGCTTATGTACCACAGTGCACATGTGGCACTCAGAGATAACTCTGGGGTGCGTACGTGCATACGTGTGTGTGTGTGTGTGTGTGTGTGTGTGTGTGTGTGTGTGTGTGTGTGTGTCTGTCTGTCTGTCTGTCTGTATACAGGCAGCTCATGTGCACATGTGGAGGTCAGAGGACAACTTTGGTGTATGATGTGTGTGTGTGTGTGTGTGTGTGTGTGTCTGTCTGTCTGTCTGTCTGTATACAGGCAGCTCGTGCACATGTGGAGGTCAGAGGACTTCAGTGGATGATATGTGTGTGTGTGTGTCTGTCTGTCTGTATACAGGCAGCTCGTGCACATGTGGAGGTCAGAGGACTTCAGTGGATGATATGTGTGTGTGTGTGTGCGTGCACTGTGTGTGTGTGTGTGTGTGTGTATGTGTGTGTGTCTGTCTGTCTGTCTGTATACAGGCAGCTCATGTGCACATGTGGAGGTCAGAGGACAACTTTGGTGTATGATGTGCGTGTGTGTGTGTGTGTGTGTGTGTGTGTGTGTGTGTGTGCACTACAATGAGGAGGCGGCTCACGTGCACACGAGGAGGTCAGAGGACAACGTCGGTGGCACTGGCTCTCTCTTCCACCGTTTACATGGCTCCCTGGGACTGAACTCAGGTCACCAGGCTTGTATGCAAACACCTTAACCCACTGAGCCTTCTCACTGGCCCCAAAATATGAACTTTTAAAATCAATCCTCTAAAACTAAATCTTCATCTGTTTAATACATAGAACTTTAAGTCATGACCCATTTACCAGTTTACACAATCAACAGTAATTCTGAAACTTAATTGTGCTTAACCAATGTTTACATTTAGGAGAAATCAATATTTTATTTAGATAAAATATTTAAAATCAAGTTATTCCTTACTCTTCTCATGTGGTTTCTAATGCAGTTCTGGATATACGCTTCCAGACAGAAACCCCTACTTGACTAGTCACAGATGACAGACAGTGCTTTATTACATGTCAATAGGGTGTAATTACTTGTACTGCGATCTTCTGCAGCAGAATGGCGCTCAACACAAAGACAGCCTTGCCTTTTTCCTTTCCTTTTTCCTGAGAATGAACTATACTCAGAGAGAACTCTTTCAACCCTATTAAGAAGAAAGTGATAAATGGAGAGTTAGAACTGAAACCAAGAGGGAATAATTTTACTTTAAATATCAAATGTATTTAAATTAAAGACATTCTTTAACACTGTTATGTTTCACTGTTCAAATGAGACGTAAGTTGGAAAAACAATTAAAATTCTTTTTCAAGCTAGCCAGGCGGTGGTGGCACACGCCTTTAATCCCAGCACTCGGGAGGCAGAGGCAGGCAGATCTCTGTGAGTTCGAGGCCAGCCTGGGCTACAGAGTGAGTTCCAGGACAGCCAGAGCTACACAGAGAAACCCTGTCTTGAAAAACCAAATCAAAACAAAACAAAAAATTTAGATGTTATAATTATTTCAACAGGAAAAACAAAATAACGCTTTTACCCACCATCTTTAATTCCCAGCTTAATCCATTCTTCCTCTGAGACTACCAAAGGAAGCATAGTGGTAGCACACTGCTGTAGCCATGACGAGAACACGGTTTTTACATCTTCTTCCCTCACATCTGTAGGCTGCCAGAGAAAAGACAGAAGAGTAAGCAAGTACCACAGTCTAGGCTTACTAAATGAGTACAGTCTTAATTGTTCAAAGGTTAATACAAATTATAAGAAAACCACTGCCTATTTTTAAAGTTTTTAAATTAAAATTCAGTTAATTTAAAAATTAAAAACTCATCTGGCAATAACTGACATTCAATAATATTACTAGAAAAATAAAAATTCATATGGGACTGGGATGATAGTTTTCAAGCATGAGTACCTGAGGGTGGTGGCGCATGCCTTTAATCCCAGCTCTTGAGAGGCTCAGAGGCAGGTGGATCGCTGTGAGTTTGAGGCCAGCCTATGAACAGAGCAAGTTCCAGGACAGCCAGGGCTAAACAGAGAAACCCTGTCTCAAGAAACAAAACATAAAACATCAAAACAAACACGAAGTCCAGGTGTGATAACCCATGGCTGGCTGTCGTCCCTGCTCTGTGGTGAGGAGGCAGGCGGATCCCTCAGGCCCCAGGCTGGCTATTGAGCAGAGTGTGCTTGCCGCATGGCGGCCAATGACAGACCGTGATTCCAAAAACGAAGTGGATGGCACTTAGGGGATGAGAGCAGAGATTACCCTCTGGCTTCTACACGCCGTGCACACACATCTGTGAGCCCACATGTGTACACACACACACACACACACACACACACACACACAAAAATCATATAAAAAATGACTATTTTCCCAGCTAAGTCAATCTGTACTCTCCCATTTCTCAAACAGGTCTATTTCTGTTATTTCTCTTTGTGTCGCTTACACTCAGTTTAGAACTCGATCACTACCAAAAGGCGGCTAACTAAGAAAGGACACCATCTTCTCATGCAGCCTAGGCGGGCCTTGAACTCTCTGTGGAGCTGAAGGTGAACTTGAATTTCTGACCCTCCTGCCTCCACCACCCAGATGCTGGTATCAACAGGTATGCATCCCCATTCCTGATTATGTGTCTGAGGATCAGAACCAGACTTCATGCATGCTAGACAAACACTACCCAACGGAGCTATACCCTAACTTCAAAATATCAATTAAAAAAAAAGACAGAGCCCAGCATGGTGGTGCACACCTTTAATCCTAGCACTCGGGAGGCAGAGACAGGCAGATCTATGTGAATTTGAGGCCAGCCTGGTCTACAGAGTGAGTTGCTGGATGGCTGTTACACAGAGAAACCCTGTCTTGAAAAACCTAAAAAGAAGACAGAATACCCATATTTGCATGGATACATCTATATTTGCTTATTAACAATTTCTTTGCTTCTTAAATTAAGCATGTTATTGGCCCACAAATCTACAGTCTCACGTCTAGGTATACACCCAAAGGACAGAAAATGGAGAATCAGATAGATACTTGTACTTTACTGATCCCTGCAGCATTAATCACAAGAGCCAATGAGTAGAAACCATCTAAATGTCCATGGATACCTGGATGGATAAACAAATACGAGTGTGTGTTGTATAATATTATTTTACCTGGGCAAAGATGTATCACACTTATTTGTGCTGTATTTGTTTAATTATGTAAAGATGTGTTGCTGTTTCACCTTGCCTGCCTAAGGCACCTGATTGGTCTAATAAAGAGCTGAATGGCCAATAGCCAGGCAGAGAAAGGTTAGGCAGGGCTGGAGAGCAGAGAGAATAAACAGGAGGAGACATCTAGGCTCAGAAAGAAGAGAAGGGAAGAATGAGAGAAGAAGGAGGAGAGAAGGAGGGACATGCAGGGCCAGAAGCCAGGCAGACACAGAGAGGCAGCGAAAGTAAGATCTACAGAAGCAAGAAGGTCAGAAGCCCCGAGGCAAGAGGAGATAGAGAAACAGGTTAATTTAAATTAAAAGAGCTAGCCGGAAATGTGCCTAAGCTAGGCTGAGCATTCAAAACTAATAATAAGTCTCTGTGTCGTGATTTGGGAGCTGGTTGGTATTAGTGAAATTATTAAGGCCACTCCACGTAGTTAAAAGGGAGGTTTATTTTGTGGGGTAACTTACAAGTGAAGGGATAGGCTACAGGGTCTGGGAAAGGCGTGGCGCAGTCCGGCTGTGTTCTCTGGAGAACTCTGCTAGGTCTACCTCCAGCACCAGGGTCCAGGAACCAAGAGAGCTGACCCATCCGGATCTCGGGTCTTCAGGGTCCTCTCTCGGCCCCGCCTTGTAGGCGTGACAGTTACCGAAGCCTCAATGGGGGTTGGAACTTCCAGATCAAAGCTGGAATGGCTACGCACTACAGGTTGGTGGCCCAAAAGAAAAAGTCTAGTGGTGTGTGTGTGTGTGTGTGTAGATAATGAAATATTACCCACTAGATTACAGAATGAAGTTCTGATGCATGCCACAATGTGGAGGTACATTGAAAACATGTGAAATGAAGTAAGTCGGATACACAGGTCAAATGCTGACTGACTCCACTTCTCCACAGTATCAGAAGAAGTAACCTCACAGATAGACGTGGACTTCAGGTGCTCAGTGGGGGTCACTGTCTAATGGCACAGAGTGTTTGTTTGTGGTGACAGAAACATTTTGGAAATGGTTATAGATGCACAGCATTATGAATATAAGAAAATGGTTAAAATACCATGTTACATGACTTTTAACACAATAAAAAAGGACATTATTATTAATGAACAATGAGAAACTCTGTAACATCCATAAAAGAATTTTGATACAACATATATTTGGACTCACTAAGTTCTCTCTAGGTTGTAATTTCAGAGATCTTGGGATCTTAGGGGTGGTTTCCAGTGGAGTTATCCTGACTACTGCATGCAGCTCTATATTTAGTCTCTTTCTCAGGTCATCTGGGATCTGCAATTCAAAAATAAATAGTAAGAATATAAATATGTTCAAAGACTGATTAAAATATTTCATAGCCTAAATATTGATATTACTTCTAAGTCATCCTGCAATCATAACAGTAATTCATAGTTGCTTTAGTCTGCTTAGCTGCTTTAATGCCATGTCCTGGGTAGCTTACAAACAAGAGATTCATTCCTGTTTCCTAAACTGGGAAGTCTACGGTCAAGGCACTGGCAGAGCTGGTGCTGGTGAGGCTCTCCTCATGGCCATGCATGTGAGGACACTTTTACTGTGTCCTCCCCTGGCAGAAGCAGAGAAGGAGGTCGAGTGGGCGTCTCTCGTAAGAACATCAGCTGCACTCAAGGCTTCAGCCGTATAACTTAATGGTCTCCCAAGGGTCTCATCTCATGACACCATCACCTTGTGGGAAGGATTTCAACATGTTGGTTTGGGGGAGACATAAACATCAAGACTGTAGCAATAGTTTATAACCACTTCAGAAGTCTGTGTGTGTGTGTGTGTGTGTGTGTGTGTGTGTGTGTGTGTATGTGTGTGTGTGTGTGTATGTGTGTGTGTCTGTGTGTCTGTGTGTCTGTTTGTGAAGGTTGAGACCACTGAAAAAGCTAGAGTAGTTCAACCTAATCACAGACAATCTGCCATGGGTACAAATTCAGTCCAAAAAGCAAGGGGTAAAATTTACCACCCCCATTAAGAAAAATATTCTCAACTTAGATTATGGGAATGATCACACAATATTACACTACTAACAACGTTTGCACACATTAAATTGTACACTTTAAATTTCATCTCACTGAAGATGTCCAAAGTTTCTTTAAAAGCTTCTGAAGAAGTGTGTGTGTGTGTGTCTGTACTTCACGGCAGGCCTGGTGCCACGGAAGCCAGAGAGGGCACGGGATGCCCTGGGACTGAAGTTACGGATGGCTGCGAGCCATCACACGGGGGCTGGGAATCAAGCCCGGCTCCTCTGCAAAAGCAACAAGCGTTCTTAAACATCTCTCCAGCGCCCCAAAATTCTTATCTCCCCAAATATTAGTAAGCGCTGAAAGACACAGAGAAGGGCTGAGAGGAAAGCTGCAGGGCAGCTTCGGGTGTCGGCTCTGGCGGGCTGGGGAAGGGGCTCGCCCCTGGGAGTCTGACTACGCCCCAGGGATTGGACCTGGCATTTCTTTCCTCTTTTTGTTTTTTGTTTTGTTTTGTTTTGGGGGAGGTCACAAGGGTGGGAGTGGACCTGGGAGACTGGGAAGTGAATGTGACTGGGGAAGCATTATGAGAAATTTCCAAATAATCAATAAAAATACTATGTTAAGAAAAAGGGGGGGGGGGGCTGGCGGCATTGCCCCTCCACACAGACACTTTTAGAGACTCGCTCTCAGCAGGTTGGTTGTAGTGTGTGTGTGTGTTACCCCAAATTTTAAACCACATACTAACCCAGACTTTCCCAAGGTGGAGAGGTTCTATACTTCTGATGAACTTTGTGGCATTCTTCAGCTCCTCAAGTCCATTCCAGACCACCTTCAACACACAGGTCTCGCCAGCTTCCTCAGCGTGGGCTGAGCCAATCTGTTTCTGATCTGGCGACTCTGACCGGTGCTTCTCTTTTTCAGGCGACAGGACACTCTGCTTTGTTTTGCCTTGCTGTTGTTTTGGAGAACAGACCTTAACCAGTTTTCCATAGGTCACAGTAAAGCTGGGCTCCACATCAAAATATTCTTGGTCCCATGGAAACACATGAATGGTGCCGTGTTTGTGAAACACAGAGGTAGCGGACGTGCCCTGCGCACTAGGAGGCTGAACTCGGCTCACTCTGAAAACGCCCTCTAGAGGAACTGCCTGGGACTGCATGGTTTTGAAAGCACTGATTTCCAGTGATCCCCAGGACGTCTCTTGTTTGTTGTCAGGCCCGAAAGAAAACATGCTTCCTAGCACAGTCCACCAGTATGGTCTCCACGCTGAGTCACTGGGAACGCATGGGTCTGTTTCATTAGACCCAGCGACGGCCTCCGGGTTCATGAGAAGCTGCCTGGTTTCCAATTCTTTTGACACTTCTTTTTGTTCTTGTCCATAACTATGAAATTGTCCGTGTGCATCGCCTGCTTTTGGAAATGTGTTGTCTTTGGCCTGGCGTGTCTTTGGCTGAATGAGGAGCTCAGTGTTAGTTTCGAGCCGTCCGTAAGGGGCAGCTGGCATCAGAGCAACTGGGTAGAAAACAGAGCCCATTAGTACATGTTCACTTCTGCTTCGGACTTGGTACTCCAGTGTGGAAAAGGACAACACATATTACAATATCACCTACCAATTTGGATAAATATGTAAGTCTGCTGGTCAACCCAGATGGGAACAACGGCTTTAGGGAAAACTATTCGAATCTGATCCAGAAGATGCTGTTCCAGAGAAATGGCATGCAGCTCCTAGGACCAACAGAGAGAAAGGTCAAACCGGCTGCATTCGGACCACTCCATGCCTGGCATGGAGATCCCCCCTCTTTCACTAAAGTGTATTGTTATATCTAAAGTATACACGATGCTGTGGGACACATACGGCGGACCCAGCATCTCAGCTATCCTCCTCTTGTTCTATTCTGTGTCAAGAGAAGCTAAAGCCTGCTTATTAGAATTCACCCCAAATCGGCACGCTTGTCCCCTCTGTAGTGCTCATGTTATACATCAGATTTCTACCGAGTCATCCTCATGACCCAGACTAACTCAGAATACGTAAAGACGCCCAGAAGTCTCTACTGTGCTGAGACGTGGTTTAATATTACAGGAAGCTGGCATGGTTTTTCTTTACCAGGATCTCCCAGTCATCTGCTGAGAGGGGTTCCACCTCAACTTGTTGGCAAGACACCACATGGGAACATGGCCTGAGAAACACCTGGAAAATCAGAAATGCAAAATTACTTTTATGAGATTTTTCTTTATCTCTAGAAAATAGGCCTCTCTGGTAAGATACTGTCTCTCTGCCTCTGTATGTCTCTCTGTCTCTGTGTCTTTCTCTCTTTCTCTTCCCTCTCCCATGTTTCAGATAACAAATATTAAGTATGTGTCCTTAGCTAGGGCTTGATATGTACTCAATAGTTTAGGAAAAACTGTTTCACAATGAACGATAGAACAAAGGAACGTCCTAGTACAACATGTTTGCAAAAATAAAGATAATTCCTAGAAAGAAGTGTAAGAGTCGAGTGAGATACCATGTGCTTGTAATTCCAGCTACTCTGGGAGCTGAGGCAGGAGAATCTTGAGTTCAAGGCCAGCCCTGACAGTATAGTCTGACCTACTGAGAAAGGAGGAAGAGGAGCTGAAGAGATGGAGCAGTGGTTAAGAATACTAGCTGCTGGGTGGCGGCGGCGGCGTTGGTGGTGCACACCTTTAATCCCAGCACTCAGGAGGCAGAGCCAGGCAGATCTCTATGAATTTGAGGCCAGCCTGGTCTACAGAGTGAGATCCAGGAAAGGCGCAAAACTACACAGAGAAACCCTGTCTCAAAAAACAAAACAAGGAAAAAAAAAAAAAAAGAAGGTAAGCATCTAAAGGTTAGGGCAACAGCTCAGTCTGGAAAGTGCTTGCCGTGTGAGCCTGAGGACCTCCGTTTGGACTCACAGCACCCACATAAAACAGCCATGAGAAATGGTTCCTGTAAGGCCAGCACCGAGGAGGCAGAGACAGGCGGCTCCCTGAGACTAGCCAGCCTGCCAGGCTAGGTGGATTATCAAGCCCTAGGTTCAGTGAAAGCCCCTGTTTTAATAGCTAGGGCGGAAAGGCTGGAGAGATGGCTCAGCGATCAGAAGCAGGTGCTGCTCTTCCAGACGACCAGAG
The DNA here is from genome assembly GCF_049852395.1 of Peromyscus maniculatus bairdii. NCBI lineage: Eukaryota > Metazoa > Chordata > Mammalia > Rodentia > Cricetidae > Peromyscus > Peromyscus maniculatus. The sequence goes on along the minus strand of NC_134854.1, from coordinate 23,603,660 downwards.
TTTGTCCCCAGCACTCATGCTGGATGGCCACACTAGCTCCAGGGAGTCTGACTTTTTCTTCTGGCCTCTGTGGGTACTTACACTCACATGCACATACCTGCACTTGGGCACGATTAAGAAAAAAAATCTTTAAAAATAAAAAGAAAAGCTAAGGTAGCAAGCAATTAAGGAGAACAGCTGACGTCAACCTCTGATCTCCACACGCATGTGTGCTCATATGCACCCTCACACTCCCTCCATCACACAGATTACAGTTCTACACACAAGCCTCGGGAAGGTTTATGGACCTCTCATGAATGATCCGTTTTAATTATCAACAGCACGCATAAATAAAACCATCATGAGTTCAGAATATGTTAAAAAACTGTGGCACTCTTGTATTCTGTTGTGAGAAACTGGTAATTGGCCTCATCTATTGAGACCTTAAATATAATGTCACCTCCAGACATAGTGAGTCCTGAATCTTCAATCCTCTAGAATATGCAGCTTCTGAGCATGAGTTTCACATTTCAGAGCAATTCACGATTTAGAATTTTGGATGTGGGCAGGCTATGCAAATACTCCCAGGTCTGAAGCACTCCTGGCCCCAAGCATTCACAAAAGAAATGCCCAAGCTACTGAGGATTCTGAGAAAGTACAAAAGTAGCTTCAGAAAAACAAGACCCGCGGGCCTTGGGGGCTAGCCAGCCTCGCCTGCCCTGCCATGGTATGCAACCAGTGTGGGGAGACAATGATGGAGGAAAGTCTGCATCTGTATTAACATTTGTCTGGCAGTGTTCCTAAACAACACAACTGTCTACACAGCACTGGCATTGAATTAGGTATTCTCGGTCTCTCGGGGTGACTTAGAGCATATAGGATGATGGGCAGAAGTTATACGCAAATACCATGCCATCTTATAGTAAGGATGCAAACATCCAAAGAGCTTGGCATTCGTGTGTGCTCACGGAAGCAACCCCAGCTTATACCCAGTGAAGACCGTACATAGAAAGGTATGTGATATACTCTGCGGAGTAAAAATGACAGGAAATATATACCAGCTTTTTCATTTAATCCTAAAGATCTTGTTGGATCTCAACAAACAGTAACATCCATTCTGAGGTTGGGTTGAGAGGAAGGGAAAAATGAAATTTTTTACTTTCAATCAAAGTTTAAGTGAATATTTAAACTGAATATTTAAAATTCTTAGACTTAATAAGCTGATGAACATACTATAACAAAAATTAGACACAAGTCCTTATGCTCTGTGGTCCATAGTATGCACATGCATTCAGGAGCAAGACAGGAACGGAAAAGACCACTCTCCACTGAAGTGCTATTTTTAGCCAAGTAAGATCATGGAAGGTTAGAAGTTATGTTAGAAAATATTAATAAGCCAGGGGTCCTGGTACACACTTACAGTCCCAGGAGGACCAAAGAGTTCAGAGGTCATCACCAGCTACATGGAAAGGGAAAGACAGCATGGGGGGAGGAGCAGAGAGACAGACAGACGGAGAGAGAAGGTAAGGTCAAATGGAGCCAGCCAGGGAGACAGCTCAGTGGGGAAGGAGCCGCCATGACGCCTCAGCACCGAGTCCAATCACTGGGACTCACGTGACACAGAGAATGCATCCCTGCAAGCATCCTCTGACCTCCACAAGCATGCTCTTAGACCTCCCTCTGCCCACCCCTTCTCACCCCATCCCACCACATACATACACACACAGAATAATAAAACTGTGACAAAACGACAATGAAGTTCTCAAGTAGGAAGAAAACACACTAACTCAAAAAAGAAAACAGTTTCACAAACACTGCCCAGAAAGTGAGCAACTAGAATACAATATCAAGTAGGAGGCATGTTAAGATGAACAAATATAGTTATAATAGCACACAAATCATCAGCCCCTCAAAGTCCTGAGCTTTAGGACGCCACAGTAAAGGGACGCCATGGCCATCAACCTCATGCTTACCTGCTCCCCGTTGGAAAGTCCAAGTTTCTGACCAACTTGTCTATTAATTTCGGCCACATTTTCACCTCGATCACTAAAATGTCTGCCTTCCACCCAGCTCAAGTAGGTAGGCTGGCGATCCCAGGTTACTTCTATAGCTTGATTCTATTTATCCAAACAATGGGAAAGAGAAAGGGTTTAACAAGTTTTTATGTTTCTCCCAGATTCAGATAAGCAACTATTATAATACATACAGCCAAAAAAAAAGTGCTGTAAATAATTATATTCTTTATTCACATTTGTAATGAAGAAAAAAAAAAAACAAACTATGGTCAGTTTGAACCTCCAGTAGTGGTGAGGTTGTGCACAAAGCCAATCTGCTCACAGTCTTATGGTCTAATTCAAGTGCTTCAGAATTCACAATACCACAGGGAACTGAATGAACTTACACAGGCTTTCAGTATGTGTTTTAAATAATTCAAAGAAGAAAAAAAGGACATACATTTAGGCAAATATACACAGATACAATAAAACAAAAATTTAAAAATATATAATAACACAGCTTAGAGTTATGAAACACCAATCAGCTGTAATATTTAATCTCTTACTGATGAACAAATTTATTTAAAAAGTAATAAGTACACATGGTTGTGGTGATATATTGTGTACCCTAATAAAATTAGCCTGAAGATCAGAGAACAGAGCAAGCTACAGAGTTAAACATAAAGGTCTGGCAGTGGTGGCACACACCTTTAATCCTAGCATTTGGGAGGCAGAGATCCATCTGGATCTCTGTGAGTTCAAAGCTACCCTGGACTACATGAGATTGACTCAGTCTAGGAGAGAAACAGAGCCAGGCAGTGGTAGCACACACCTTTAATCCCAGTACTTGGGAATCACCATGCGCCTTTAATCCCAGCACTAGGAGGGAAGTGATGGCTGGGCAGAGAAAGGTATATAAGGTGTGAGGAGACAGGAACTGAAGCCTTTTCAGGCTGAGGAGTCCTAGAGGTAAGACGAGGCAGTGGCTTGCTCCTTTGTCTCTCTGATTTTTCAGCATTTACCCCAATATCTGGCTCCGGGTTTTTTAATTAAAAGACCATTTAGAAATTTGAGCAACACATGGTAAAAGTAGAAAAATTTAAAAAGCTAAAATGTGAAGACAGACCTCTGTTCCTAGAGGGAATTATTGTTAGTGATTTCTTGTACCTCCCTCCTGAAATGTTATATTATGCAGTTTCTTAATGACTTTTAAAGTTCATAGAACTGCCTGGGCATGGTAGCACATGCCTTTAATCCCAGCACTTGGGAGGCAGAAGTAGTCCGATCTCTATGAGTTCAAGGCCAGCCTAGTCTGCATAGTGAGCTCCAGGCCAGCCAAGGCTACACAGTAAGATCATGTCTCAAAAGACAAAACAAACAAACAAAGGTCATAACCTACAGGAAGACCTAAGTGTAAGCAGGGGCTGGCAGACGGTTCAGGGGTTAAGAGCACTGCTACACTTCTGCCTGTAGAGATCCAGCTCTGGCCTCTTCACGTGACAGACAGACAGACAGGTAGACAGATGTACACATAATTCAAAACAAATCTTTAAAATTAAAAATACATGAGAACAGCAAACACATGCAAATAATGTAATATGTAAGTTTGTGGCTGAGAATTCAAAGACCAATGTCCTCTATGGTTAAAGAAGGATGCCACCAGGGATGGTGTGTGTCTGTGGACCTACACTTGGAGGCTAAGGCACGCGAGCTGTGAGTCAAAGTCAGTGTGGGTTACATAGTGAGATCCCGTCTCTGAAAAAAATTACACTCGTTATAGGAATCTTGAGGAATGTATGCACTCGGAAGGAGACAAATTCCTTTCACAAAAACACAACAATATGAACAATTTTGTGTACTTCTTGCTAACCCATCAGTGGTTCATGCGTTTGCATATTATCGACAAGATTAACATGTTTTGCCCATTTACTACTGAATTGCAAGCATTTCCACACATTTACTACTTCTTAGTGAAAAAACAAAACAAAAAAACACAGCACTTTGATGAATAGTCCTGAAGACTTGTTATCTTAGGAAGCTTAATGTTATTAATTTCTCTAAAGCAAAATAAATCCATTAACCTTAAAATGGTGAACACTAAACTCTCATTTACACCAAATTTCAGTACTTCATGTTTCTTTAAACAGGACAATGGCAAAGAATACTGGAGTCCCTTCTGAGGCAACATGGTGCTCAAACATACTAGTAAACTTTTGTACATAAAAAAGTCACTGACTGCCAGGCGTGGTGGTGCACACTTTTAATCCCAGCACTCAGGAGGCAGGCAGAGCTCTGAGTTCGAGGCCAGCTTGGTCTATAGAGCGAGTTCCAGGGCAGCCATAGCAAACACGGAGAAACCCTGTCTTGAAAAGTAAAAAAGAGGTCACTGTGTGTCCTTCAGTTGCATAATTCTTCTTCACAATTTCTAAACAATGATCCAACTGTTTTTACTGGCAAAAATCATTCAACCGAGTACAATTTGATTAAGTAAAAGAAAGCCCTGGCTTTGGAGTCAAAAGTCCTAGGTTACTATCTAGGTTATAAGGGCAAAGGTAACAGAGCCCTAGGCTTTATTTATGGGGTTTCACAAGTCGATGATATTACAATCCAGTTCCCCCTATTTCATAAGAAACCTTTAAAACTAGAGACATTAAAGGAGGAAATATGAAGTACATTCTGAAATGTCTAAAATATCTGCTATCCCGGTGGAAGGGAGGATAAAAGAAAAGAAAATCAACCTTATCAAACAAGAAAAACGTCTCACTTTATTTGGTCAAAATGTAGTTCCTAGCTGTGTAGTGCCCCAATCCACACTCAGTGAGAGTTGGCAGACTAATGTTCTAAGCTGATTCTTATACTGATTTCCATTTGAACCACAGAAGCCTTCTGTAGGAGAGAAGTAATAGAACGGAGCCCCTCTTGGGAATTTAATCAAGAGATGCCCTGATTATTTGCTTTGATCCACACTGTTTTATCAATATTACCACAAAAGAAAATATCAGGTGAAGCCATGGATTCAAATGCTTGAGGAATGTTCAGGTCGAAGGTCTCGGCTATCTCTTGCTAACACTGGAAATGACAAGTCTGTGTATGGCAATTTCTGGGTGAGATTTAGATTCCTTTTCTGCATTCAGTGTCAGAATTAATCCTCCTGTTGCAATCACAGCATATCCTGAGCTGAAAATATACACAAGGTGACTGAAGTGAAGCAGTGGTTCTCAACTGGAGTGACTGTCCCTTGAGGACAGCTGTGTCTGGAGATGGTTTGGGGTGTCACAATGGGGGACATTACTCATATCTAGTGGATAGGGGCCATGATGGTTCAAAGAACTGTACAGTGTACAGGGACCTATACACATTAAAAACATTCTCTGAGACCAGGCATGGTGGCTCATACTGTTAACTCAGGAGGCAGAAGCAGGTGGATCTCTGTGAGTTTGAAGCCAGCCTGGTCTACATAGAGAATTCCAAGCCAGCCAGGGCTGCATAGTAAGACTGTCCCTAATAACAGAAAACCTAGAAAGGAGTAAGGGCTGGCCAGTAATGGTTGAGAACTAAGTTAAATATCTACTTGGCACCCAGTCCTTAAAGAAGGACTTGGGTGAACAAAGGAAGACATGCTTGAAATAGCATGTAACAAAATAGTATGTAACAAATGAGACATGTCATATGAAGATAATTATGAAATTCTGAAAAGGACACAAATATGGGCAACAGAGACCCACAGAGCTATGCAGATGGAGGATTATACTACTGTTAAAGGCATGGATTTGTATGAAAGAAGGGAGACTCTGGGGGGAGCATAGAGCCAGTCACCCAACACGGGCTGGCAGGAGATCAGTCAGGTGAGAAACAGCAGCAGGTCAGTGCAGCCGCCACACAGTGCAGCAGGCGAGGGCAAACGCTGCAGGAAAATGGAACGGGCCCCGGACTCCAGTTCCCCGGACTTCGAGAGTAGGTAAGGTCCTTTCACTGTTAACCTTTCATGGCTCTACACCCGTGGCTCTCAACTCTGCGTATCCAAGCAGCCTGAAGATTGATTACAGATCTTTTAAAAATCTGTTCTCAAGATCCTGGTTCAGTGAGTTTGTGGCAGAACCAGAATATCTGTCTTCTGATATTCTGATAAAGCTCGAGGTAAGCTGGAAAAAGGCCAGAAGGCCATGGCTATAACTTCTCCCATTACTTTTTCCCATTTTTTATGAGAATTACACCCTCAGTGCTTCAGCTCAAACGAGATAATTCAACTCATGAGCCTTTCTGCTTTAATGACTACCTATGCCTTCCTGCCCAATTTGTGCTGAATAGTTTTGTGTTAACTTGATACAAGCTAAGTCATGTGGGAGGAGGGAACCTCAGTTTTAAAAAATGCCTCCAGAAGATCCAGCTTCGAGGTGAGCCCACAAAACATTTTCTTAATTAGTGATTGTGGGTGGTGCCATCCCTAGGCTGCTGGTCCTGGGTTCTGTAAGAAAGTAGGCTGAGCAAACCAGAGGGAGCAAGTCAGTAAACATCACCCCTCCATGGCCTCTGCATCAGCTCCTTTCTCCAAGTTCCTGCCCTGTTTGAGTTCCTGTCCCGGCTTCCCTCAATCATGGACTACAATGTGGAAGCATAAGCCAAATAAACCTGTTCCTCCCCAACTTGCTTTCGGTCACAATGTTTCATCACAGCAATAGAAACCCTAAGACACAATTATCTGAGAATCCTAAATAACCAGAAATGAAAACAATGATTTTTACTGTCTTAGAAAATACAGCTATCATTTAAATTTCTAAAAGTTGAGTTCAATCGTTAATCACAGTGAGCAACTACATATTATGGCCAGTTTATGGTAGCATTAGTTAATTAGCCAATTAATTACTTAAAATTATGATCTCTAAACAAAATAAAAGTCATAGTAACACCATACAAAAACAGGACACAAGGCCGGGTGGTGGTGGTGCACGCCTTTAATCTCAGCACTCAGGAGGCAGAGCCTGGAGGATCTCTGTGAGTTCAAGGCCAGCCTGGTCTACAGA